>NC_081406.1:577342580-577942580 GCF_030272615.1 Cryptomeria japonica
CAGAAACCCCTTTCCAACGCCTATTCGTTTGCGAAAAATGGAGTCCATATGCAAAAGATATGGCTCCTGGAGTGCAAAAAATTTGTTCTGACTTTGACTGGCAAAAAACACTGCAAAACGGCAAAATCAGATAAAAAGACCTCCATCAATTAGATCGGGCTCAGAACCAGCTTTCCAACGCCTATTTCCATTCGAAAATCCAAGCTAAAATGCCTGAGTTATGCCCGATTTTGTAAAACTGCTCCAAAAGAGGACCCAGATGGGCCTTTAAGCCCCCAAGGGCTTAAAAAAAGAAAGCCCCTGGTCCTCTGGGCGACCAGGGGCGGGCGCAGGGGGCGGCGGCGCGGCGGCGGCACGCGGATGAGGTGCGGGCGGCGGAGCGCGGACTGCGTGCGGGCGGGGCACGGGCTGGGCGCGGGCAGCGAAGCACGGACGGCGGAGCGCGGGCGGCGCGACGGCTGCGGGCGTCGCCTACGGCGTGGCGGGAGCTGCCTGGCCG
Organism: Cryptomeria japonica; assembly: GCF_030272615.1. Lineage (NCBI taxonomy): Eukaryota > Viridiplantae > Streptophyta > Pinopsida > Cupressales > Cupressaceae > Cryptomeria > Cryptomeria japonica. The sequence goes on from NC_081406.1 coordinate 577,343,080, forward strand.
CGGCCGGTGGTGACCGCCGGCGACGGTGGCCGGGCAGTGGCCGCTAGGCAGCGCTGCGTTTTAAATTGGCTGCGCCCGCCGTTAAACACAAACGACGTTTTTTTTTTGGATTTGCCTCGGTCTGCGTGCCCTGGGGCCGTACGGCCTTGGGGCATAAAAAAATTTGCCTTCTGGTGCAACTGTATCCAAATCGGATGAATTATATATGGAAATAGGGGTTTTTGGGCGCTACGAGGTCAACGGTGAGGTCCGTTTGGGCTCAAAGTGCACCGAAAAAAAATACCCCCTATTCCAAAATAAAAAACAGAAGACAAACACAGATCTGATGCAACCAAAACCTGAAAATCAGATCTAACCCTCGTAGCTCCAAATTCTTCAGAAGACGAACAGGAAGCAGCAGGTCTGGAGCTCTGATACCATGTAGAAGTTGAGAAAGCCAACTTCACAGACCCCGAAGATCACCTGCATGCAAATAACCTGTCACAGAAAGAAGAGATGGAGACAAACAAGCAAGGGTGCTTTGAAAGCTGAAAAATGTATTCATCCAAGAGAGAGATAAATTACAATGATGAATCCTTATAAAAGGATATTGTGCAACCCTAAAAGAAACCCTAATAGGTAGACATTTAATAATTAATATAATTATTAAATGTCACAAATGCAAACTAAAGTGAAATCTTAAGAGAGGAATAAAGGTAATTTAATCAACATGATTAAATTAAAACCTTTACTCTAACACGTTCCACTCCAAGTACTTGCAGAATCAATTCTAGACATGGACAAAGGTATGTTGGATCGGTCTTTAAACTTTGTGACCTATTGCTGAGTTGAGTAAAGAATAAAAGAAGTGGATTCAATCAACTCAGAAGCATATATGAAACTACTTATGTGGAAGCCTTCGATAATAGAAGGATACATTGACAAGTTAGAATGAAGGATGAAGGGGCCAATATGTATTTGCAGTAAGTTGGCAATTTGATTCTATTTGCACCATCATTGGCAATTTAACCAAGTTTGCAAAGTTATTGAAACATCGATACATTCTCTTTCTCACTATGAAATATTTAGTTATAATAATCTCTTCATCGGCTATTTAGATAAGCTTATTAAGTTGTTCAAGCTCCTGACAAGGAGAATAATGAGTTTCAAGTAAATAGAAATAGGTGTTTTGCCCAAGACTCACAAGTTGTTGATAGAAGTTTAAAATAACTTATGAAGACTGATGAAGACATCACTATCGGTGGTTTGACTAAGTTGGTAAGCTGGCCTAAGTTATGTTGGCCAATTTATATGGTTTTAAAACTTACACAAGTTACCAAATTCATAAAGGCCATGAAATGAGGAAATTTGTTGAAAGACGCCCATCAAACATAATCGATATTTGAAGTTATCGGCAAGTTGGCCAACTTTCACAAATAGTTGACAAAGGGAGTTTCTCATTTGTTTTCAAAGGCCAAAAATGAGGTAGTTATAATAACTACTTATAGATAACTACTTCATTGAAGCGTTGTGTGCAAATTCACAACGAAGGTTTTAAAAACTATCAAGCAAACTCATATGACAAATGAAAAGTTGGTTCCACTTTTTCACAAGGCATTGTAAGAAGGACTTTAATAGTACTATTCAAGCAAGAAAGCAATAGATAAATGTTTTGGATGTGTGTTCAATTCAATCTCATGTATTGTTGTTAATATTATTATGTTTCATCAATGATAACCATTTGCTTTCCTTTAACGTTGCATGTGGAAAGATTATCATGTCAAGTTTTGGTATCTCAACTTGAATGTGTGGAACTTCGATTGATAAGATTGATTCTCTTTCCTTCATTTATTTATTGTTATACATTTTATTCTTAAAACTCCAGAAAATCCATATATCCCTATCATACGAGGGAGTTTCCCCTCTCAAATGCAGAGAAGAATCGCTATTGTTTTGTGATTCTTCAATTGTTGTGAACATTTTGTTGCTTATCAAAGGGTAAAACAGAGTTCTTCAAGAAGATTACTTAAGAGCAACAAATCTGTTTACCAACACACACACACACACACAGAGATATATATATATATATATATATATATATATATATATATATATATATATATATATATATATATATCTATGTATGTATGTATGTATGTATGCACACGCACACACACACACACACACACACACACACATATTTCGTATATATATATATATATATATATATATATATATATATATATATATATATATATATATATATATATATATATATATATATTCATTGATTAATATATAGATATGATCACATGAAGATTTAACCTATCATAAAGATTCAATCACATATTCCAAATCAAGAACAACCAAAACATTGCAAAACATCACCAACTCCAACATAAGGTTACTATTTCCCAACTAGCTTGACTCAACTTGACCAACTTGGATGTGAGCGTGTGATAGCTCAATTAGGCACATATTAAAGATTATAGAACCAAGTTCTTCTCCTAAGTGATAGTCTTCCTCCCTTCACGAGGCTTGATCATTTCCTGCATCCAACTTAGCACATTACAACAGTAGTAAGTCATTATCAATACACACATGCATCATAGATTTTGCACATTTAAGATAAATATAAACATGCATTAAAGAATTTCAACTAAACAAATTAATAGTAAATAGGTAATATCAAAATGGGGTGTAACATGAGGGGTTTGTTTATAATAGGATACACACCTCTTCATAAGAGAGAATCCTTGAGCAAACAAACAACTTCACATAAGGAATAACATTGTATCGTACGCAAACACCACTCAACAAGGGAAAATTGGATCCTTAAGAAGGATAAGAGAAGGATAAATGACCCCCAAGCATAGGGACAAAGAGAAGGATTACACAACATCCAAAGATAGATTACACATCCTTCAAAGATAGATTACACATAATAAGATGTAGCACTTCAAGAAAACAAAAGGTCCTAAGAAATGAACACACATGTACTCACATGAAGAAATATTTAATGCAAGAAAAGACATCAAGATATGCAAAATGTAACTCAAAAGAAGAGGCAATCTTTGAAAGGAAAGAGGATTGAATGTACTACCCTTGTCCCCCAAGAGAGGAGACAAGAATGAATTATGTTGCTTCCCAAGTATGATTAGTATTGAAAAAGCATCACCACTCATGATAAAGATCCCCCAATGAAGTTTACTACTATTTTCATGGGGTGAGGAGCAACATGATGGGGTGAATGAAGTGCTAAGACACTACCTCTTAACCAAGAAAAAATGCAAGATTAGTTGTAAGGGCTATGCAAGCTCGATCATATTGGTCTTGAACAAATTATTTAAAGGCTTTACAATTTCCAAGAGAATGAGGATAGAAACAATGAAAACAACAATGTTCATCACCTTCTTTATTCTTATTGTTACATCTAATGAAAGGAAAAACAACATTCTCATCATACTTCAATCTCCAAAAGATTCTTGTAGCTAATTTATCTTTATTGTCAATAAGGGTAGGCCTTGTCTCTTGAGACTTAGGACAAGGTGTGTTAGAAGGAGAAGTATTGTCTTTTATGATTTTTATAGTTCCATTATAAATGAGTCCTTGTATTCCCTTTTGAAAATTAGGACAACTGTTGGCATGATGATCATGAGTTTGATGATATGAGAAAAAAGGATTGTTTGAGGAAGAAGTGCCTTTAGATGGATGATAGAGCTCATGTCTTTCAAAATACTCCTTAACTTCTAAACTTTAAGGAGATCATCCATAGGTGAATGATGAGGATGTCCTAGACCTTCGGTACTAGCTTGTGAAGAAGGGTTTAGAGGGACTTTGATTTCTTGTCCATATTTTCCAAGTCCTTGTCCACTATAACCTTGTTTTGAGATTATATTATAACTACTCCTATGATAATATTTCAATTATGAAGAAGAAGGACCATTATCACGAATCTTTAAAATTGGTAGTGTAAGGACACGTGGAGGAATCAAAGGGATGATTAGATGAAGAGAGAATATCCTTTGTATGGAGATTCTCCTTTATATCACCATTATTCATATCCTCTTTGATAGGTTGGGAAGGAGAGCCCTTATCATCTAAGGATTCACCTTTTCTTAATGTTATGTGAGGAGATAGATCATGAATAAAATTCATAACATCATCTTCTCTACAAATATGTTAATGATTAAGATAAACTCTGGGAGAATAAGGAGGAGCTATAGAGATTGATACACCAACATTTTGATCTTGCCCCCCTTGCACTAGAGTATGCATATGAGAAGAGGATGGTGTCATGTTGCTCTTCAATGCTTTCTCTTCATCGAAGAGATCATTTATAGGAGTATTGGTTCATTCCTCATTCATAATAGATACCCTAGGAGAGGTACAAGTATTAGCTTTTTCAATGTCATCTCTGGGATTATCATTGTCTATGAAAGATTTTATATGATCTACATATGTGATGCATGTTTTTAAAAATATCATCATGTAACCACATATAACATGAATAAAAGCTTTGAGAGATTATTTGTAAGTAGGAAATATATTTGAAACCCTAAAACTACAATATGCAGGAGTACTATGAATGAAAAGAAGTAATGTAATATGAAAGAAGCTATTATCCAACACATGATTGTGATAGATATAATTAAAAAGCAATGTAATCATATGTGTGTATATGGTGAAAATGGATAACAATAATAACAATATTGAAAGGCTAAATGAATTCAACCACAAAACGCTAGCCTAACAATCAACAAAGATCCACCATAACATATGAAGATTACCTAAGACAATGCAAATCACATGAAATCACAAAGATTATACCATCACATGTCCAATAGGGTTTTGATCTCCATTCTTCCTATCTCCATTGATCTTGCTTGATATATTTGCTCTCAGATTTTATATGCACAAGAGCTCAACAAAGAACGGAATGTGGTTGCAAGTAGGATCGTAGTGTAGTCAATTGATCAAGTAGTTAGCTCATTAGGGTTCGATAATGAAGGAAGCATCTCCTTATATAGAAGACACTATATGAAATGGAAGGATAAGATTGAGAGGTGTAAAAGGAGGTTGGCTATGATTAGAGGGTAGGTAAAAGAAATAATAAAATAATGAAAGAGCTAGGTACTGTAGGAATTAAGAGATGAATGACATGTGTCATGGGTAGAAAAGGCTAATGAACTAATTAAATAAATAAAGATTTATTTAATTAATAAAAGAAGTGGGATCAATTAAATAAATAAGATATTTATTTAATTTAGGAAAATGATAATTTAAATAAATAAATGTATTTATTTAAATGAGAAATAAGGCTAGAAGAAGATAAATGAATTAATTAAATAAATAAGGATTTATTTATTTAATAGAAGAATTAAGCTTAGATAATTAAATTAATTAGATTGGACAATTTTGGGTGTCTACATTTTGCCCCTCTTTGAGACAATGCGGCTTGTCACGTTGTTTCAAAGAAGATAAGATGAATTGATACAGAGTTGCCCCAAAATGGGAATGATATGCCCCCTCGAGAGATTGGATGAAAATGTCTGAAAAGATTGCAGACAATCTCTCGATAAGAAAGACAAGATAGAATGGATTGACCGGATAAAGTGACAAAGTCACAGGATAATGGAGACTGACTCGGGAAATGAAGGCGAGGGCTAGGGTAGGCTATAAGATAGACCACGGGGGAAAAGACATCCTCATTGTGATCTACACGTCCACAAGAGCATATTGCAGAGCGAAAATAGAGCAGGAACAGTCAGCAGCGATGGCTTTCACTCACAGATTCGACCGCGTTCGCCGATTTCAGAGGCCAGCAGAGGCAGGAGAGCTGGTAAGTACCACCAAACCTCCTCGTACTTTGATGCATTTATTTTTGTCATTAATGCATGTCGAATAGGGTAATAAATGCACTTAGACTAGGGTCCAAAAAGTGTCAAAAATGTTTAGGCGCGTCTGCGTTGGTGCCAGGCGCGTCTGTGTTCGCTAGGCGCGTCTGTGTTTGTGCCAGGCGCGTCTATGTCTGGACCCGCGTCTGCGTCAATTGCGGCCGCGTCTGTGATGTTCAGGTGCGTTTGTGCCAAGAAGGCATGTCTATGTCAGCTAGGCACGTCTGTGTTTTTCAGGTGCGTCTATGCAGTTTTTGAGCACATTTATGTCATGTAAGTGCGTTTGCGTTTGAAAAGTATGAATTTGCATCTTCTAGGTCAAATCGACAGTTCTGTGATGAACATACGCTGTCGATTGGATAAGCTGCTGAGAGGATACACTCAAGCAGGTCCTCTAGGAAGACTAGGATAGATCAAGGCACTTTGTGATGAACAGTGAGTACCAAGATAGAGTACTTTGTGATGAACAGGGAGTACTGAAATATGAGCAGCACTTTGTGATGAACAGGGAGTGCAAATGTGAGTAACACTTTGTGATGAACAGGGAGTGTCACACACGTAGTACTTTGTGATGAACAGGGAGTACCACTAGGATAAATAGCAACACTTTGTGATGAACAGTGAGTGTCACTAGGGTAGATAGCCATATGCATTTAGATAGCGAGTAGCATTTTGTGATAAACAGTGAATGCCACTATAACTGACATGATTGAGTTGATTGACTGCAGGAGTATTTGCCGATGCTAGAGTCACGGGAGAGATTCCCGTCGACGCAGAGGTTGCGACCTGAGTTGTCGCTTGAGGACAGAGCTACCATCGAGGAGATGGGTTTGAGACATGTGTTGTATGTGCCTGAGTTTCGGGCAAACATGGGTTTGCTGACTGCGCTAGCTGAGAGATGGCACTCTGAGACGTGCACATTCCATTTGCCTATGGGTGAGATGACAGTCACCTTGGAGGATGTATACTGGATTATGAGGATACCAATCGATGGGGAGCTGATCCCATACGATCGAGATGGTGACACAGAGGCCCTGAGATGAGTATTCCAGGACCTTGGACTGGAGATGAGGGCAGGACATGTGACATGGGACACCATGACAGCCACAGGGTTAGCATTGCCAGCAGTAATCGAAGGAGCTATCAGTGGGTTCCTATGTCCGGATAGGGCGACACGGGGGTTGGTTGTGGGTTGGGGGGGAGCACTGGAGACGCTGGTGACACAGCATACCAGATATGCCTAGGGACCATGTGTGCTGGCACACTTGTATTACGAGCTTCATCAGTTTGTTTATCATGGATCAGTGGGATTGGGTTGTGGAGTGACACTGCTGCAGGTATGGGCCTACGAGCATCTTCCGGTTACCCGACCGATACACTTCAGGGGCAGAGGTCATGGATGCAGCTTTGTGCATTTGTATGACATGATCACATCACAGCCGCGGATTGGCAGGCTAGAGTACTGGCGGCGAGTGATTGATGACATTAATGAGGTCATATGGAGACCATATCCGGGCTGCGAGCAGTGGGAGGATGATGCAGTTGAGCTACCGTACACCTTCCAGAGCAGGTACCTGATTGGGTGGACGCCCTATGTGCTAGAGAGGCAGCTGGTAGACAGGATTGGCCGATAGTTTGGTCAGATTCAGAGGATGCCCCGGGGCTCAGGCATGTATGCCCGCACAGTCAGGGATCAGGCACAGTTTGGGCCGTTACTGTCATATGATCAGGCAGTGACTCAGCTAGTGGAGATGATACCTCTACCTTGGGACATGTGGCCTGAGATCGAGGACGCCAGGATGGATGCTGAGTATACAGCATATTGGGCAGAGCATCCATTCCCCCGATAGACAGATCCAGGAGAGGCACTGGAGGGAGATGGTGGTGGTGACGAGGATGATGGTGGTGGAGGCGAGGGGGGTAGAGGTCGATGGAGGAGGAGAGGAGTGGTTGGAGAGAGGCGAGTTGCACCTCGGAGGGAGGGTGGAGAGGAGAGGCAGGCTCGGGTGGTGAGGGGTCGCGGTGGATTGCCTTTACAGGTGTCAGCAGCACAGGGTCCCAGGCAAGTGCAACTACAGGGACAGAGACAGAGACAGGTACTAGTATAGGTACCAGTACAGGCACAGGGGCAGGCACCCGCAGAGGAGGAGCCACAGGCAGGGGCAGAGACAGAGGGGGTTGACCCAGTGGAGGCTGAGCTGCTGGATCTGAGGGAGATCTGTCAGGGCCAGGCAGATGAGATTCAGGATCTAGAGAGGGAGAGGGATTGGCTCAGGACTAGTCTTAGGGATACTGAGCGAGAGCGGGATCAGGCTATCCAACGCTACATAGAGGCTGAGACAACACTGAGGGATGGGAGGCAGGCAGCAGAGGACACAGGGGCCGGATATGCTTATGTCCTATGGGCAGGAGAGGAGATAGCCTACTGAAGGGACCTCTACTATGGTGTAGTGCCAGCAGATCAGCGGGCGAGGAGCTTCCATAGACTGTCGCGTACAGCGACAGCTACGGGAGGGAGCCGGAGGAGACAGGCATCGAGTGGTGGGGTCATGGGTCCTCCGCCACCACCAGATAGAGGAGACAGGCAGGATGATCTTGGGGCGGGTCCTTCAGGGGCTCAGATTCCATCGAGGCCAGGCGGCTCCGAGGGAGGGAGATCATCATAGCCTTAGAGGGCTCCCTTTGTATCAGTTTTGTACCATTTTTGTATTGTAGACACCTGCGGGTGATTGTAGCTATATGATTTTGACATCATTGTATTATGATACTTTATGATTATATATGAGATGATTCATCTTTGCGGCAGCTATATGCATGTGTACCTATGTGATGAGATGTTCTTATGTGATGCTTATAATATGGAGGCAAATATGTATATAATGCAATGCAATATATTTTTGTTCTTTTATATTTTATATGTGTATGCATGATGCAAATGTGAATGTATGTAATGTAGATGAATATGATAATGCAAATAATTATTTACATGATGGAAATGTAAAATGTGCTAATATGTGTTGTGTGCAGGATGTGATGCAGTTGTGATATCTATATGTATGTATGAAATGCTTATATGTGGTAATGCAGGTGCAACTACATGAAATGCAAATGTTTTTGGTGTGTCATTATACTCAGTCATGTGATAGCAGGCTATGCGGACTCGAGAAGGACGATGGAAGTCAATCAAGAAAGGGGGATGGAAGACAGAAGATATGAAAGTGAAAGAGCTTCTTGTGCGTTATCATCATTGAGCTTTATTATGGCAAGTAGGTTATGACAATCGAGGCATATGTTCAACCCAGAAAGTCATTGTACCTGTTTGCATGGAGATAAGACAGTCACAAACAAGGAATGCCCCAGTTCACACTAGACTCATAGTGTCCTCATATCCTTGGACAAGTCATAGCATTACTAAGAGACAATCCACAGACAACAAATACAAATAGGTGACGATACCCCATCCTCGCCTTTCTAGTCAAAGACATCCTAGAGATAGAATCTCTAGACAAAGACATCCCGGAAAAGCTAAAAGACATATCACCAAAAAAGATGAAATCAAAAGAAAACCAATACTTGACACCAACATCGACTGTAGTCCTCAAGTTTAGTGTCTCTTGTCACTTGTATAAGTCTTATTTGATTGTGGTCATAATGTTTACTTTCACAGAAAGGATAGATAGCACTGAACCATAATGTTGTCTGAGTCTGTTGAAAGATTTGATTTGTTGAAGCCCATTGTTGTTGCTGTGTCTCATCTAAAACTGACTGAATCCATGAAACTAATACTTTATTGCGGAGAAGATGAAACTTTATTGTGGATCTGTGATGCAAATGCTGCTTTATTGCGGATTGTGCGCGGATAGACTGAAGGAAACTGGAAGAAACTGTACTCCTCGAAACATGTGATGTTCTCAGTTCCACACCCATTACTAGACGTAGGATTTGCCTTAGCCACAAATAGGATTTGATTTATTATGGATGGAAAGGGGTGAAAAGGGATGGTTTATTATGAATGGCTAACCAATCTTGGGTAGATCAATAACAAGCCATGATGGGAATGGGTAAGGTTATTATGAACGAATAGGTTGTGAGTGTGTGCAAAGTGAAATGATGAAAGTGAATCCTGAAGGAGGGAGGAGCAATGTCTCTACGCATGGCGCTAGTGACCCATTTTTCACCATGGTACTTGCCCAGGGCGCCATCGAAGTGGTTTTCACCTTTGGACGAAATTATTTCTCTTTACTTTTTTTGATTTTTCAATGTTTTTTGTGTCACAAGGCACCTGTTTGCCAGGTTTTCACCAAATAACGATTTTTTTGTTTTTATAATTTTTTTGTATTTTTGAAATTTTTGATTTTTTTTGTATTTTTGAATTAGGATACTCTGAAGAGCTATGTGTAGAACCTGTGAAGGTGCATGCTGTTGATAGGATCCTCCAAAGGTTCACCTTCTGTAGTTGAGAGCTGATATGCACCAGATCCATATGCTGCTGTAATAATGTAAGGACCAAGCCAGTTTGGTTCGAACTTGCCCTTCTTCTCTCTGTCTTGCTAATTTTTAGGATTTTCTCTGAGAACTAAGTCACCTACCTCAAATGTGCGAGGCTTGACCTTGTGATTGTAGCTGTGACTCATTTGTTGTTGGTAAGCTTTGAGATGACTAAAAGCAATTTGTCTTCGTTCATCCAATAGTTCCAGCTCTTGTAAGCGAGAGACCCTGTAGTCTTCATCACTGATGATGTTTTGCAAAGAGACCCATAAAGAGGGTAGCTCGACCTCAATAGGCAAGATGGCTTCAGAACCATAGACTAGTGAATAGGGTGTAGCTCCTGTGGGTGTACGGACACTTGTGCGGTAGGCCCAAAGTGCAGGATTAAGTTGAATATGCCAATTACGACTAGCATCATCGACTGTCTTCTTTAGGATTTTAAGGATTGTTTTGTTAGACGCCTCAGCTTGGCCATTACCTTGGGGGTAATATGGTGTGGAGAAACGATGGGAGATATGGAAGCGGTCACAGAGTTCGCGAACATCCTGATTTTTGAAGGGATGCCCGTTATCAGTGATAATGGAAACAGGAATACCGTATCGGCAAATGATATAGTTGAGGATGAATGTAGCAATCTGTTTTCCAGTAACTTGTGTGAGAGGCACGACTTCAATCCATTTTGTAAAATACTCTATGGCAGTGATAATGAATTTATGACCATTGGAAGAAGGAGGGTGAATCTTGCCTATGAGATCGAGTCCCCATTGACAAAATGGCCAAGGAGACGCAAGTGGTTGAAGTTCTTGTGCTGGCGCATGTATGAGATCTCCATGAATTTGACATTGCTTACATTTCTTGACAAACTGATATGAGTCTTTCTCCATATTGGGCCAGTAATATCTAGTCCTGATGAGTTTCTTGGCCAAGGTAGGACCACTAGCATGTGGACCACATATCCCTTCATGCACTTCCCGTAACGCAATCTAAGCTTCTTCGCTTTCTAAACATCTAAGAAGAGTGCCATCTAGACCTCGCCGGTATAGGATATCAGCTAAAATGACATATCGAGAGGATTGGCGAATGAAAGTGCGACGTTGGTTATTTGATAGATCAGGAGGTAAAGTATTGTCTCATAGGTATGTGAAAATGGAACCATATAACTGGGATTCGGGACCGACAACGCATATCATCTCAGTAGGCATGATTTCATATGAAGGGACCAAAAGGTTATCCACCAAGAACTCATAGCGGGTCTCGTTTGGAGGTAGATCGATCAGTGAAGCAATTGTAGCCATGGCATCTGCGGCGAGATTCTGCTCTCTTGGTATCTGTTCAAAGTCTATCTTTGTGAAGTGTTGTTTTAGGTCATTCACCATTTGTTTATAAGGCATTAAATTTTCATCTTTTGTTTGGTAATCATCAGTTGCTTGACGGATGACAAGTTGGGAGTCCCCAAAAACACGAAGTTCCTGGATCTTCCATTGAACTGCAATTCGTAATCCTATTGTTAATGCCTCATATTCCGCTATATTTTTAGTGCAAGGAAATGATAAGCAGTATGATTTTGGTATAGAATCCCCTTGAGGAGTTATAAAGAGGATGCCAGCTCCTGCCCCATGTTGTGTATATGAGCTGTCAAAGTATAGTTGCCATGGCTTTGCATGTGACATTGTCAAAATGGATTCATCTGGAAATTCTGAACTTAGAGGAACATCATCTATCATGGGAGCATCTGCTAATTGATCTGCAATGGCTTGTCCTTTTATTGCTTTTCTGTCCACATACTCGATGTCGAATTCACTCAGTATCATTACCCATTTGGCCAGTCACCCAGTAAGTGTTGCCTTATTGAGAAGGTATTTCAATGGATCTATCCGTGCAACTAACTTTGTCTTATGAGTAAGCATGTAATGTCGTAGTTTCTGTGAAGCAAAGACCACAGTGAGGCATGCGCGCTCAATTGGTGTGTAGTTTAACTCATATCCCACCAATGTGCGACTAATATAATATACTGCTTTTTCCTTGCCTTCAGCAATTTGTTGCGCTAAGAGTGCCCCCAATGCTGTTGGAGTAGCTGAAATGTATAATAACAGTGGTTGATCTGGAACTGGTGGCATTAGAACTGGCAGGTTTAGAAGATAATCTTTGAGCATCTGGAAAGCCTGTTGATAGTTATCATCCCATTTGAATTTGATGTTTTTATGTAGCAGGTGCTGAAACGGATTACACTTATATGCCAGTTGTGCTATAAATCTTCAGATGGACTGGAGTCTGCCTTGTAAGGATCAAAGTTGACTGATATTTCTTGGTGGTTGCATTTCCAAGATAGCTTTGACTTTTGCTGGATCCGCTTCAATTCCTCTTTTGGATACAATGAATCCTAGGAGCTTCCCAGAGGTTACTCCAAAGACACCTTTCTTGGGGTTTAATCTTACTTTGTATTTTTCCAACCGATCAAAGACGATTGAAAGTATGTCCAAATGTGTATTTCTGTCTATTGATTTTCCCAAGAGGTCATCCACATAATCTTCCACAGTTACATGCATGAGATCATGAAAGATAGTAGTCATGGCTCTTTGATATGTAGCACCTGCATTCTTTAGCCCGAAAGGCATGACATTCCAGCAGAAAGTTCCCCATGGACAAGTAAATGATGTTTTGTGTTGATCCTCGGGTGCGATTCTTATCTGATTATAACCAGAGAATCCATCCATTAATGATAGCATTTCATGACCTACTGTGAGATCAACAATCAAGTCAATGTTTGGTAATGGGAAGTCATCCTTTGGACAAGCTTTGTTGATGTCTTTGAAATCTGTGCAAATTCTGATGCTGCGATCTGGTTTACTGACAGGTACCAAGTTGGAGATCCATTCAGGATAATCAATTGGGCGTATGAATCTGACATCCAATAACTTCTCAAGTTCTACTTTGACTAATAATGCCACCTGTGGATGCATTTTTCTTAATTTCTGTTTTACTAGTTTTACCCCCGGTTTGACTGTCAGATGATGCATTACCAAATCCGGATCCAATCTAGGCATATCAGCGTATGACCAGGCAAAATTAATTTGTTGTTCTTTGAAGAAACTTATGAATTTTGACCTTTCAGACTCTGTCAATGATTGAGCTAGGAATGTTGTGTGGAACCTCTTCTGTACCAATGTTTGTTTTGATAGTCTCCTCAACCAACATGGATGACTTTTCTTCATATGATGCTGGGAGAATGTCGAGCCTTCCATCTTCGAGCGCCTCAGAGAGGTTTTCACCCTCAGATACGTCCTTTCTTTTTACTTTTTTGGGGTCAGATAGCGCCACAATGTGGTTTTCACCATAAGACCCTTGATTTGTTCTTATTTTCACATTTTTGCGACTGGAAGGTCCGACACCCTCACCAAAATATGCCACGCTATTGAGTTCTATGGTGTATCCTGCTTTATGGTCTCCAGGGGGAAGATCATCTCGTATGCCTAGATAGTCAATAAAAGCTTCATCGTTTTGGAATGTATCCAACTGTGTAGGTCCTTCATGATCCCAGTCAATGAGTTGGTTGTGAACAAGGGGAAGGTCGTTAATGTCTTCGAAGTTAGCGGGGCTAAGAGTGAAGATGTGGTTATATTCGGGTATGTCAAGGTAATTATCGAGGTCATCGATGGCACTCTCCTCATCAGTCTCGATCACGAACGAATCCAAATTATCATCACTAGTAGCGCATTCCGGAACAGGTGTTCTCATCCTATGTGATTTCAACCTAGAACCTTGAGACAAGGACTGTGTAGACTCCTCATGGGTTGTTTCTTGACCAACTCTGAATTTGTTATAAAACTCCTCCTCTTCTGTGGGTTCACCTTGGTGAGCTCGTAGTCACTGGAAGACTTGTCAGAACCCCATTCCCATTCGTTGGAATCTGTGGAATAGCGATTCTCTTGTTGAATTTTGGCAGCTTTGATTTGTAAGGCTTCTTCTGTCCTTTGGGTGTGGACCTTGGAAGTTAAGAAACCAAGTCCTTTCGAGCGTTCCTTCTTGAAAGTCAATTCAGGTTGTAAAGGTTCAATGATGCCTTCCTTTCGTAACCTCAGAGGGCTTTTTCCATCATACCTGAATTTTTGTAGAATTTTGAAGCCTTTGCCATATTTCTCACATGGTAGATTGATGTGATCTTGTGTTTCCTCTTCATTGTCTCTGAAAAGCATTTGGTATAAATCTTCCTCTTCTAGTTCACCCCATCTTTGAAAGGTAGTAGGGTCCCATTTGAGCGTCATGATGGAGATTTGCTTGTTAGGATGTGGTCTTCCATATTCTTTTGGGGAACTCATGACTTGTCTTAAGTACATGGTCTGATTGAAAGTATATTCCCCCATGCCTTTGTCCTGAAACTTGCCTTTAAGCTCACCTTGTTTTGATGTCGAAGGTTTTAATGACTCAGGATCAATGTAAGCCGACGAAGGAACAGCCTCCCGATTACTAGGAATGATGGTCTTAGTCTTTGATTTCAGGTTATTGCAATATATGAATGGATTAGGATCACTGTTAACTATTACTTCCACTCCATTATGAGGAAACTTAATGCATTGGTGATATGTGGATGGGACTGCCCTCATTTCATGGATCCAAGGACATCCTAACAATATGTTATAAGTGAGATTTAAATCCAAGACTTGACAGACCACATCCTTCATAACTGGCCCAACTCTGAGAGGTAAGATGACTGTGCCTTTGGATGAACGCTCTTCATCATCATATGCCTTAATGGTGATCTTGTTTGTAGAATTCACAGCTTTATCAGAATATCCCAATTGTGTGATAGTGCTTAATGTACAAATGTTCAGACCTGCTCCTCCATCTATCAGGACTCATTTTATTCGATGTTTGTGTATGAAGGCTTCAATGTGTAATGGCGCATTATGCGGCTGACTTATAGAGGCGTCATCAGCTTCTGTGAAAGTAAGTGAATGTGGAATGGAAAGGTATCCCACCATGGCTTGAAACTGGTCCATGTTTAGATCAGTAGGGACAACAGTATCTCTCAAGATTTTGTCAAGAATGGCTTTATGTGCGGGAGATATGCGTAATAGTTCAAGAATGGAGATGAGCGCGGGTGTCTTCCCTAGCTATTCTACAAGGTCATACTCAGGTTTGGTTGATGAAGAAGTGGTGTTTTTAGTTGGAGCACCTTGCAAAGTTATTTTACCTCGACGGGTTGTAACATGACATTCAAAGGTAGGTTCAGAAGAAGATCCAACACCTTTTAGGACAATCTTGGGTCTCTGGGTAGAATTCTCAGACGCTTTGTCCTTGATGATAATAGTAGAGACGTAATTGTCCATCGATATGTGATTGATAGTTGAATCATAGTTATAGGATGCTCTGGTATAGTTGGTTTGGTCATCTGTGGCTTTAGCTTTTCCCTTGTCATGTTTTGGGAATGGTTCCTTAAACATCTCATGTTCTTGATTGGATGAATGTCCCTCAATCTCAATATCACCTCTATCAATGAGATCCTGTATGATGTTCTTCAGTCGATGACAATTTCCTGTCTTATGACCCTTGCTCTTATGAAATTCACAATACTCATCATCATTCCACCAATTTGGTTTAACCTTTGGTTCATATGGAGGAAAATCTGGAATAGTGATTACCTTGTTTGCCACAAGCTTCTTGAAAACTGACTCAAGTGGTTCTCCCAATGGAGTGTACTTCCTTCGTAATCTGGAAGTTGTTTGAGTATTCACTTGATTGTTTGTAGAACTTGATCCCGAAAAGATGACTTTGGGTCGCACTGTGTTGGCATCAACAACACCATCATTGACCGTGTTCTTGTTTTTATTCCAAAATCTTGGCTTGTCTTTTCCTTTAAAGACATCTTTGTTTTCCTTGAATATCTTAATGACTCCTTGTTCAATTAGGACCTTTTCTGTTGCTAAGCCTTTTTCAATGACATCCTTGAAGGTGGACAAACAAGCTTTCCTTAGATCATAGCCAATGTCTTTGTTAACATTTTGTGTGAACATTTCTACCATTTGTTTTTGCGGAATTTCACAAGAGCATCTGCTGGCTAGATTTCTCCATCTTTGTAAAAATGATGCAAAAGAATCTCCCTCTTTTTGCTTGGTGTTGCACAAAGTAGTGACTGATATGTCTGTCTCTATATTGTAGGAGAAATGTTGAATAAATGCCTCTGCTAAGTCACCCCATGACTTAATTCCAGGTGGAAGTTGGGAGAACCATTCCATAGCTTGATCACCTAAGCTTTGTGGGAATAATCTCATCAAATATGTCTCTTATGCTGCTACCTCAATGCAAGCTGTGAAAAATTGTCTTATGTGTGCCTTAGGATCCCCTTTTCCTCTATACTTATCAAATTTAGGCGTCACAAAGTGTGTAGGAAAAGGAGGCATTGGAATGCTCTTGTCAAATGGATAAGGACATATGTCTCTCATTGTGTATGTTGGCTTTGGTGTATTTATGTTCTCCATTTTCTTTTGTAAATCCCTGATTTGTTGCTCCAAACTACTCTTAGGTGGAGATCGACTTCTTGGACCATATCCTATGTTTGAGGTACCCATTGGAGGAGGTGCATGTTGCATGTATGGATGATATTGATCATACACATGTTCATATGGAGGAGGTCTATAATGATGCTGCGTATATGGACCACTTGGTATAGATTCATGTTGAGGAACACCATATCTATTTTGTCCATGTATACCATATTCTACAGGCATGTCATGTTCCATTGTGTTGCCCCCAAATTTGACATGAGGTTTCCTTGTGTCCAAATTTTGAGCATGCCTTTGAATATCCAATTGCTTTGGTGGTTGATCCTTAGCATTAGTATGTGATTGAGCATATTTTTCTCCATAAGATTTCCATAATGGTCTGCGAAGGTAAGTATCATACGTTTGACCATGTGTATGTGGGACCTTTGGTTTTTGAAGCAAAGCTGATGGTGATTCAGGTACCATATGTGGTCCTCTATTTCCTCCACTATTAGGTCTCCTTTGATCCATATTGGAGTGAGGTTGATGCAAAGGTCTATGTTCCATTATTTGAGACATGTCAAAATCATGAAGTATCTTGGCTCCACTTTGTGCCATCATTTGTAAGAAGTATTGTCTATCCCTCCTCATTATTTCCTCAACCAATCGATTGAAATGGGGATTCATAATGGATTCTTCCACATCTGCTGAATGTACTGAAAAGTTGTCCACATTGTCATTGTGTGTAGCATTGTTGTTTATAGTGTCCATGTTCTCAACATTTGGAATGTTTCTATAGACATCCATGTCAGGTAATGTAGTATGATCAGAATTGAAAAAGATATCATTGTCATACTCATAAGAACTCATGTTTGTGGACTCTTGAGCCTCTTTAGTTTCTCTCCTATATTTTTGAAGACGGGTTTCAACCATGAACTAGGTATTGACCAAGATGTGAGAGACTAGATGAAAAATGGAAAGAGTATGGAAGACCAAGAGTTGAATGGAATGTAAATGAGTCTGAAGTGTACTTGCAATGTCCAAAGTGTAAGACCAAGTATGTATGTAGTAGAGTAGGTGTGACTTCCAAAGAGAGGATAGTTTCTCTTGATGAGGTAAGTTGACCTTGACTCTAAGTAAGACCAAATGAGACCCAAAGGTAAGAAACCTTGATGAGGGACCACTTAGCAAAGTGTTGTTGTATATAGTGTGTTGACAAAGTATGATGAGGACAAGCAAGTGACCTTTTGACTCAAGTTTAGACAAATGTGAATGTAATGTAAGGTGTAAAGCAATGATGGACTTTGTGAGACCCAAAGACAGGCTGAATGCTAAATGAAACCCTGGAGAAATGATCTAGGAAGCTCAAGAATTCCGAAACTGACTGTTTGTTTGCTGGACTATAACAGTTTTTCAATTCTGGACCCAGACGTGCCTGTATACTTCACAGACGTGATTTCCCGACATAGGCGCTTCTCTGTTTAACACAGACGCGCTTATGCGATTTTTTTTGTTTATGTTTGCTGGACTGTAACAGTTTTTCAATTATGGACCCAGACGCGCCTGTATACTTCACAGACGCGATTTCCCGACACAGGCGCTTCTCTGTTTAACACAGACGCGCTTATGAGATTTTTTTTGTTTGCCAAATGCAATGTTGACTGTTGGAACACAGACGTGATTCTGTCCTTCACAGACACGGCTAGACAACACAATTGCTATTATGCCTGACGCAGACACGTTTCTGCAAATTTTGTGCAATTTTTCCAATTTGTGAAGTTGTTTTGTTGTGATCCAATCTATCTGTTTGACTATTTTTCGTGACAAGAGGACACAGTGTTGATGAAGACCCAATGTTTGCAAGTGTCTAGACTCAAAATGACTCCAAGAAAAGTGTGTTGTTTGATGTAAAAATGTTTTGCATACACTTGAAGACACAAAAGACACAATGTTTTGCTGTTTGGTCTTGAATGTTTTGAATGTTTAACATAAGTCAAGCACAATTCTTATGGCTGGCCAAGACAATAGTTGTTGATCCCACATGGGGTTTTACCCCCGAGGCTACGCTATTCAGAGTGGATACTTAGATGCTTGACCTCACTGGCTCCACCCTCGACACTCACTTCTCGGGTCAGCCAAGCATCAGTCCCCATGAAAACTCCCCATGGTGAACTTTGTATCTCTACTAAGAACCGTATGTGTGTGGGCCGCTACCAGAGGTCTGACCTCCTACCCCAACAACTAGAAGGATTTGGGCCTCTAAAACAAAATGGTGCTAGTAAGGGCATCCGCTTGTGTGGCCATACATGCAACACTTTCAGCTCTGTAAATACAGAAGGCTCCCAGCCGGTAGGGGTTACGCCCTACAAATGATCAAATAAATTTGATCAAACGGGTTTATGGGGAGACATAGTGTCGGTATGAACTAATCAGCACACGTTATTCATAGTTTTCACCATGAATACATTTATTTATAGTGGTTCAGAAGAAGATGGCTTTTCTTTTGCTACCACTTGGGTTGTTCTCTTCTCACTAGTAGTCCCAATGACCACACGGGAAGACAGGCCCTCTAAAGATTAAACAAAAAGAGCTTATTGCTCAAGACACAAAAGACAATGATTCAATTTTAGTGCACCGATGGAAGTGTTTGCTAGTCTATGAAAACAAGGCACACAATAAAAATCCAAAAACCCTTGCCAAGGACCTGCACCAAAGATTTGTTAGTAGTTTGGGTTGTTTCAAATGATCACCCCTTCCTGCAAGCACACAAGTTAGGTAAATTTTAAAACCCAAAAGACTTTGTGAAAATAGGGGCCTTCAACCAAACGATTTTGCTTCCAAGACAAGCTGCACCAATTTTGTTAGCTAGATCTGAAAATGTTAGTCCAAAAATAAACCAGATCTGAAACCTTAAATGCAAAATCCGAAACTGAATCAATAAAACTTCAAAAATTTGAAACAGGTGATACACAGACGCGATTACCTTCGACATCGATGCGACTCTGCGACACAAACGCGGTTCTGTGAGACACAGACGCGGATATAAACCACAGACACGCTTCCCAGACACAGACGTGGATAAAAATGACACAGACGCATTTCTGTAACACAGACGCGCCTTTCGGAAACCTGCAAAATAAAATTTTGTCGAAAACACGGACGCGATTCCAGATGTCGCAGACGTGCCAAAAAATCAAAAACACGATCCGAAAGTATGCAGACGCGAAAATGTCGAAAATGTTGTCGGAAATGCCAGATCTGCAACTTCAAACACAAAATCTGCAACAAAAGGTTAAATGCAAAAGGGACAAGAGTCCCACCGGGCGTGCCAAAATGTATATGGTGAAAATGGATAACAATAATAACAATATTGAAAGGCTAAATGAATTCAACCACAAAACCCTAGCCTAACAATCAACAAAGATCCACCATAACATATGAAGATTACCTAAGACAATGCAAATCACATGAAATCACAAAGATTATACCATCACATGTCCAATAGGGTTTTGATCTCCATTCTTCCTATCTCCATTAATCTTGCTTGATATATTTGCTCTCAGATTTTATATGCACAAGAGTTCAACAAAGAACGAAATGTGGTTGCAAGTAGGATCGTAGTGTAGTCAATTGATCAAGTAGTTAGCTCATTAGGGTTCGATAATGAAGGAAGCATCTCCTTATATAGAAGACACTATATGAAATGGAAGGATAAGATTGAGAGGTGTAAAAGGAGGTCGGCTATGATTAGAGGGTAGGTAAAAGAAATAATAAAATAATGAAAGAGGTAGGTAGTGTAGGAATTAAGAGATGAATGACATGTGTCATGGATAGAAAAGGCTAATGAACTAATTAAATAAATAAGATATTTATTTAATTTAGGAAAATGATAATTTAAATAAATAAATGTATTTATTTAAATGAGAAATAAGGCTAGAAGAGGATAAATGAATTAATTAAATAAATAAGGATTTATTTATTTAATAGAAGAATTAAGCTTAGATAATTAAATAAATAAAATATTTATTTAATTAGATTGGACAATTTTGGGTGTCTACAATGTGAAATAGAAAAAAAAATAGATTTAGTAAATTCTATTATGAAATAAATAAAATCTAAAAACACAAGTGAAAAATTATGCAAACCACAAATCAATGTTATAAGAATAAATTAATTTTTTTATGAAATTAACCACTAAGTTTATGTAATTATGATTAATGAGTGTAAAATTTGTTGTTTAAGTGCCTACAAATCAAATATGAGACCATAAATAAAAAATAAGCATGCAAGGAGTCAGGTTCACCAAAATGTAAAGGTGTAAATTTGGAATTAGGGTTTTAACAAATAAAACCACAAACTACACAAATTAACCATACATTGAAAGAAGGGGGTAAATCAAATAGATCTAACCACACTTTAATTAGAAAGGGGCTGAGTATAGTGATGAGATTTACCAATTTTGTGGGATGTGGGAGTCTCCTTCTTTCTTAGTTGAAAATTGGATGATATTGTGAAATTAGGGTCAAAGTATAATTGAAATCAACTGGCAAAAATAGACTGCTACAGATATCCCACGAAGCCACAAACTGAGATCTAGACAAAATAAGATATTTAGAACATGTTCCCAAAATTTTGGCCTAATTTTTTCAGGACCAGTAGCACATATTCACCCCAGTCCTCCGATTTTTCCTCCGTCGAAAGCTAAACCTATTCATCACTATCAATTATGTTAGAATTCTCAAGTATAATTCCTGAGCTTGTTCCCTACACACATAAAGAAAGCAAATAGGGTTGTGGATAGAGGTTTCCCTTAGGTCAAACCCAGATTTAGGAATTAACCTTGAATGAAACAATGCAAATACTAAAATAAATGCTAAGGAGATATACCTCGGATCTGCAATTGGTGATGATGATGATGCAATGCTCTTTGAATGTAATAACAAAAGTTGAATGTAATGACATGGCAAACACATGAATATAAAAAACCTAATCACACACACATGCTTGCATGAAGATTGATGCAACTTTTCTCCATAATCCTTGAAGGATAGAATGAAGCCTTGAATCTTTGAAAATGCTTGGCGATGAAGGCTTCACGAATGCACAAATACTTTAGGTATGCAATGGATGATCAATTATTTCTAGGTGAAAATGAATTGATATGATGTCTTTATATAGAGTTCCATAGGTATATTACCAATTAGGTTGACCTCCAATGATCAAGTGTAGCCATGGGGACCAAATGCCATTGAGGAGATAAAGAACCTACCCCATTTCAAATTTGGGCTTGTTTAAGGGGGATTAGGGCATTTTGGGGTGCATTAGTCCAGACCAAGGCACTCCATGCCCTGGTCCTCCAACAAACATGACCAACCAATCAACAAATAGGGAATGGACCTCCAAGATGGGTCCCACTAAATGGTGTTCATGACATCAAGGGTAAAAAAAGGAGCCAAAATGAACCTAGAGAGTGGATAGATATAGGACATGCTAAAGTAGGAGAATAAACATAAGGTGTAAATTTGACTGGTTACACATTACAATGCTATAAGTGCTTAAGAGGAGACTTCCCCTAATACTTTGAGGGTCCCACATAGTGAAAACACCACTAGAGGCTCCAGTAGCATCACTAATGAAAAATCAATAGCTTGACCAAATATAGTCAACTTTTTGAAAGGTAGCAACAAACATTTTAACTTCTTGAAGCAACAAATTGTAATTTTTCTTCTCTATAAGGCAATTCCTTAAGGAATACTATTTTTGAGGGCGCCTCTCATATTCCAAGTTAGAAACTTCATTTACGGATTTTGGATGCAGATTCTAGGATTCATTGCCTTCCATTGGCAATTTCTCTTATAACTTCCTTTTACCTTGTTAATATTGAGATGGTTGACCAGATTTTGAATCCACTCCCACATCTATCTTCTTATTTCTTGTTTTTCTCTTTTAGGTTGTCCAATCCTCATCCTCAAGTTGAGTACCTAAGATGTTACTCGGTGACATCAATCCACTAGAGGAGGCACTAGGTGAAAACCAAACCTTACTAGCCAAGGGAGAACTCAAGAGCTTTGGGGAAAGCATCTGGTTATGAGCTATAGGCTTTAGAGAGAGCACACAATTCCCCGTCAAACTAAAGAAAAGGGTGTTGGGATTTCACCCTCTTCGAGATAAACCTCACTGGAAAGAGTAGACATATTACCCCCTCCTAGGGTTTGACAACTTTAGTTGGGGTCTCCATAATTTTTAGAATCCACAAGGATAGTCATTGCTAATATCCTTCCCAAAGGCTTATTAGCAGCTTCCTCCCCCTGGGGAGAATCCATTGCATCTTGATAAGTTTCCCCTTTAGGAACACATTTCTCTTTCATTTTTTTTAGGCTTCTTAGGAGGGACTTTACATTCAGAGATTAGATAACCAGACTTAGAACAATTCTAGTAGAAATTCATAGCCTTTTCATAAACAATAGCTTGAGTCCAACTTCTAAACTTAGATTTCAAAGAAATGCAGTTAGGGAGGGTTTTGTTAATGTCCACATTCACATAGAAGCATGCAAATACTAACCTGGTATTAGATTTAGTCACCCCATCAGTAGCCACGTAGTGACCAAAGGTGTTACCAATCCATTTAAAGGTTTGTTAACCCCAAAACTCAAGTGGGAGACTTGGGAGGTGAACCCATATAGGTGTAATTTTATTTAGATTTGCAATAGGATAAAAACCCAACTTCCATTTGTAGATTGACAAATGATGTTTTCCATGGGACCATGGTCTTTGAGTAAGAATCATAATGAGATCTTCTTTAGTTGTAAATTTGAATAAAAAGAGCCCCCAGGCATGGCACTGGTTGTCACACTCTCCATGAATTTCCATTTGGCAACAACCCAACCTCAAACCATAACAATGGATGGACGTAAGGATAAAAAATTGCCTAACAGAGTGAAGCTTGTGGTTGAGACAATATGATCCACTAAAGAGACAAGCAACAAAATAGCCATTCCATATTCTATTTGTAGGTAACCCAAGGTTCCTTCAAGAATATTAGGAAGCACAAACTCCCCTGTGAGCATATTTTTCCACCCATTGGATTTCAGGATTCCCTTTGGGGGCGCATGCTCTAGATTCTCAGTCATCATAGGACTATCATCATTGTCGCACTTGGGTTGTCGGTCAAGTTAGGAGGCACTTTCAAGTCTTGCCTTTTCAAACACTGTGGGGTTGATGGAAGAATTCATTTAGCCCCTAGCAAGTACCACCAAAGCCCCTAAAGTAGGACCCTTAGAACATGACATGGGAGTGTCTTTGGGATTGACAAGAGGCACAAGGGGAGGAGGGATAGGGTTCCCATCGAAGCAGGTTCCATGTGCAGAAAATTCAAATGTTGCAGAGCGTCTCAAAGAAAAATTCTTGAATTTTTTTATTATTATGTTGTTTTTTATTAATACATTATTAAAAAAATGAGTGCTATATTAATGTTAAAATTATTATATTATTCTTATAATAATAACATTATAATTATTTTCATACTGTTATATTATTGTAATCACTACAATATAATATTATTGTTATTATTGAATTATTCTTACTATTATATTTATTTTTTTAATAAGTAAATCACTAGTAAGCGGCAACACCCATATAAACTAGAAATAAAATTTACAAGTATAGTCCATTGGCATAGGCCATTCTATTTTACTACATATCAACCCTTGTTCCTCCTATACATGTTAATATCTAAGCCCTCCCCCACTATCAGTCTCCATACCACAAAATTGGAGGCGTATAAACCTCTATTTCCATTACCAGTTACTATAGACAAAATGGTGATAATATCTTCATCCTAACTTATAATAGTATTAAACTATACAAAATTGACTACACAACAAAAGTTGGGGGAAGAATTTGCCAAAACTTGATTACACACAACCACCATGTTATTCTTCTTCTCTTGCCTTTTTAATTACCAAGGCTTTGGCTACCATAGGGCATTTTGCCTCCTATGCATCATGGGCCACAATAAACACCATCTTCAGGGGGTTGCATGTGTCATTCTCTATTCATTACTCTTCCTAAATGAGAGTCCCAAAGTCAAGGTCCACGTTCGATTCCAGTTCGTCCTCTTTCAGCAAACCCTCCATTTTCATGTATTCCTTCACCCACCCCTACTCCCGATCATCAACATCCTAGTCAACCTTTGCAAAAATACATTGCTTCTACCAATCTCCCCCCCATGTCCTACCAAAATATCTGGCTTCAAGGTTTGAATAAGGAGAAATTTCCTCACCTCACCACCCTAGTCTTTTTGCATGTATAGTTCCGTGGCAACAAAATATACATATTTTCATCCATATTATCCAAAAATACATCAATCTCTCCTAGGAAGGCATGCTTGAATATCTTATGACTTGTTACTCACCCACCATGGTGTTAAGAATCGGTTAACAAGAATTGAATCTTTCACCTGTTACAGAGGCCTTAAACAACACATTGGCCATTGCCTTTAGCTCACTTGGTGTCAGCACCACTGCTACAAATGTGGAAGACACATAAATTTTTACCCTATGGTAGTGGAAGGTCAATAAGAATTCCTTCCCCATGCTAGCCTTTACTACATGAATAACGAGAGGATGGTTTGTGGTCAGTATAGCCATCAATATTTTATCACTCACCTCCCCCAAGAAAGACATTTGTCGCTTAGTTGATGTAATAGATGGAAATAGGGTTTCACAAGCTTAGCTATGTAAACTAGGAAAGTGACTTATCTCACATACAATTAAATTAAAATGAGGATGAACTCAATAGATCCAACCTCAATTCTATTAAGAAGAGGGTTGAATGCTGATTAGAGTCCTATTTCCTTTTGTTTGAGTTGAAAATGTAATTGAAAAGATGTAAATTTTGTTAGGAATTGCATGCAGAAAATATCAATTATATGCAGATAAATATTAAACACGGGAATGAAAAACACATAAATAATAACAACAAAGAGACAATATTTAATGTGGTTAACCAAATCTCAGGCTACATCCACCAAACAGAGAGTCCAATATTATTATCCAATAAATTAAAACCAATTACAACCAACAATCCCCTTGCAACTCAACATCGCTGCAAAATGATACAAAATTCTCTATAGAAAAGTCTAACCCTTAGCCTTTTTATCAAGACTTATGTCAGTTACAAAATTAGGGTTGCAACATGTCAGCCAATAGAAAAATAACACCCGACGTCTTTACCTGGACCCCGCAAGGGGCGCTGCCCCCAAACCCCTGTTGAAAAATATGGGGGGAAACAACACCAATAGAAGTAGGGAAAATTTAACCTCCAAGTCTGATTAGGCTCCATATAACAACAAATTGAATGCCAAATCTAAGGTAATAAGGTACATGTATGAACTAAAAAATTGGATTGATTATACTAATTGATAATGAAATAGAAACTTCACAACAGGTATACAAGTAGATAGGGAATTTGATTGTGCACTTGTAGATGAAATCTGGAGCACAATTTATTGGACCAAGGCGTTGGGTGCCTTGGTCTCTTGAGTTGTGATCTGGAGGCCTAATTCCTAGTGTAGTATGAGCAATAACCTAAAGATTTTTAAAAAGGACTAGGGCGCTAGGCACCTTGGTCCCTAAGAACCAAGCTGAGATTCCTAGAGCAAACCTGTACTTGCTTCCTAAGACTTCCTGAAGATTTCCTGCTCTGTCGGATACCTATAACTACACACAAGAGGAAAGAAAGGGGATTGTGGATAGAGGTTTGCCTTAGGCCAAACCTTGGGTTTGGAATTAACCCTAATTGAAATAAAAATTAAGATTGAACTGAATTAGAAAAGCTTTCCTTTTGAGGGCAAGGTTGAAATGCTTGAATGTAGATGATTATACCTTCAATAGGTGATGCAACATTCTTAGGATAAGTCCTCCATGTGTTGATGCAATAACATGATAAATCACATAAAATCCATCATGAATCATAGACAAAACATAAGTTGGAGATGTATTGATGTAGTTTGTTACTCCTTGAATCAAATTTGCTTTTAGGAAGAAGAATTTCTCTTGAATTAATGATAACGTTAGCATAAGATGTCCTTATGAAAATGAATTGAGAGGGATTCCTTATATAGGGTTTTCATAATTACAATCACCATTTGGTCAAATTAGAATTGATATATTTTTACACAAAACAAGATTTAAAAATTAGAAAAGACCACCAAATTATCCTCTCGAAATTCGAGGTAAAAAGTGCAGGATCAGGTAATATACTACCCGATCCTATCAACTTTTTCTCAAATTTATAGGGATGTGAAATAATAGGATTCTAATGCCAAATCCAGCTCGGTGTCTCAAACCATAATGTGTAGATATGTGAAATATGCTTTAGGAGTTGAAAATAGGATAAGATTAAGGATAAAATGATAAAGGGCACACCTAGAATTAAGGCCCTAAATAAGAATGGGATGGTGTAATAAAGTGGAATAAGACATAATATTAATTTAAATCAATAAAGGTCCTATAATGCATAGAGGAAAGGGAAATACTAAAGTAGGTATTAGGAGAGTGTGAATTTGGACACATTAATAAAGGTGTACAATTTAAGATGCTATAGTCAACTCAAGCAATATCAATGTGTCCATTTCCTCTCTTTGTTTCTCGTAGAAAATAACACACCAAGATGACACATATGCCACCACCCTCACCCTTTTATCATCATCTGCCTTGTGTCAATCATCATGACAGTGCAAGGCATTTCAAATTAATTATATCTGCTGTTTGGAGTGATCTTTCCCAATTTAGCACAAACCTTGGGAGATTTGCAACCAACTTGTCCCACATAATTCCTCTAGATTCTGTATTATCAATAATGGTGGCAAACAATTTGATATTAGATTGTTTTCCATGCTTTTACTCTTGGCACCTATCATACATGCCCCCGTACTTAAATCCTTCAACCCAACATTTATCAAGGCACTCTCATTCATGATTCCTCACATCACATCAATCAAGTCACTTGCTAAACTCTCCTTTTCTGTTTTCATCATCCCAATGCTACCCCTTATAGCCTATTTGTATCTTTGTTAGATATTTCATCTGCTAACATGTTCCCTTCTCTATACACATGCGTGATCTTCAAATCCATAAACCTTCCTATCAATATTTTGATTGGTGCCAACCATCTATTGAGTTTTCAATTTGGGGTGATGTTTTGGTGGATGGTGATTAAGGAATCACTCATATGCACTTTCTCCATATTTAGCTCTCTGCCCAATTCGAGGCCGAGTAAAGCCGCCCAAAATTCTGTCAAATTATTGTTGGCCACCCCTAATGATTCAGTCTTATCCCTCAATATTCTTCCTCCATGGTCTCTAGCCACACATTCTGCACCACTTGGTCCTAGATTGCCCATTGAAGATCCGTCAAAGTTAATTTTTATCCATCCCGGTTTGGGGGCTGTCCATTAAATGCCAATTCTTGGGTTAGTAGGAAGATCAACCTTCCCTGCTCCATTAACGAGGGGATTCTTACTATTATATTATTATTAATATTAGTATTTTATTATTATATTAGATAAAATATTGTTTTTGATATTAAAAGCAACAAAACAAGGGTGCTGACCCTGTAGGCAAACAACTCATAGGCAACTTCAACAAGCCATTAATAGAATATTAACAACACAATTATAGCTTAGTCAATCAAATCAAAATCAATTAATAGTAACTTTTGTACCACCTAAATCCCCAAGATACCCTACCACTGACCATACAACACCTGAAAATTTGAAATGACACCTTGCCCACATAAAAACTATTAACCACCCACCTCCAAAATGTGGCTTACTACAACAGTTATATTGTATTGATCAAAATTCAACCAAAACAAACCCAGAGATCATCCACCATATTTCGAAGTAGAAACTAAAACAAAGTTACAATTTTTTTGTCTTTTTACTCGGGCAATTGACCTAGATATCCTTAAGAGCAAATTTTGCTTTCTGCTTTGTGCTCTTCTTCTTTGCCTCCTAGACTAAATGCAACTCCACCTCCTCATAAACATAATCCTTTAGGGCCTCCCACCCCACATGCACCTGCTCTGTCTGAGCTTCATGGTCAACTCCATCATTCCAAAGGATAAAGGGCTCGAACTCCACGTCGACACCATCCTGCATTATTCCTTCTCCAAATTGCCGCCACATTCCTTTGCCCACCTCCACTCTCGCCATGATAGGTCATCCCACCCAGTGAGTGATTAGGGACACATGCTCATGCCACCCACACAACCTCCTCTTTTCAAGCCAAAAACTAGCCCCCATGCAACTACCATGGAGATAATATCAACATTTGTTTTGTAGCGAAACTCGGACTGTAGCTACTCCTCACCAAACGAGACTTCCATAATTTGTAGAAAGGTGGGATCATCAAACTTGAATATACCCCCGAGCCTTTTCTCAGAGATCTTTCCAAAAATGGCGAGTTGTTTAATGGAATGGAGCAAAAAATTCGCCTCCATGCTCGCTAGCTATTGCTCTCCTAATAACCCCCTGTCGCAATCTCAAATGCTTCCTCTACCCACCTCTACTTGGGAAATGCAAAATGACTGCCCACCCTTGCATTTAAAATACACCACCTCTCCCCTTGTCAAATTTACATTTAATAATCATTACATTTTACTCTCTTGGTGACATACAACTCACCCATCAACCAGCTCCACACCTTGGTAATCCTCCCACACACCTTCCCTTCCCAACTCATGCAATGATGTGGCTGATTTGGAAAGTACATTGACTAGCTCATTGCCTTCTCTCAATACATGAGAGATTTGAAAAGAATGAAAGGTTTCCAGTTCCTTTTTAATTAGTTGAATGTATTTATTGACTTTTCATGAGGTCGTCTCGCCTTTCATAATCGTAACAATTATTTGTGAATCACCCTCTAGATGTAAACAAGAAATTGATAGCCCCTACGTCATCCTCAACCCACACAATGCTGCTTGCACCTCTGCTTCATTGTTCGTATCGTCCACCAATCTCCTAGCCACAATAGTCAGGATGTTCCCTTTCCAATCCTAAGCAACAAATCCAACCCTCGAGAGCCCCAAATTACCCTTTGATGCCCCGTTGAAGTTCACCTTCACTCAACCATTATTTGGCTTCTACCACACCACTCCTTTCTTATTTCCCCTTTTCCCAACTTCTTTTACAGATCCACCCGAGAAAGCCCATTAACAAACCAAAACCCTATAATATTATTATTCTATGTATTATATTATTTTTATTATTAAATTAATAATACTATTTTATCATGAGATTTTTATATTATTAATTTACATTAGAATAATCCTGACCTAATTAAAATACATAATTTTAATGTTATATTATTATATTAATAATAGTATTTTATTATTAAACTTTTATATTATTAAATTGCATGATATAATCCTAACCTAACTAAAATAATATTATTAATTTATTATTCTCACACAGTCTTAAATTTTTTTGATTAAATTTAATACTTTAAATTTATTTAATATATTATTAATAATATTATTATATTATATTATTTTTAATTATTAATTATATTATATTGTTTTAATTTTAGTCTAATGGAAAATTAGAAGATATAAAAGATCAAAAGATTAGAGAATAATCTAGTGAAAAATAAAATCATATTAATTTAAATCTAGTGGATGGTTGTTAATTTAAAGAAGAAGGCGTATTAATGTTTGAAGATGTGCTCTACCTACACATATAAGAACATAAATTGATGTTTAATTCCTAAACTAAAATATAGTAAAAATGGCAGACCTAAATATTGACCAATCATTACCCAAAAAAATATTTTTCCTATTGTATAAATTTGAAAATGTTACATGTAGAGTTTAGAAAAACAAAAAATACTTACTTAAATTTGATTTAAATAAGCTATTTTAATAACTAATTTTAAGTTGAGTATAGGATTAATAAAAACACTAATGAGACGGGAAATAAACGGCTGTAAGTGACTAGTAAGTGACTGGCACCAAACTTCTTGGATCAGGTTAGGCCCAAACCCGCCATGTGACCATAACAATGTGACTTGCAGGTGAGCGTCAAATTCACGGCCTCACCAGCCGGTGCAGATTAGGCCACGCATGTGGGTTGGTTCTAGTTTCGAATCCTGCAAGGGCCAAGCTCGATCTGCAGCATAAATGCAGGCTTTCTTCGATCAATTCTTCAACCTCTTAACGCTTTCTGCATTCTACGGCGATGCGGCCCTAGTTTGCAGGGCGTGAGAGGAATTTCGTCTGAACTAGGTTAAGATTGGTCAGGGTTTCGAGAATGGTGGAGTTTGAAGAAATTTTGAGTTCAGAAGAGGAGGAAGGGGAAAAAGGAAGAGAAGATAGCGTTTCCTGTTGTGGAGATGACGCTGACGACGAAGATGACATGCTCGCGCAGTTTCTGGAGTCCGAGGTTCTCGCCGTAGACTCTGACCAGGTAACTTTTCCAAACCCTAATTTTGTGAGAAAAAAACGTAAAAAAATTTCGTTTTCTTGTTCTTACACTATCTTTTTTATTAGTTTTGTTGCGTTAGTTGGGCTGATTTCTCGTCTTTTATTTTTTCCAATTTTAAGTTGGTAAATTTCACTTTTGAAGTAGCCTGCAGTGTACTTGCTATGACATAACTATCTCCTTCGTCAAATTTACCTGTTACTCGCACCTGACCTTGTCCCATGGGCGCACCATATAAGAAGAGTTTATGCCGTATTTAACCTAATTTCACACAATTTATGAAGTCTCATAGGATTTTAATACGGTGGTGGTTGTCGAAGGCCCATCTCTTCCGTCAACTTCACCTTCTGGGGTTGGATTAGTAGATTTTCCGTATGGGAAAACCTTTGGCTCAGAATCTTAGATGTCACAATAAGTATCTCTTTAGGCAAGTTACACTTGATGAATTCAAGGTTCAAGCCAGTCTCATCTTTTCAAGGGGACTCCACTCAATGAGTTGGATGTGGTATTTTGGCATTTGACAAATATGAACAAGGCCTGATGATTTTACTTGAGCTTATTCCACTTAACCAACAATTTCAGTTGAATTATATGTTGCGGTTAATTTTCTCTTTAGGTTTGGACCCTAGTTTATTCCTTACAATAGGCTATTTGTGGTTAGCGTTTTGATAGGCTGGCAATGTTAATCGTACTTGCTTGTAATGATAGGGTAAATTGCTTGTCAGGATCTTAGGAGCCTTTTTTGTGGTTGTCACCATATATTTTCATTTTATTTTAGGTACTAGTGCTTCTGTGAATAAATGCAGATTATTTTTCTTATTTGATGTTAATTTTTTTTACTTTCATCTCTATAGATGCTCAAATCCACAGTTGCCTGGAGATGTGGGAAAGGTGTATCATGGCGTAAATGAATAAGGAAGGGTACAGCTCTATTATGTGCAATATAATCCCCAGAAGTAGTGGGAATGGGGCCAGGGTCCTCATCCATATACCAAAGTTTTCTAGTGACTATGATTAAACCCTAAACTATGAAATGTTGATTTGAACCCTACACTTATATGGAACATTGATCATTCCATTCTTCTCTTTACTTGGTAAATTTTCCCTAGGATGAAACTATCCATGGATTTATTTCTTGTTTCATACCATCCTCCAGTGTATAATTTTACGTCTTTTTCTATGATTTGCATCTTATGAAAGTTCAGACTGCCTTTTAATAAAATAACAATGTATCCACAAATTTGGCTTATGTATTGTGGTAGACATGTAGATTAGATTGCCTTATAATAAAATAACAATCTATACACAAATTTGGCTTATGTTTTGTGGTAGATATGTAGATTGGATGGCCTTATGATATTATAACAATCTATATACAAATTTGGCTTAGGTATTCTTGTAGGTCTGTTTGGCAAATTTTCCCTAGGATGAACTATCCATGGATTTATTTCTTGTTTCATACCATCCTCCAGTGTATAATTTTACGTCTTTTTCTATGGTTTGCATCTTATGAAAGTTCAGACTGCCTTTTAATAAAATAACTGTATCCACAAATTTGGCTTATGTATTGTGGTAGACATGTAGATTAGATTGCCTTATAATAAAATAACAATCTATACACAAATTTAGCTTATGTTTTGTGGTAGATATGTAGATTGGATGGCCTTATAATATTATAACAATCTATATACAAATTTGGCTTAGGTATTCTTGTAGGTCTGTTTGGCAATGCGTGCTCAAAATCTTGGAAACCAAAAGCACGAACAATATTTATGATTCTCTATTTCTTTAAGAGCTATTGAGTAATAAGATTGTATGATTGAACATGTATTAAATTTGGATCCCATATTGAAACCAAGGAAGAGATTATTATCATCCTAACTCCTAATATTATTTTGTTACAAGTTTGAATGTAACTCTTTGGCTCTATGCTGCTCTCGTTCAAATTGAACTTTTACCTTGAGCGATGTCTGTTTTCTACACATGCTGACAGACAAAGACACTGCATAATTGTCACCCAGACACAGGATTTAATTTAAGTCATAGATATCATAAGATTCAGTTGAAACAAATATTTTTCTGATCACTACTGGGTTGTTTTTCCTATTGGTATTTTTTTTAGATTCTTAAACATTCTTTTCTGTTCATTCTTTCTGGGAAGGCTGCAATCCCTTGTGATCTCCTGGATTAAAAGAATAAACTCTGGAATTGTGAAGCATGTTCAAAAAAGTAAATGTAAACAGTTTTTTTTTGATAAATATATGGTAGCAATTGGTATGTTCTTTGGATTTTATGCTGATTTGGTTTCTCACTTCACCTTGTTCTAGGAAGATATGATCTCAATGCCTTCTAAAAGGCACCGTGTGGAGGAAAACATCGAAAACAGCCCAGGAATGACACTACAGAAATGTTTTCATTCTGCCAGTGATGGGAAGCAAATGCACAGTGAAAGTGGAATCATCACAAAGCTAAGGCCAACTTTGCAAAGTCGAGTAGAAGGGTGTGGAAATAGTCAGGGTCCAAGAACTCAAGCAAACATAGAAAGTGGTGTTTTCAGCAAGATACCCACAGAGCTATTTCAAAAGATTCTTAAATTTTTATCTTCAGAGGTAAGCATAATGCTGCTCTAGAAATCTTTCTGATGGAAGGAATAATTCAACTTATCAACATAGCTAATGTGCATTACATACAAATTTACAATAAAGCTGCAAGTCATACTTGACGAGGGTCCTTAAATCTTTATCCAGCTAACCAACATTTAAAACTTGTTGCAGGACCTTGTTACCTGTGCATTAGTTTGTCGCTTTTTGAACTCTGCGTCATCAGATGAATCTCTATGGCGTCGACTGTAAGTAATTTTTTCTTTTTTTTTTCAGTTGGAAATTGCACAATTTTTCTAATATTAATATAGTTTGCTTGGATTACAATCTCTTTCTTTTTTCTTTTCTCTCTATATAGATATATATATATACACTTACATGCATACATATGTATACACACACACACACGTACACATACATATGTACACACATATAGATATATCCATGTATATATATATACCAATTTATGTGTATGTGTATATTGATATGTTTTGTATAGTATGTATGTATGTACATTGTATATAGATATGACATATAGATATATACACATACATACATACATATATGTATATATGACATATACATATATACATAGATATATTATGTATATATGTTTCAATATAAATATGTATCTATATCTATATATTATATATGTTTGTGTATATATCTGATATACCTACATGTATATCTATTATATTTGGCTTCAATTCACTCCAGGTACGGGGTTCAATTCACTGTGGGACTCTGAGTATGTTCTGGGTTCTACATCCTTTGGGTACAGATATTGGTGTTGATTCACTATGAGTATGTTTTTGGTTCTGCATTTGCAGCACAGATTTGCCTGGCATTTGCATCCCAAATTTGCCTGGTATGTACACGTGCATACCTGGGCGAGTCCAGGCTGCACTTGTGGAACAAAAAACTTAGTAAAGATGTAATTGCTTTTTCTACTGTACGGTGTCTTTTCCCATTCATGTATTCATTTTGATACATATGCCAGCTTGTCATTGCACTGATGACTAACAATTGGCATTTGGCCCTGTTTTTGTGGATCTCGTTCTAACTCTTCTTGATCTTCTTGTGGATCTTGTCATGACTAACAATGGGCATTTGGCCTACCATATTTTACCGAGAAACTTTGCCCATTCTTAATAAAAGGTTTCATGTTTTCCAGATATTGTATGCGCTGGGGATTGCCTTCACCAGCAAAATTGCAAGGAAAGCCACGGGCACGTGCATGGAAGCGACTATATATTGAGGTATTTGATAGGATGTTTCTGTAATTTAAGGCCAGAGTATGGGTGTATTGTAATATGATTGTATAACAATGAATGCATATAATTTTTTAGTTTAGATGCTGTTTGGTGATACGTATTCTCATTATGTCTACTCAGAGACGTTATGAGGCACGGCATGCAAAGTGTGACCAAATTTGTTTATCATGTCAGCTCCTTATATTTTTTTTTTTCGAAAAAGAAAATTTCATAAATTTCAGTTGCACAAAACTGCATTCAGATATCCATTTTTTGCCATCAGTACTGTTTGCTTTTTCACATATTACTTACATAATAATTATTAATTTTGATCACTAAAAACAGCCTCTTCTGATCCATTTACGCAGCACACTGTAAATATGGATTTTAGAATTTGTCACTTGACAGAGAAGCTTTTCTGTTAATGAAAGAAGAGAAAGTATAATGTTTGATAAATGACACTAAAACTCATAGTATGATACTATAATCAGGATTCAGAATAAAACCATCAATTAATGTTTATGCCTCTGATGCATGAATTTTGATTCCTTGGACCAGTCATATCATTTACCTTTCTTTAGTACTCTGTTGCAATCTAATGATGTCTATGTTTATGCTTTTTGGCCTCAATTATTGCATGTGCTCTTGTTAATTAGCTAATAAAGTGTGTGATCAGTAGACATCTAATTAAGCCATTTCTGCAGCGTGATGAAGAAGATATGATTGAATTTGTTCGAAATACGCCTGTTGAGTTTCGGGAGTATTACATTCAAATGCAGACTGCCAAGCGAAGCCAAGCTCCTCTTCCTTCACAGGTGACCAAAATCGCTGCAATGTTCATTTTAGTATTCACTTATAAGTAAGCTTTATATTTATTCTGCTATCCTTTGTGGTGTGATAGGTGAATGATGATATGCTTATTCTTGATAAAACAGTGGCTGAACAAATAACTCATTTGAAACATAGTCGAGGTTTGCCTGATGAATTTACAGCAGAACATGCTTGCTCAGGAAGGACGTGCACCTACTCTCAAATTGGTGATTTCTTTTTATGTGAAAAAACTGGACGAGTGCATGGTATGGCATTATCTGAATTGACCTTATGTCAAAGAGCTTGGTATTCTTCTTCATTAGTGATAGGCTTGATGTTGGTTTTCTCAAGTTAGTTATTTGCACATGGTTCATAATTTTAATTGATTGATGTTCTAGTTGTTATGGGAGGAAGAGCATAAACTGTTGGTGTGTTGGAGTCTATGCATCAGTTGTTTACCGTGGAATCAGGTCCCACATGTGAACAACCATTGTGTTGACTCCAATAGACCAGCTATATATAGGAGCCAGTTATGGGAGTAGGTTTACTGGTTTTAGCTTTTATAATTAATCTTAGACCATTGTGAAATCATTTAATTGGTCATTGATGTCTTTTTGGGAGATGTCATTTTTTTTTCTGAACTTAGGACTTGTATATGTTTGCAGTATGTGATGATACATGCCGAGAAATCGTTTTAGATCCATCAAGTGAACTTCTGGTTTGTACAATCTCTGGGCGCTGTTTTGATAGATGGCTCTCACCATCAGAAGAAGAATTGGATCCAGTATGGACTGTATGATTTTTTGTTTTCTGTACTTGTGTCAGTGCACAATAACATATGTCTTCACCTTACTCCATGTAGGAGGTTTAAAAGTTGTCAATCAAATCTGAGTATTGTTCCAGTTAATAGGTTCTTGTTGCCATTGTAGGGAGAGCAACCGGGGGATGCTAATGCAGCAGTGGATGAAGCAGAGCCTTTTATGGGGTCGGGTCGTTTTGGTAATTACCAAAACTTTATTCAATTTTTTTGGTCCTAGTTGTGTGATCAATAAACATTTTTCATTTTTGGTTTACATTTTATTTGTTTCATGCTTCATTTAATTTAGTGACGGAAGTGACCTTTATGTCAAAAGCAGTTATATATGGTGGCTGCTAGCATTTTGCTTTTGCAATCACTTTTTGCTTCAAATTATCTGTTACTGAAATTAGAAAATATTATAGAACCATGAATCTTTTCATCTATGTTTTCTTAAATGTTTTTTGTTTAGGGGAAATAATTAAATAGAAAATACTTTGCAAATGTCTTGCTATACTTCACGTAAATAGTTTCTTGTTGATCCCTCATATCAGGCTGAAAAAATATTGCAATGCACTTGAGTTGTGCATTATAAAAGAAGGTTGGATTTATATAATACCCAATGGCGTTGAGGTAACAATGCACTTGCTGATCCGATCTAGCATCACTAATCTCCCATATTAGCATGTCTTTGCTCTCAATATTCTATAATTTAGACCTTGTTGCCTTTGTGGCTCTATCCATAGCCCTATAAAAATAGCCTATTGGGGGACTTTTCCCATAAACTAATCTCAACACTTTCGCCAAAGGCTACGAAATTTACATGATCTTATGTGCATCTGTACAAAATGAGTTATCCAAAACAAGGTGTCCAATGGTGATGCTATCTAAGTGATTGGCAAAGCTAGACTCATCCCAATCTGATACCTAAATTTCATGTTCATCTTTTGTGCACATAAATTCTACAATACAAAGAAGTGAGCAGCAAATCTAGTCACACTTGGTTGAATGAACTGTCCCTTGATAGCAGATCTCGTCTTGTTGAGCACCTTTGAGTGAATGTATATGAACTTATTGATGGATCTCCTTCACTCTACCATATATATAATCTATAGAAGTTTGGCATTGTCTTCTAGGGAAAATGTGCCATGAATAGGCTCCAAAACAACATAGGGTATGCCTCCATTAATAGTTTGCCTACTGTTAAACAGTTAGTTGTATTATTCATGACAAATTGGATCACATACTGTGGTCCAGCCTTAGTGACTACCTCATCAAACATAGATAATAATGTGTGGGTTGATTTTACTCTTTCATATACACCCAACAATTTGAGGAAGACTGTGCCACTCATGGAAGCTACACAAATGTTGATCAATGTACAATTCTTTCTTTTTGTCTAGTCATATACACCGTTATAATGCAACTTATCCTTGTTATGCTCAAGAAGCACCTCACTTATATCGTGCATTCCATTTAGCATATTAATTTTATGATGGGGCTTTGAAGCCAAGATCTTGAACAATAATGACATTAATCATTGCTTGCTATTAAGGAGATTGTGCAATGTTGAATGGGATGCTAGTCTAGTACCATAAACTGACTGTTGCCTATTTAACCTATGCCTGAACATTCTTTCTCCATTCCATGTTCTTCAAAGATGGTCGGGCTCTAGGTGTGATATAGGGCACCAAAAAATAACTCACATTACCCCTGCCTATGATTAGGTTTTTTGAAGGAGCAAGGCATGGTAGAAATGTCATCTCGAGTTTGTTCTGAAAGTTCCTCATTTAAAGGTCCCTCGTCAATTGTGATGCCACAAGATGATCTCAAGGAGCATCCGGAAGTTGTCCATGCCTTCTTAACTTTGCTTTTTGCAAAGTTCTCAAGAGATAACAAGTCTTTGTTGGATATCACCAAGACAATTTCTACAAGCCTTCACATTATTATGCCTAAGCAACTTTGTCAAATGTCATTAAAAAATGTTGATGACCCCACCACTTTCATTTCCACAAAAAATACATTTTTTAGGCTATATGCAAATTCAGCAGAGAATTCAATAGGTCCATGCAAGATATTTTTCTTGTGGCATTATCAGCTGAAATCATATACGAATGCATGAGAGCCTTTAGGCTAGATTAACAAATTGGTAGGAAAATTGGCTGTTTTCAGGTACTATTTGTTTTGGAATCAGATTATGAATCGAATGGGGCCTTTGAATTCGGTAGGGTTTGTTTTTTCATGTCAGAATCATTTGGAACCAGCAAGGAACCAATACTGGATTTTCCAGGTCAGATATGGCAATTCAAAGGCATTTCTGTCACAATTCTAGAATTGGGCGAAGATCTCAACACATTGTTAAAAGTTAAAAGTTATCAAGTATTGAAAAGCCCTAAATGACATTTTTATCAGCATTTGTTTACTCATTTGTGCATGCAGATTCATCTGAGTGATGCCTTGGCCATCATAAGCAAGCACGATTTAACCAAGGTGTGGCAAACCTTATTGCTGGAGCTCCAGGCCTCCTCTGAATTAATGATGACAATAAGTTTTCATTTTGGGTTTTTTTTTTTTTTTGGTAGGTAAATAGCAGCAGAGGGGCTGCACCCATTTATATTAAAAATGAAAGAGTTTTTACATCTGATCATGGCGGTAAGCCATAAGCCACCAAAGACCATTAACAAGTCTTCAAGACCAAAACAGTGATAGACCTAATTATATATTAAAAATTTAGGAAATTGCTCCGACTTTAGAGTGGGAGCAAAGGAGCATGTTGAATTTGATCTCATTTTTATTCCTTTTTTCTTTGAACCATTGTCCATATTTCACTTGGGATTCCAAAGTCAAGGTACTCCTCATGCTTCTGTGAGAGTCCATCTACCACCCTTGATGCCTCATCCCTTTCACATGGAAGCACCTTTCTTGAGCACCCATTCTGCCCAGCCAGCAATTTTTTTGGAGCCTTTGTTGACTTGCCACAGTCACTTCCCTTAGAAGAGTCAACTGCCTTTCTTAATGGGACTTCTCCCATGATAGGAGAAGTCAATCCACTGCATCACTGTTGGATGTTTTGGAATCTGTCTCAATGGACTCACCATCCTTGGCCGACTGATCCTTTTCCACCGAGTAGTGGTGTGGGGAGACATCTTTCCACCATATGACCTGGTTATTGTATTTCTGTTTGGCACGTTGGGCAGCAACATGCCCAGTGTTAAAGCATTTATGACATCGAAAAGGAATACCTTCATAGTCAACGGCTTGAGTCCAACATCCATTTTTGTGTTGAGTGATATCTCAATGAAGAGATCTTTAGTGAAGTCAACATTCACTAAGATATGAGCATATTTTGTGTGAAAAAAATTGGAAGATCCCTCATCAACTTAGAGAAATTTTCCAAGCGAATTTCCAATTGCCTTGAAGCAGGAGTCAAACCAAAACTGAAGAGGAAGGTTCGGAAGCCTTACCCGAGTTGAAACCACAGGGAAGGATTCTGAGATTGGATTGAAAGTAGGGTGCCATGGTTTCAGCATTAACAAATGTTCTTTACAATGCCATTGGTAGTCACAAAGGATGGTGTGGTGATCCTCCACTTTATCAAACACCACAATGAAGAGCCCTTGTGCACAAGGGTAGATCTACAAATTGCCATCTAGAATTGGGCTCCAAGTATCAGAAATCCACTTGTGCAACTGTGCTAAACTCATCCGCAACCAGCGAAATCTCCCAATCAAACTGTGGTTTGCAAAATATTCTGCATTCTCATCTACCTCATATATAATATCCTGCTCAAAGCTGATTTGGAGAGGGTTTTTGGTAGGTTGGAGATACACAGGCATCGTATGGAGTGCATGATTCTCCTCAGGGTTTTTCCCTTTTACTATCCTGTGAGCCCTTAGATCTAACCCTTTTAACCCATATCTGTGTCTTTTACCTCCTGGATCGGCTGTAGAAGAGGATTATGGCATATGCACGCTGTTTGGATCCACATTGCTTCGATTTGGAACCCAAAATGAGCCAGCCCTAGCTCCATTCGATGAAAAACCTCAAAAAGATTCCAAAAACCATTAGTCAGAGGAGGCAGAGCACCAGAGTGGGGAGGCCTTGGATCAGCGTGCCTTAGCCAAATACCAGATTGCTCAGATTTGTAGGAGTCCCTAGTTTCGGGAGGTTGTGGCAGCGACATCGCAGCCTCTTCAAGTTTGATTTATTAATTTGTATTATTAATTATATTATAAAGTTGTATTTATTATTTTATAAAATAAAATAAATATTAATTTATTATTATTTTAACATATTAGTATTATTTATTTATATTGAATTATTTGAATATAATATATGTT
The DNA here is from genome assembly GCF_030272615.1 of Cryptomeria japonica. NCBI lineage: Eukaryota > Viridiplantae > Streptophyta > Pinopsida > Cupressales > Cupressaceae > Cryptomeria > Cryptomeria japonica. The sequence continues at coordinate 577,384,203 of NC_081406.1, forward strand.
TATGATTTTTATATGTTTTTGTATGGATGTATCTAGAAGTTAGAACATAACCAACTCCCCCAAAAACTAGTCACACGATTATATTGCACCCACACACTCGTGATTGTTCTAACTTCTAACCATAACCCTAGACTAAAAAGGTAAGTTTAGGGTTAGGGTGAGTATTTGGTGAAGTTCAAACTAAAATTAAAACCCTAAAGTAAAAAAACTAGTTTAGGATTAGTGCATAGGGTTTGTTAGAATGGGTTACAAGGGTTTCATGTTTAACTTGAATAATTCAAGGTTTAATGATTAAATTTAGACTGTAATGAGTAGGTTTTAAGCAGAACATTATTGTTTATTTTGCATTTAAACTTAAAATATAGCCATTAGGTTTTAAATTTCTCTCGAAATTTAGAAGTTTTAATACTTAATTTTTTAAATTATTACCCAACAAAGTTAACACTGTACTTGGACAAAGACAATGTCTTATGGGCTTTTACCTCTGTCTGGTAGCGTCAATGTCATAAGGAATGTGGAAGGCTACAATAACAATGCATGAGTTGTGCTCTAATTTGCTGCTGATGACAACAATCTTGTAAAAACTGAGCACTTGTTCACCTGTACTCTGATGTAGTTTGATTTTGGAGTTGAAGTTGAAAAAAGGAGTAAATGGAGAAATCATGCTTTATAGACAAAGGCTGGCAGGTTGTTGAGAAACCCATGGAGTTTTCAACAAAAAATCCCGTTCTCTAATAAAATCAGCATGCTAGTTCAAACTGGCACGGCCTTGGGGCCAGACTGCAGTTAACCACAGTTTTCCCTGAGTATTGCTTGAATACATTAAACAACACACAACAAAGAGAAGCAAGTCAAACTTTCAAGAAGAAGAGCATATGTTCTTGAAAATCAAAAAGGAAGGCATAATGAGATGATAGAGTTGCAAAGCAAAGATGGTCTGACAAGTTCCAACTCTGCCCAGCCCTGCTCATTTTATATCTAGGCTTTATGTTTCAATGTGCCTTACAGTCAGCAGCCCAAATGATAATTGGGGACTTTCAAATAAGAAAAGATTAATTTCAAGATTTCCAATTATAATGTGAATTAAATGCTTTCAAACAACTTAATTGAATTTGATCTAAGAGTTAAGCATGTTCCCTAGGAGAAGGAGTTGAGGGCCATCCTAGTCTTCCAACAATGGGTTTGTTACCAAGGGGGAACTTGGTCATACCAGCATTAGCAAGAAGATTAGTTGACTCTTTGATTTCTCCATAAACTCTAAACAATTGCTTGAAGATCACTGAATCAGATTGCTTAAGTAAATCACTACCCTCTTTGAGTTTGCTCCCTAGTTTGTTTCTACTTCTAGGGACAATGGATATCATGGAAAGGGCAAGTTTTAGCCACCACTATACAAGATCAATAGCCTCAACTTCATTGTTTGTGCCTCTAGGGATGAAGAAGGATGCAGTTGCTTTAAATGTACGTTGCCGTTCAGTAATAGGCATCCAGCACAAGTCTTTCTAGATTTACTTTCTCAGCTCCATTATAGTTCATTTTGGCAAATCAAAAAGAAAGAGAGCACACTTAAGCCAATTCATGAATAGACTTGTTTCTTATCCCTAACAGTTGGGTGCCAATTATAATATATTAGTATAAATTATTATCATCATTATCACCATCATTTTCATGTAGTTGTTTGAACATCTTTATCATTATGACGCTCTTTCAGATTGCACAAAGGCAAAGCGAACTGTAATTTGGTTTCAAATGTCTCTAGATAGTGGACTTAAAAATTTGGAATTTTTCAAAAAGTTTGATTGGCAAAAATTGTGAGTGTTAAATGAGTGTCTTTAATCATATTTTATCAGTGCACTCATACCAATTAATGTATTCTTGAAAGTTGATCTTACCTGTGCAAAGGTCCTCTAGAGCCTTGTTAATTTATTATCGTAATTATAACATCAATGCTTCATTATAATGTCAAATGCATGATTTAAATATAATCCATATTCATAAAGGGCATAAATGCATACAAAGGTACGGAAGTTCGATATATATCAGAAGATAATGCAAATTCTGTATTTATGCGATGCCAGTTTATTTCATTAGGAATCTCATTTATTTGGAATGATATAACTTCTGAATTGTGACCCAAATAGGATGTTTTCTGTTCCAATGTGAAGTACAAATCAATTGGTGGTAATAGCCTATAGCTTTGTCCCAGAATTTAAGTCCTTATCATGGCCAAATTGTTATTTTCTATGGTACACAGGGATGCATCACCACCCCTCAAACCCCCATCCTTTTACCTGTCCCCTGAGGCATTTCAGGATGGGGGGATGTTAGGGGATGTCCCCTGGCTGTCACCTTCAATTTGAGAAAGTGTGGAAACATCCTGAAACGTGTCCCTGAAATCGGGGATGGTAGGAAATGCATAGGGATGCCTGGCCGGCCTCCAATGTGTCTGGGGATGTCTCAGATGTCCCTCAACCATCCTGGGGATGGCCAGACATCCCCTGCAAAAAATCAAATTTTTATTTTGTTTAAAAAATAAATCATTTATAACATAAAAAAGACTGTTAAATATATCATGATAGCATTTTAACAGCAGCAATAAACATATCATGACAGCAGTATATCATCAATTAAATTAATCATGATGTTGGGAAACTAATTGTTAGTGTTCACATAAGTTAATAATGTGAGTTGTTATCCCGACTCACGTAGCTGTTACGGATGCGAGAATAGTTATTTTTTGAAGCTTGTTTATTTGTTTGTTTGTGTCGTTAAAACAACTCAAACAATTAGGGAGTCAAAACTCCTATAAGTATGTAGTGTATTGAACGATGGATAGTATGGAGTGAAATATCAAATCTTATTATTATTATTATGTGCTCTCTCACTAAAAATCAATACATGACACCAATGACGGCAACAACGGTAGTGTAACAGCAATAAATATATCATGATTCAGATTCATAGTTAACAATTATATAACAGTTAACACTAACAGTAATATTTTGGATTTCTGATTTCATTGTTCAAAAGAGTCTCAAAGATCAAAATTCTTGATATGGTATTAGAGTTGGCTATTATTGTCAGAGAATAAAGGTGCATTTGCCATGTCTGGTACACTGTGGTATTGTGTGAGAAGTACAAACAATTTATTTTCCATGCATGTTGCTCTTCTCGACTATCTTATCTTTCGTCTTGTTTGATTTACAAATGTCACAAATTTAGGCCAGGTTTCTTTTCTTCTATAAGAGGTGTTTTACAACAGTGAATTTTTAAGCAGTTAAAGAAAGTTGACGGCTGAGGTAGAATGCCTTTCTCTAAGAGTTTCTATCCTTATTTTAGTAGAATTTAGCCAATCCTATTCACTTCAAGGCTCAAGCCATTTAGGGGCAGTATTGTACCTTGCACAGTCCATTTTCTTTTGTTTTGCTGTTGACAGAATCTTCCGTAGATTGTCACCTGTTTTGGGGGGCAGTGATTGCACCCTGCACAATCTATCATCTTCTATTTCACCGGTGAGCAACTATGCCATTGGTTTTCTTTTGCAGAAGCTTTGTCTACTGTAGACTGTGTTGCAGCATTTTCTTTCCAGTGTGTGGCTTAGTATGTGGTGCCTATTCATTGATTCCAAGTTATCATGCCTTATACGAAAGACCAAAATGAAAAATTTCTATATGTGATTCGATGAGTACCTTAATGCCAAATTAGAGGCTGTCACAGTTAGCACCTAACAGAAGATGGTGCTTGTGGGGAAATACCAGCTAAATGTTGCTTGTTTTCTTGTTGGATTCTTAAGAAAGTGTTAATACAGTGACTTGTTTAGTAGATTGTATTATGAAAAAAGGTTCCCAAAAAGACTAGTTTATGTAACCTGGCAAAAATTAACATAGTGGTTATGGGGTACAAGCTTGACTAGTTAACCTATTACTAAATGGTGCTTGTGGGGAAATACTAGCTAAATTAACATAGTGGTTATGGGGTACAAGCTTGACTAGTTAACCTATTACTAAACTAGAGGCTGTCACAGTTAGCACCTAACAGAAGATGGTGCTTGTGGGGAAATACCAGCTAAATGTTGCTTGTTTTCTTGTTGGATTCTTAAGAAAGTTAGTACAGTGATTTGTTTAGTAGATTGTATTATGAAAAAAGGTTCCCAAAAAGACTAGTTTATGTAAGCTGGCAAAAATTAACATAGTGGTTATGGGGTACAAGCTTGACTAGTTAACCTATTACTAGAGTTGCACTACCTACCTTTTCTGTTTTAACTAAAATTGTTTCTATTGACTTTGGAGAGTAGATGAGAGCCAAGTCTAGGTTTCTCCAGTCTACAGCCTTGGGTGTGTGGTAGGCCTGTCTGATATGCGAGGCATTGGAATATGAGACTTGTGGAACTGGAAACCGAAGAGCAGATGCTCAGGAGCTCATGTAATGTTGGCTTATGTGGGCGGCCTAATTTATCCATTAGGTCAAGTAGTAGGATCTTTATTCTATTTGGTGTTCGTTGATGTACTTCTATTGTTTTCCCTGTATCGGACTACACCATAATTTGATTATTTTGAACTGATTTTTGCAGCACGGGCATATTTACTGGGATACAATTGTGACGATGAAAAGGAACTTGAAGCAGCGTTGGCTATATGTTGATTAGATCCTTGGTCATCATTTACCACAGTTCGACATAATCTTTCTCGAAATTCTCAATCTTCACCACATTAATTGGATTCTGACTTCGGTTGCTTTGTATAAACAAAATGAATACTTTTGTGGGGAACGAAGCTGTGGGGAACGAAGCTATGTGGAGCTGTATAACCAAATTGAGATTTTACATTCAACGAGTCTATCGTATTTGTGCATATTAAAATAATGAAAAAACATCAAAAGAAAAGAGGTAAAATGAGAGGTGTATGAGGCATCTTTACTATGACTTGATATCATATTTTTTTAAAATATTGTTGTCAAGGATGTTAGGTATGTATCCACCAATGCTTAAATCACCTTATTTAGTTTTGTAAAAGGAAATTAACAATTTTCCTATGGGGTATCCAAGTTTAATTAATTAATGCTATCAGTAAACACACATATGACCTAAATAGCAAGTTGGATAAATATTAGAGTAATTTAATGTTCTTTTAGGAGATTAAATGCAAAGGTAGGAAGGTTTGCACTTTTTTGTGGGAACTATAAGGAAGAATTAAATTTGATTATGTGCTTAACTTAATGATTAAGTCCCAAAAAAAAACAAAAACTCTAGAAGTGATTATTGGCCCTTTTTTTTGTTGCAATATCTTAGTTTTATGTTAGCACATTAAAACAAAATACATGCTAATGAATTCTGTGTTACAATTGCTATATGGACACATCAGTTGTGATATTGTAAACTAAACAACAATGTGATTAATAGCAGATGGCATTACAAAGTGCAAAACTACACAAGGTCTAATCACATGAAATCACATAATTGGAAGACCATAAGTAAGATCTCCAAGACCAAAATAGGTGCATGGTTAAGTCAATGCAACATTGAAAGGTACAATAATAGACACTTTATTTTGGTGCATGGCTAAGTCAATGCAACATTGAAAGGTACAACAATAGACACACTTTAACTCACTCCATTATCATGCTATTAATATATATTTTTAAAATGATTTCAATATGCTTAAGCATCATATTTTAGATTATAAATTTCACAAAAGATAAGATATTTTAATGTAGGTGAGTTTTGATATTTTGCATGCAAATAAACCATGATAATAATACAAGGAAAAACATTGAACCAAGTTTAATTTCACTATTACAAGAGACAATTGTAACAATGATCCATTAATAAGCAAGATCTACAAACCACTTTCAAACATGAGTATATATTAGGCCTAAATGACATCAAATCAAGATGTACAAATAATGTGATTTCCATTTCAATTTTAAGGATGGCCTCAATTTAAATGAAATTTATTACATGAATAAAAGCGATGTTCACATCCCAACTATGTAAATGTATATTCAATTTACAATTTGAAGAACATGTTATATATATATGCAATGTAATGTATTATTATTTCTTTGTTGATTCACAATATAATATTTCTGATTTTGCTTTGTTGTAGATGGAGAGAGAACATTAATGAATTTATATGCCTCTCCCACAATGTTCCATCGGTGTATATATACCAATGAAGGGGGACCAATCAAGAGGTACCTTGATCGGTCATGTCCTTTGGACATGATCGACCAAGATATCCCTTGGTTAGCGCCTCTTCTTAACTGATCCTAATCGGTTTCATTTGCAAGATATCATTCGGTTGGTAATATAAACAATGTGCAATCACCGATGGTTAATAACCGATAATGAATCGGTGGCAATGCATGATGCAACCGATTGTAATCGGTAATAAACAAGTTTGTTATGACAGATAAACAAATGCATTAACCCAATTATAATTGATGATAAACAATTGTGTTAAGTCTGATAACTAAATGTGTTAATCCGATTATAATCGGTGGCAATCAAAATATGTTATAGCCCGATAATCAATTCTTTATGAAGCCCGGTAATCATATGCAAATCTGGACTATCAAATGATAGCCCAATAATGGATAGGGGTTAGAACAAAAAACCCCGATTCATTATTGGTACTATCAGATGATAGTAAGTACATAAATTAGTTTCATAAATGAAGGAAGTTATAACAGAATTAAGGAGAGCATTTATAAATATCAGATAAAGGAATAGTTAGAGATGTCTTATCTTGCCGAAGCTATTATGCATCAACACTCCCTCTTAGCTTGGGAAGATAAATATCAGATAAAGCATCCAACATCACATTTCTCTTGATAACCTAAAATTTCTTACATTGTTTATAATCTCAATCTCCAAGGGTTCACATCACCTAAACATATGACATGAAGTATCATCAAAGCATGTGATACAAGAAACCATATCACCTAAGCACGTGACATGGAGTATCACCTAAACATGTGATACAAGAGATTCATCACCTTGTGATGACAAGATATCACCTAAACACGTGATATCAATATTGCCTAAACACACAATACTTATGTATAAACACATGAGAATAGTTAAATTCTCAACTTATCCAAGTTGTGGTATGTGCACTAACATTTTATCCAAATGTTTTACCACAACACAATCATGGCACATCCATGGCATATCAGAGATCCAACATGATAACTGGTTTGAACATCATAAGATCATCACCTTATAATGTCTACATACAAGTGTTCATTATCTAAGAGATTGTCACCTCTTAGACATGAACACACGGGGTTAAACCCATAAAAGTCCTAACATGACAAAGAAGTTTACACATTAAACATCTTATTGATATGCAAGTACAGATTACAAAGCAAATTACCTTTCTATCATACCTAAACCTTTTCTGAAGTGATCAACCTTCACTCTGGAAAGTGGTTTGGTCAGAATATCTGCAGTTCGATCTCTTGAACAAACATATTCCAATTGGATCACATTTTTGTCTACCATATCTTGCACATAATGGTATGGAATCTCAATATGCTTGGGTCTGTCATGGAACACAGGATTTACTGAAAGTTTTATGCAGCTCTGGTTGTCACAATGGATAACAATAGGTTTCATAGGTTCACCAAACAATCCCACAAGCATTTTCCTAAGCCACATTGCCTCTCGGGCAGCCATGGAAGCTGCAATGTATTTGGCCTCGATGGAACTCTGAGCTACAAAAGACTACTTTCTGCTGATCCAAGATATCATGGCTGAACCTAAACTGAAGCAACATCCTGAGGTGCTTTTCCTGTCAGTCACACTTCCAGCCCAATCTGAATATGTGAATCCGTGTAGATTTAGATCAACTTTCTCATATTTGAGGTCAAGGTTTAAGGTGCCTTGTAAATATCTCATAATGTGTTTTGCTGCAACCAGGTGTATCTCTTTTGGCTCACACATAAGCTGACTCCAAAGCATTAACTGCATAACAAATATTTGGTCTTGTGTTTACCAGATACATCAGGAACCCAATCATTTGCATGTATTGAGTAGGATCAGTGGGTTGTGACTCTGCTATTGCTTCCTTAAGTTTATGAAGATTGGTTTCCATTGGAGAGGTCATGGGTCTGTAATTTAGCATTCCAAATCTCTTTAAAATGTCCAAGGTATACTTGCCTTGGTTTAGTATAATGTTATTAGAATTCTGCCATACTTCCAAGCCTAGGAAGTAATGAAGGAGTCCCAAGTCCTTCATATCAAATTCTTTAGATAGATCTTTCTTGCATTGATCTATAAGGTGATCTTCTCCTGTGATTAATAGATCATCAACATATAAAATCAATATTAACATATCACCTTTATTTTGCTTGTAGTAGAGATTAGGATCTGCATCATTCTTAGAGAAACCTAGTTTTGAGAGATAAGTGTCAATTCTTTCATACCAAGCCCTAGGAGCTTGTTTAAGCCCATAGAGAGCTTTCTTGAGTCTACACACATGAGACTTTGCATTATGAATTTCAAACCCTTCAGGTTGCTCTAGGTATACTTCTTTTGAGACCTCACCATTAAGGAATGCTGTCTTGACATCCATTTGATGTGCTTTCCATCCCTTTGTTGCTGCAATGGCTAATACAACGCTTACTGAGGTATATTTGGCCACAGGTGCAAATGTCTCTTCATAATCTATTCCTTCCTTTTGAGAGAACCCTCTAGCTACAAATATGGCCTTATGTTTTTCAATATTGCCATCTGCAACATGTTTGGTCTTAAAAAACCATTTTGAAGAAACAACAGATTTTCTAGTTGGCCTAGGAACAATCTCCCAAACATCATTCTTCATTATGGATTGATACTCCTTAGACATAGCATCCTTTCATACTTGATGTTTAAGTGCATTTGATACATTGTTGGGTTCAGTTTTAGAAAGATCATTCATAAGTGCAACATAGCTAGTGAATTTGTTAGGCCTTTTGCTTTCTCTAAAGGTTCCTGAAGGAGCAGCAAACCTCTGAGCTTCTTCTATAGTTTTGGTGGCCCATAGTGGTCTTTTCTTGAGATTTTCTCTAGGTGGGTTTTGAGTTTCACCTTCAGTTTCCTCAAGATTCTCCCTTTGAAGCTCAGGAGCAGGATTTTCATCTATGTTAGGGGTAGGGATATAGGCTTCAGGTTCTATTGAGCTTTGGGCTCTTTTGAAGGCTAAGTTTTCTTCAAAGATTACATCCCTACTCAGTTCAATATTCCTTTGACCAAATATATAGATTATGTAGGCCTTGGAGGTTTCACTATATCCTACAAGTATTCCCCTTTTTCCAGAAGGCTCTAGTTTTAGTCTTTTCTTTTTAGGTATATGAATATAGACAGGACACCCAAATATCCTAAGGTGGCTGATATTTGGCTTTATTTTAGTAAAGACTTCCTTAGGAGTTTTGTCTTCAAGGTGGGAGTGAGTACATCTATTTTGTATATATACAACAATGCTTGTTGCTTCTGCCCAAAGATTGGTATTTAGATTTTGATCAAGAATCATGGCTTTGGCAGCTTCTACAATTGTCCTATTTTTCCTTTCAGCTACCCCATTTTGTTGAGGGTTATAAGGTATTGTAAGCTCCCTCTTAATCCCAGTGTTTTTACAAAAATCTTTAAACAAATCTGAGGTGTATTCCCCCCCATTGTCAGTTCTTAAAGTTTTAATTTTGTTTTCTGAGTAGTTTTCTGTTAGTGATTTAAATTCTTTAAACCTATTGAGGATCTCTTCTGATTCTTTACACTTCAGAAAGTAGATCCAAGTTTTCCTATAGTAGTCATCAACAAATATTACATAATACAAAAATCCTCCTAGAGAGGGTACAAACATAGGTCCACATACATCAGAATGAACTAACTCTAAAACTTTGCTTGTTTTCCTAGTACTATTTTGGAAGGCACCCTTAGTATTTTTACCTAGGGCACATCCCTTGCATGCCCCTGAATGATATTGCTTTAACTTGGGTAGACCTGTGACAAGGTTTCCCATTGATGATAAAGCTCTGAAATTCAGGTGGCCTAGTCTTCTATGCCAAACTTCATTAGCATCTGTAGCTTCATGGATTAGGGCTAGGTTGGGCTCTGTGCACAGCTCATACAAATAGCATTGTCTTTGACCAATGGTTTTAGCTTTCTTGATAGAAGAATTCCTTAGCCAAGCCAACACTCTATTGTCCATGAAGGTCACTTTGTACCCATTATCCTCTAGTGCTGATATAAAGACTAGATTTCTCTTGATGCCAGGGACATATAGTACTCCTTTGAGTTGCAATGATATGCCTGTCTTTAGTTTGATGGTGCAGGTTCCAATTCCTCTGACTGGATGTGTGGAGTCATCTCTGATGGTCACTTCCTCATCATTCTCCTCTATCATGGAGTCTAGCACTTCTCTAAACCCTGTAATGTGTCTGAATGAGCCACTGTCGATCACCCATGAGTTAACCTTGTTTGAAGCTTGGTTTGTCAGTGCTGAGTAGAGTACATAATTCTCATAATCATCTTCTCCTTTAGTTTTTCGTGCCTTGGCAAATGTAGCTTGTTGTTTGGCTCTTTCTAGACACTTAGCAACATAGTGTCCAAACTTGTCACACCTGTAACATTGAATATGTGACAGATCCTTCTTTGAAGTGTTCTTGCCTTGACGACCTTTCCTCTTCCTAAACTACTTCTTCTTGTTTTTCTTGTTAGAGTTTGTGTTTAGGACTTGCAGGTCTTCATCTACATTCTTTTGTTTTATTCCTTTCTTATTCAACCTTGATTCCTCTTGGAGACAGTCATCTCTTAATCTTTCAAACTTTGGATATTTGGACCTTGCACTGATGCCTTGGAGGAATGTGTCCCACACACTAGGTAACCCATCTACAACAATGAGTGTTAACTCTTTGCTTTGGATCTCGTATCCAAGGGTTGCTAGTTCATCTCTTAGGGTTGATATCCGCATGAAGTAAGCATTGACTGACTCCCCTTTGTTCATGGCTATATGATCTCTCGTTTTAAGGCTAGAGTTTGACTTGCATTTGATATCTCAAATGTGTTTTCAAGTGCTTTGAACATTTTATAGGCCGTCTCATGTTTCTTTATGATGGACATTATGTTATTTCTCACCCCATCAACTATTATCTTAATAGCCCTTTCATTTCCCTCTATCCATGCTGCTTTGTCAGGTTCATTCTCAGGTTGTGCATTTTCAGTTTGAACAAATGAATCCACTTTATTTTCTCTTAGGATCATTTTGATTTTGAATTTCCACGTTGAGAAGTTATCTCCTCCTCCAAGTCTATCCTCAAATCTGATAGCGCTTAGAGAAATGTGATGTTGGGTATAAGCTAGTTCTTAAATTTTCCACAAAATTGAATAGCCTTAGGTTCAATTAACTATAGCTCTGATACCATGTAAATGTATATTCAATTTACAATTTGAAGAACATGTTATATATATATGCAATGTAATGTATTATTATTTCTTTGTTGACTTACAATATAATATTTCTGATTTTGCTTTGCTGCAGATGGAGAGGGAACATTAATGAATTTCTACACCTCTCCCACAATGTTCCATCAATGTATATATACCAATGAAGGGGGACCGATCAAGAGATACCTTGATCGGTCATGTCCTTTGGACATAATCGACCAAGATATCCCTTGGTTGGTGCCTCTTCTTAACCGATCATAATCGGTTTCATTTGCAAGATATCATTCGGTTGGTAATATAAACAATGTGCAATCACTGATGGTTAATAATTGATAATGAATCGGTGTCAATGCATGATGCAACCGATTGTAATCAGTAATAAACAACTTTGTTATGACAGATAAACAAATGCATTAACCCAATTATAATCAATGATAAACAATTGTGTTAAGTCCGATAACTAAATGTGTTAATCCGATTATAATCGGTGGCAATCAAAATATGTTATAGCCCGATAATCATTTCTTTATGAAGCCCGATAATCATATGCAAATCTGGGCTATCAAATGATAGCCCAATAATGGATAGGGGTTAGAACAAAAAACCCCGATTCATTATCGGTACTATCAGATGATAGTAAGTACATAAATTAGTTTCATAAATGGAGGAAGTTATAACAGAATTAAGGAGAGCATTTATAAATATCAGATAAAGGAATAGTTAGAGATGTCTTATCTTGCCAAAGCTATTATGCATCAACAAACTATTGTCATGCCCTTGCCATAACCTACCTTAAACTAAAGAACAAATGAGTAATCGATAAAGGAGATTTATCTAATATTCCATTTCCTCCAAGTGATGGTGATGATGACAATAATGAATTAAATGTCTACAATAGGCTGAATATAGACAGATCATCCCTCCTTTGCTTATGATAATGTCTTTGTCTTTCCAAGAAACCACAAATAATCAGTTAAGCACACAGAGTATGGTTAAGATGCGATGAACGAGAACTTTAAAACAGTTCCATAAGATTAAGCAACATGCACTAGGAATATTGATTATAATATGATTGATGTTAACTAAAAGAGGTAAAAATTTATTAGAACAAAGAAAGAGATAAAACGCAAGAAAGGCCACACGCCCAACATAGAAAGAATTACACAACTCTGTCAGTATGCACTAAGTGGTCCAACAACAAATGAGACATATTCGAGATAATTTCCCCCTATCCACTACATTTTAACCCTATCCATGATCAAAAGCCCATTTGGCCAAGCAATCAACAACTCCATTCCCCTCCCTAGGAATGTGACTAAAAATAGTAGATTCCAAAGAGCTACACAACCAAATAATTTGCCTAATCACCACAACCAAGTTGCCAGCTAAACTCGTCTGATCAACGCTCATTCAACAAAGTCACCACCACCTGAGAATCAAATTCACAAATAATCCATTTCCCAGCCAAGAACACAACTAAGCTCCACCACATACAAAATGACAAGAACTTCCATTAAATTATTGGTATGAAAACCCTTATAAATAGAGAATAAATTGAATATTTCAAGAACTATCACGACCAACCCCACCAATAACATGGCTAGGATTCCCTCGAGATGAACCATCAATGTTAATTTTTAAAACTCCCCGAGGGGGAGGGGACGAACGGACCTCTCTATTAATCTTCTGAAAAGGATGATGACATCTATTTCTCATGATCTGTCGTGCATATTGCCCCCCAAGAGAAGGAACACTACCCTGGAGAGAAAAATTGAACTGATTACATATATCAACATCCCCACGATCAACACCCCCATCAAAGTCACACTTTTCCAAGACAGTCTCACAAAGAGAATGATTAATTCTCCACCACAAATGTTGAACATCCATCCTAGCATCCTAAAAATCCGACGATTCCTTTCCAGCCAAATATGCCAAATAATGAAAGAAGGTCAAATAGCCCAAGCAACCTGGAGAAAAATAAGTCTTAATAGGAGGCCTTACCCAGGCGGGCCTAGAATCAACAAGAGAAGAAACATGCCAACATGCCTAAAGTCCCCACCAAAAGTGCCAAATTTCCCTGGAGAAGGAGCACTGAAAGAAGAGATGAGAAACACATTCCTCACTATTGCAACAAAGAACACACATAGAGGGACCTTGGAATACCCCTTTGCACAAATTGTCCCAAGTAAGACAACGATTTTGGACAACCAACCACATGAAAAAAATATATTTAGGCCATGAAAATTTACTCCACACATGTAATGAGTGTTGATTATTGGGAAATTGGTAGCCTCCTAGTAGGGGACATTATAAATATGGATGGAACACACTTTAATATGGTGATAATCCAACTATATAATTTAAACATAATTTATGATTACAACTCAAATGTATCAAGATACAATAATAGAGAGTCATGAAGAGTGAAAGATACGAAAGAGCTATAAGATCCTTGTGTTAACTACACGATTTGCTACCATGCTTTCAATGTGCAATCTTAATGGTGATTAACACCACCCAACTATGTGAAAGCCTGAGGTCCATGCCCCTCTAAACTAAGAGACAAGTATCATGGCTATCAATCATACCCATGCCATAGACTCACAAATTGGCAACAATCAAGAACACATCACACAATGTTTATCATTCACAAGATGGAGTACATAAGTCCAAACAAATGAGAAAAACATGGCTAGTCGAGAATAAGGAACATTGTTTACCCAACTCTCCAAGATCAATTTGAACTCGGTTAGACCCTTGATATTAATAGTAAGGGCCCTTGTAGTAATGTTTCTCCAATGTAATACATCTTTTCAAACGTCCTTTTGATAATTGGTCACTAATTTTCAATTACTTATTAAGATGCAACATGTCCTCTTTCAAATGTAACATTTGATTATTATTGTTATAAATAGTGATTTAAATCATTATGTCTTGCATAATCAATTCTCGTGTCTCTTATTATGATATCACACGTATTCTTTCAAACATGATATCCCACATTTAGACTAATATGATGCACACGTCCTCTTTCAAACATGGTGTTGCACATTTAGATCCATCAACTCTAGTTCCTAACTTCAATGTCATTCCTATCACATTTTCCAAGGAGACTAACTTATACAATCATACCTTATGAGAAAAATATAAATACATGCATCCTAAGGAAAGTACACTTTGTTTCTATTTCAAAAACCATGTTTCCCCAAAATATTAACCTTCCAAAACTTTCAAATTCCAAAACAATCCAATTTATGATTTTCTAAAACTCATTCAAAGTCCAAGTTTCAACTTGATGAACCTTTAGTTTTTCAAAGATATCTTTTTAATACAATTTCTAGCAGGATTACAATTTCCAAGTTACATAGATTTTATAAGCAAATCTATATTTTCATACAATTTAGAAATGCATTCAATTAAATTTCTAATGCTGCACTTTTGATCCAGATCTACAAAACATTGCAAATATGTAATGACATAATTTTTGGGAAAATTTTATAAGGTTCAAGTAGTAATTTGTATTTTCCCAAATTTCAAAACCTATGAAATAAAACTTTACCCATTACAATAAAATTGAACGCTAATCTTGAATTCAAACAAACTCCATATGTACAAGCAAAACAAGTAATTTCGTGTATCTAGATTTCAATCCATTCATTTAATTTGTACCGAATTTGCAAAGTAAACAACCAAATAAATAACCCAAAGAGTGATGACAAATAAAGATGCCACAAATCTTCAATCCACCAAGCAAGTTAAGATTTTTTTTACACAATCCACACTTTTCACCTTAACAAATCCTTTTTGATCCTTAAGTATGATCTCCTTTTCTATTGTTGTTGTCCCCCAATTTCACCCAAGTGAAAGTTTCATAAAATGTAAAAAAACAAACAAAATGAAAAACACTTCTACATTTAACGAAAACCTAAAAAGCAAAGCTAAAATTTTATTTTACCACTCAAACTAGATCTTTTAAAAAGAGACATTTTACAACTTAACATGCAATATCTCCTTAAAAACACTTTTAACCTACCTAATAAAGTAATTTTTCTCTTTTAAGTAATCTAAAAGATTAACATCATAATGTAAAACCATTTAATCATTTTTGACACAATGCACACATGAAACTAATTGAAATTAGCCAGAAGAAAACACATTCATAGGTCTTAACAAATAGGGATTTAAAATCGTGATCAATGTCGATAGTGGCTTTATTAATTTCAACATCATATGTCCTATTACTCCATGTTGAGTAAGATGAGTTTAGAATGGCAAACACATCATATATCTGCCTCTAGTTAACCATTGTTGGGATTTTATTTGTGCCCACACACTCAAGGCAAGCATTACATGCACTTGCTTGATATGTAGTAATTGTTGAAGCATATAGTAAAATCAACCAAAATCATACAATCCACATTTTAATAATAACATTTCAATTATGACATCGTCGTAATAGTATGAACAATATATTAATAAATACAATTTACATCTATCAAATAGGTCTTGAACACATCCCCAACATGAGCATAATGAAAATTTGGACAAGGTAAGAGTTAACATAGAAGGGCCTTACCTTTGGCACAATCTTGAAACAGTGTGGGTTGATTTTCTTTTTGAGACCTTGGATCAATTATGCACTATGTTGATTTGTCTCATAACCTATATATTTGATTCGACTAATTGTATGCTTTTGTAACTTGGTTCACTCCAATCTCAGCTATTTGTTCTAGCATAAGAATTGATGGTATTTAGAAATACCTTGGGGAGATCGCTAAATTGGAAGGGTTTACAATCTTGTTACTTCTTTGGATGACCAACTATACGAACTTTACAAATGTGGGTAAATGATAGGTATGTGTGCAAGTGATCTACCATACAAATTTTAATGCACACATTGATCTTTTAGTGCACCAAGTCAAAATTATCTCATTGAATATCCCTTTAATGCTTTAAGATTTCAAACAATAGTTTGATATCCTTGTGTTTCAATGATTAAATAAATATCTTTAAACATTGAGACATAATGTATCATTCCACAAACATGTATCAAATTGGTTCCCAATGACAAGAGGGAAGGTTGGGAGTTGGCAATTTGAATTTCAAATTGGATGCACATTGTGTATGAATGATCTCGTGCATTGTGAAACTGGCCTAGGACAAAGGAAAGCATAATTTGAGGTAGGGATCTTGCATTATGGATCTAGGCTAATAATGATTTGAATGTGCAAGGATTGGTGTAAACAAGGAAAAGATAGAACAGATGAGTGGGAATGAGTGAAAAAGAGGGGAAATGAAGATGTGAGAGGATTAGTGAAGGAGCCAAACTTAGCACAAGAGTTTTCCACATTCCTATGTAATCTATACTTGGTTTAGAATAAGGATTGATGGTTTTCCACATTCTCTTTAAAAGTCTCTCCCTTAGCTAGCCAACTTTGCAACCTTTGCAAATGTGGGTAGATGACAAGCATCTATGTAGGTGATCTAGTATGAAAATTTCAATGCAAATACCATTCTTTTTAGTGCACCAAGTCAAAATGATCCTATTGAATGCTCTTCTAATGCGTTTGGATTTCAAATGAGAATTAGATGATGCTTATATGTGTTATCAATCAAATGAGTGCCTTTAAATACCAAGCCACAATGAATAATCACACAAACATGTATCAAGTTGGCTCCCAACAAATATGAGGAATATTTGGGGGTTGAAAATTTGTTTTTGATCAGACCTATGCCATGCATGAACAATCTTGTGTATTGTGAAAGAGACCCAAGATAGGGGAACATAAAATTTGAAGAAAGCATCAAGCATATGGAGATCTATGCTAATAATGATGTGAATGTGTGGAGATTGGTGTAAACAAAAAAATCTTAGATCAAACGAATGGTGCAATGCCCTACCAAACACCACAAGGGACATTAGCCAAGAAAACACACTAATTTATTTTTGAAACAAATAAATCAATTAAGCATAACACTTACGACACACTAGTGCAACTATGTACAAAATGACAACCATGATATCATCGTCACAATATGATGTCGCACGAGAAGGAGACTTCAACACCACAACACCCTTAGAGGAAAATCGATGACACCTTATAAGACACCAACAAAGGGTTTTGACCTTTACAAGACTTCACAAGACTAGGAGAATTATCTTCCTAAGCCTAGGTTCGACAAATGGACATCCTTGAGTGAAGGTACACATTGCAACACAAAAGATGGCATAACTTCCCAACAATGTCACATATGGACATGAAAAAAAGTTCTCTAGGCTCATAAGGTCATGGGGATCAACTTTTGTTCATAAAGTTTTTCCCATTCAAGGCCTAGAAGTACTTGATGTTTGATGAATGGGAGGATTACGATAGTCCCGAAGGACTACAATGCCCAAGTGGGATTGTAACATCTAGACATTAAAGTCCCATTCTAGCATTGGTGTCTTGTGTTGGCATCCAAGTCCAATTTGGACATTGTAGTCCTCAAGTGTTGTAGTCCAATTTAAGTGCTGTCTTGGCCAATGGGCAATCCAAAGTTAGGGATTGACCTCTTGGACACCAAGCATTGAGGGACCACCTAGGAGGGTCTACAACACCCTATGTACTCTGAAACATTAAAAGAGGACTCAAGGAAAACAAAGATTCATTTCCTTTGTGTACTAAACACCATCGACACATATGGGAGAAGGTAGGGAGGAGTATTAGGACCTCGACACTCCTGTACATTGCCCTAAGCAAAAAGACACAAGGAAAGAGAGACACCACTTTCCAACTTTACAAGGTTTCACAAGAGGCCCTAGCTCTAGGGATGAACACCTAGAGACTAGACAACCACTTGATAGGATCACATCACCATCCTCATCTATTCCAAGACATTATGCTCATTTTAAAACCCAAATTGAATAGTGCCTAAGTTCATTTTACCATTTTCACAATATTGCATAAAGACATTACATGATACAGTCGTGCTCAACTCCAATGTTGAGACATGTAACAAGATACCACTTTCACTATTATTTACATTGCATTTACATTTACAATCCATCTTTCTATGAGAAGTTCAATGATCAATATTACATTTTACAAATTTAGGACTCAAATGTCCGTATTTATACAATAAAGAATGAAACATAAAAGAACTAGTACAATCTTCAATCTTCATTCACAATCCTCAAATCCCCAATAGTGGTATCCACAACACCCAACCTCGTGAGATCAAAAGATCCACTCTTACTGTGTTAGGAGATGGTCACATGAGCCACATACACTCACACCAGAAACATTGGAAGAAGTCTTACACATGCCAAACACAAAGTATACATGCTCAAACACATCATGCAAAATACATGGAAGTAACATTAAGGGAAAATATACAATTCATCATTGGGCATGAACACCAATGGCATAAAAATAGACTCTCACATTGGGTATAATCACTAATGGAGGAAATAAAGACAACATCATTTAGCATGATCACCAATTGAATAATCCAACCAATCATGTTAGGCACAATCACATAGAGAAAAACATCCAAAAGAACGCAAGGCTAAAATATTAGCTTCTAGAGAGAGGACAGGGTTTGTCATCACAAAGCTCATCTATATGGCTAATTGGAACCAAGGGGTCCTCTCGCAAGAGACGAGAATACCTAGTTGTACAAAATCCATGCTCCATGAATTGTCATGTCTTTCACAATCATCTTGAGTTTGTACTAGCACCCCAAGCACAAAAGGGGCATCCATTACCTTGGTTTATTTTATTCTCATGTTTCATTAATTTTCACTTAATCTATTAGACTTACTAACAACATATCTTGGAGGCCCCAACAAATGTTGGAAGCCACTCCCATACTTCTCTCTAACACCTAATCCTAGATTCATCACATTCATAAGAAATTTGAATGTGGCACATAAAATAATGCATAAAAACATGATATACAAATTGACTAAAAAACTTGAAAACATGGTCGCAACAAAATCCTTACAAAAAATTCATGGGGGAGACCTCTTTCCCTTGTTCCAAAACATTCAAAATCACTTTTCAAATTCAATTTACATGCAAAACCAGATATTTCTCAAATCAATGATTATAATAGCTTTGAAAAACACATTTTTAAACAATCCCATAAATCAAAAAATGAAAAAACCCCTTTGGTGTTAAATGCGAACAACAATCATTCTGCAAAATAAATTTTGCATTTTACGCAATTCCCGAGAAATTGGGAATTATAACAAGGCATTTTGGAAAATTTGTGATTTTTTATTTTATAAAAACAAATACAAATGTATTCAAATGTTAAATGTAAAGAATGTTGGGAGCATTTGATATTTCCCTAATCCTATTCGTATCATTTAAAATAGAAAACAATAAACATTAAAGGATAATTTGAAGACTCACCTCACATTTTGCCAAAATTGAAATGCCAAGAACTTTATGCAAACTAGAATGATGAGAGATCCCAATTGCATGCACAATCCCATCCATATTCCTAATCCAATGCTTCAAACCCCACAAAAATCACCTCAGAAATTTTCTCCCAATCCATAAAATGTAAGAATACGATGAAAGACAGTTTTGAATACCATTTTTTTTTCCAAAAAATAAGAATCCATAAAAATGAATGCCTTCTTCACTTTTTGGCCATTTTCATTTCCAAATATAATAATGCATTTTTAATTTTCTTAAATAAATTAAATCTATTTAACCCCTAATTTCACCCAAATCATTAAAACATTTAAATATTCTACTATATGAAATTTAACATTTAAATCTAGATCTAATTCCATATAAGCATACTAAATTTATTTATAATTGAATCATGTATTCAATGGGAAATTCACAACAATTATGGTTTTCCAAATCACACCAATAATAGTATCCAGGTCAACATAGGTTAAATACGTCATATTTTGCACAAGAATCAAGTACGACAAGGTTTGGGCAAAAGGGATGACCAAGCGTGATATCTCCAAAACAACCACCATTTGGGGATAACTCATACTTGTCTAGCTAGGTGGAGAAATGACCCTATACATTTAAAACCACAACACACACATGTCAAGGTACCTACTCATTGCATATATAGCCGAAGCACAAGATATCATAAACCTCCAATGAGGTATATCATCATATCAACATATAATCTAAGTATTAAAACATCATAAAATCATAATATTTAATCCATACATGAATATCATTACACACATCAATGAATCGAAACATTGAAGTAAACCTGTAATATCCCTTGCCCAAACTGACTGATTTTGGCTCAAGGAATATTGTCAAACACTTTGTATGCTGTCTTTCTGTATTCTGATTTCTGTATTTCAGATTGTTTGATACACTTTGAAAGTTGCCAAGAAATTTAGGAAGTTCACCAATGATGTTGACAATACCTCTTACATTGAACTAGTATGCGAATGCAGTTCTTTTTGGTATTTTTAATGCATATACATGAAAACTAGATATGGAATGAATACCTACAGCCAACTGACATTTCGACAAACAACTGGCATGCAACTATTATGCTGATCATATATGCTATTAAAAGGACATTTCGTCAAACAAATGGTGTGCAACATATATCTTCTTTATTGAATTCATTCCTAAGTACAATGCTGCTATGGATTTGCCAAGACTAATTGGCTTACAAAAAGACTACATCAATGCCAAATCTGATTCTAAGTTATCACTTACGACAGCAAAATTATATGCCTAATATTTCAATACTAGCTACTAATAGTTGCAAGAGGAACCTGATAATAGTGATGCTTAATGATGGAGATGAAAGTTGCAATCGGAATCAAGCAAAATACTGTAGCGCGGCACTGTTCACGCGCACTGTTCACGGCACTGTAGCGCACTATTCACGGCACTGTTCATGCATACTATTCACGGCACTGTAGCGCACTGTTCATGGCACTGTAGCAGCAAGAACAAACTTGCAATCTGCTCTTAAAACCTTAAATAATTTGTTGATAATCTCTCCCAACAAGAATGATATAACTCCATGTGCCAAAGAAGGATGATTCACAACCAATTATAAATGTTCTCCAACAATAACTGCAATAATTCAGGTGTTATTTCACACCTTCAAAATTGCTGTCAATAGGAAGTTTTCGTTTCCTATGATCAAAGAAGAAAATTGCGAAAGCCCTAGGCTCCACAATAAAAATCAATCAAAATACTATTCATCAACTGGATGCCAAGAATGAACTCCTGCCTTTCCTTTTATTCTTTCCTTAAGAGAGCTCAAACACCTTCCTGGCCAATGTGGGATAAAAGATTTATTCCCACATTAAATTATTCACTTAACGCACTTTATTATATTAAAGTGACTTTATTATTATGAAGTTACTTTAGAACTTTATAATAATATTAAAATATTAAATAAATCACTTAAGTCACTTAAACTTTAATATCTCTTGATGTACTTGTCTGATTGCTAAGCCGTCTGAGCCAGGAGTCGACTCTCCCTGTTCTCCATGTGATTGGATGCCTGTCTAAAAATAGAAACCCTGAATAGTGACTTACTATAAATAGTAAGTATGTGGAACTGAGTCTAGAAATAGCTGCAAAGGCCCAATCAAGGTCGATACTGCCAATAAGCTCTGCTCAAGTGTCTTTCTATTAATAGGAACCCTGACTCTCCCAAAATAGTAACTTACTATAAATAGTAAGTGTGCCAATCTGAGTCAAAAAACCTGCGCAAAGGCCAAAACCTGAATCCAGCTGAAGAGTAATGTCTCTAATCACCAAGTAACTGCCACACGAGGCCCTCTATCAATAATTGTTAGCCTACGAGGGTCAAATGATAGGTTAATTCTTACAAACTCTGATGCTCGCAAAATGGGGACATTACAGTCCGCCCTCCCTGAAATTGCTTGTCCCCAAGCAATCTCCACTGCAAAGAAACTCCAATCCTCGGGAGGCCCAAAAGAAGAATTGTGAAATGTCCCACACATCCTTAACCGACTCCTGTAGCACCAACATAAACATAGTTGCGCACAATATCCCTGGATCCCAAACCCGGAATGGAAGTCTGCCAAGCCTAATACCCTCTGACTTCCTCTGCGCTACTCTGATCTCAACTTCACCATGCCAAAAGTGGTGAAGCAAACCAATGGGACCCATCCAATACACTGTGCCAAACCTGTCGCCTCCTGGATCCCAAAACAACTGAACCCCACATCCATTCGCCATATAGAGATAAAAATATCTGGAAGCGTCTATAACACAATATCTCTCTACAGCTCTCGGTAAACTCCCATGGATGTGATAACTAACCAAACCATCATGCCCACTAACACCATAGTCATCCTGTAACCATGTACCCATAAGAAAACTTTGTGACATAGAAGTAGCAAACCCTGTTGGATACATATCAGCATGATGTATAACTGACAGCTGTCCCTGCAAGTAATCCCCCATAAACTGCTGAGTCGGGCGCTCGCAACTGCTAATCCCATCTTCTGAAGATGATGAATACCCATCCCACAAAGGATGGCATCTCGGAGCCAATCCACACGGATGCATCATCAAGTCCTCTGTGTGTGGATCAAAAGAAAAATGATGAGCACTCCTCACTGTGTAGTCGCGGTAAAATGCTCCAACCTCTGTCAATGGCTCATCACTAACAACACTTGAATCGAGCAGCTGATCCCTTTGATTCTGAAAAACAACAAGCTGGCATCCAAAATCAGCTGCATGGGATGAAGTGACAGATTTGCTTCCAAGAGATGGAAACAAATCAACATGGGAGCCATACTCCCAACTAGATGACACTCTGCAAATGCCCTGTGAGGACGGAGTAGCGTTGTGTACTACCACACAACTCTCAAGAGAATCCACCATTGTGACACAAGAGCTACCAGTAAACTGTCCTGTATCAACTGTCACAGTACTGACCTCAGGAGAACTTGATGCAACTAGTGGTTCTCTACTGCTCTCAACCAAGGTACTCATCCCAGCTGAAACTTTCATACCTATATCTGTGATAGATGTAACCACATCCTCACTACAACCAGTGGATATAAAATCCTCATCAACTGCCTCTGTATATAACTGTACTATATCTGCAGTTGGTGGAGACTGTGCCAAACTCAACTCCTCGGTAAGCTTCTCAACCTGCAACTGTGACTCTTGAAGAGCCAACTCGGCACTCTGCAATAAGTCCATAGTCACCTCAAGCTCATGAGTGAGCTCATCGACCTGCTCCTCCTTTCCCTTCAATGCATCATAACAAATGCAATCCCACTCGAGAAGAAAATCCCTGTCCGCAAGTAGTTTTAGATAATTTTGTTTCATCATTCCAATTGCTTCTCGAAGTGCATGTATCTCTGCAAGGGAAAAACCACTATCACCATGCTCATCTATCAAAGGAGTACTCCAACCATAGGTAGCCAACATCTGACGAGCAACATCAAAATGCTCAATGGTTGTGGCAATCATATTGTCATTCACTTTTAGTTGCCCAACCAAATGATGAGGATTTTGTAGCTTATGACCCCCATACAAGTTTTCCAGTTCACAATATGCACTATGATATGAGGCTGATTCGTCATCACTCACTACATGATAAGCAGCATCATGTGTGCTTTCATCCATGCACACCTCAACATCTAAGGTACTGCTGCTTTGTACCTCAAAGGATGGCTCAACTGATAAGGTAGAAGTTGCTGGTATGACAGTATCTTCACACACCTCCACTCTCAAAGTAACTGCATGCCCATCCAAAGCACGATCTTGGGATTTCGTATCAACATATGAATCTTCTAGCTTGTTTTCAAAGGTCTGATCTGGAAAATCAGACTCACCATGACATGAATCCTCCACATACAATGCATCATTAGTACCCAATTTCTGAGTACTTTCATGTGACAATTCAATAGGATCATTTTGCACATGTGAAAACACTGCTGTCTCATGCTCATGCAAAGTTTCATCATCGCTGTCATGAAAATCAGAAGTAGCCTCTATATTAGAAACTTCTTGAGTCACCTCTTGCAAGGATGATGTAGATAAATCATTACCCAAAACTGTGCTAGTGTCTTCTTGAATCAAATCAGCATGTCTATCAAATTCATCATATAAATTTCTGCATACTTCATAGGAATTTGAAGATACCAAATCATTTTGATGAAGAGTTGTATCATCCTTATGTGTAGATTCTCTATCCATTTCATGTGTAAACAATTCATGAGCTATAGTGTGATATTTCTTCCTTACAAACTCTGTCTTATGGCAAAGACTCGGGTGCAAATCCATGTAACTCACGAAAGGAAGTTCCTTCTTAATTTTTTGAGGAAGAGTGCTATACTCCTTAAACATGCTAATCACTTCTTCTTTGTTTTGTGGTGTTCGACCTTTGCTGGTAGGAAGTGAATTGAATCTTTTAGGCAACCCAAACTTTGGAAGCGTTTGCTCTAAACGCAACAACTCTTGGCTGAGCTTGTATTGTGATTGTTCAAGTTCTTTCAGTGCCTGTTTATCGCTGAACAATGTTGTCATGTAGCCCATTTTCACTACCTAACTGAAAATCAAATCAAAACTGATTTGTACACGGATGATTTTCCCACCAATTGAATGCAACCATCACCCAACAGGTTGGCAGGAAACCGCTCTGATACCACTGTAATATCCCTTGCCCAAACTGACTGATTTTGGCTCAAGGAATATTGTCAAACACTTTGTATGCTGTCTTTCTGTATTCTGATTTCTGTATTTCAGATTGTTTGATACACTTTGAAAGTTGCCAAGAAATTTAGGAAGTTCACCAATGATGTTGACAATACCTCTTACATTGAACTAGTATGCGAATGCAGTTCTTTTTGGTATTTTTAATGCATATACATGAAAACTAGATATGGAATGAATACCTACAGCCAACTGACATTTCGACAAACAACTGGCATGCAACTATTATGCTGATCATATATGCTATTAAAAGGACATTTCATCAAACAAATGGTGTGCAACATATATCTTCTTTATTGAATTCATTCCTAAGTACAATGCTGCTATGGATTTGCCAAGACTAATTGGCTTACAAAAAGACTACATCAATGCCAAATCTGATTCTAAGTTATCACTTACGACAGCAAAATTATATGCCTAATATTTCAATACTAGCTACTAATAGTTGCAAGAGGAACCTGATAATAGTGATGCTTAATGATGGAGATGAAAGTTGCAATCGGAATCAAGCAAAATACTGTAGCGCGGCACTGTTCACGCGCACTGTTCACGCGCACTGTTCACGGCACTGTAGCGCACTATTCACGGCACTGTTCATGCGTACTATTCACGGCACTGTAGCGCACTGTTCATGGCACTGTAGCAGCAAGAACAAACTTGCAATCTGCTCTTAAAACCTTAAATAATTTGTTGATAATCTCTCCCAACAAGAATGATATAACTCCATGTGCCAAAGAAGGATGATTCACAACCAATTATAAATGTTCTCCAACAATAACTGCAATAATTCAGGTGTTATTTCACACCTTCAAAATTGCTGTCAATAGGAAGTTTTCGTTTCCTATGATCAAAGAAGAAAATTGCGAAAGCCCTAGGCTCCACAATAAAAATCAATCAAAATACTATTCATCAACTGGATGCCAAGAATGAACTCCTGCCTTTCCTTTTATTCTTTCCTTAAGAGAGCTCAAACACCTTCCTGGCCAATGTGGGATAAAAGATTTATTCCCACATTAAATTATTCACTTAACGCACTTTATTATATTAAAGTGACTTTATTATTATGAAGTTACTTTAGAACTTTATAATAATATTAAAATATTAAATAAATCACTTAAGTCACTTAAACTTTAATATCTCTTGATGTACTTGTCTGATTGCTAAGCCGTCTGAGCCAGGAGTCGACTCTCCCTGTTCTCCATGTGATTGGATGCCTGTCTAAAAATAGAAACCCTGAATAGTGACTTACTATAAATAGTAAGTATGTGGAACTGAGTCTAGAAATAGCTGCAAAGGCCCAATCAAGGTCGATACTGCCAATAAGCTCTGCTCAAGTGTCTTTCTATTAATAGGAACCCTGACTCTCCCAAAATAGTAACTTACTATAAATAGTAAGTGTGCCAATCTGAGTCAAAAAACCTGCGCAAAGGCCAAAACCTGAATCCAGCTGAAGAGTAATGTCTCTAATCACCAAGTAACTGCCACACGAGGCCCTCTATCAATAATTGTTAGCCTATGAGGGTCAAATGATAGGTTAATTCTTACAAACTCTGATGCTCGCAAAATGGGGACATTACAAAACCATATATCTAGTTTTAGAACACCAACGACCAACATGTTGAGGAACCACATCTTAAAAATGGAGGTGATCCAAACACACCAAGTAGAGAAAGAGCATAAGTTATAAAGAAAATGTTGAAGATGAGCCATTCCTAAGCATACAACAAAAGCACAAGCATGATGATGACCTATGTATCCATTGACATAGAGTCATGAAACAATGCTAATATCCACACCTCAAGGCTGCAAATAGGAGGGGCACTACAAGTGGGAATGTGTGAAAGTGAGTAAGTGAACAATGATATTTCTTGTCAATGGATTTTCTTATTCTTCCCACTTTTGTGTTTTTTTTTTTGTCAAAGTTGTCCATGTCTAATGCATTCTCTAGCCAAATAAATCCATGTACATGTGTAGATCCTCAATTTTGCCATTTGTAACTATAACAATAACCTTTAGTATAGAGTAGTTTCTTTATTCCTTCCTCACGTTAAAATGTGAATGCGATATGTACGTTTTTAGTTTTATTATCAATACCATTGTTGTTGGAGTGTAGTATATATGTTTTGTTGGTTGCAAATGGTTGGTGTAATCAAGCTATTTTTATTTACAACACTTCATGTGAACATGGTTGGTGCTTCTATTTGGTCGATCATATTTGTTAGTTCATCTCAACACTTATTCAAATATGATCTTGTCAAGTTTGATAAAAAAAGATAAAAAAACATTAGTTGCTCGACCAATTGATGGTTTGGTAGATTTTAAAAGTGGATGCAATTTTTTTTAATAATGGTCAATATGTTGTCTTTTGCATTTTATTAATAAACACTAAGGCAAATGCTTGGCTACATTGGTGCATCATAATATCTAAGAGAGTATTGAAATATCGGATGCCTTTTGAATCTATTATCATCATAATACATTTAATTATAAGAGATATTTGCGCATTTGGACTTCCTTAATTTGGGCTTTCATTTGTAGTGTGTGGCCAATTTGGAAAGAGAGTGAGAAATTCCATGTCTATGAGGCTCTCCATATTATAGTCATTTATGGGAGATGAACTTTTTTGTAATGCTTCTCTAACATGAACTTTATAGTTCATCGTAGTCAATGTATTACTTCCATAATACATGTCTTACCCGAAATTTCACGAATGGACGAAAACACAATTACAATTTTTTTTAAACATAAACCTATTTTCAACTAATCAAAATATTAATAGTGGTGACTTAAAAGAGTGAAATAAGGTTTTCCCATATATGGGGTGGTTCTTTAAACTTCTATCATTATTACCCTTAACTATGAGTTGCAAAAGGTAGTTATACACTTATACAAGTGTTAAATCACCTAGTCATATCTATAGTAGGATGTTAAATGTGCACACACAAGGTAGATCATCATCCTCTCCCTTCAATTTAGGCAACAATTTATAGAATAACAATCGCTCATGATACAAGGTTACTTAAGGACCTTAATACCATTTCCAAAGTTTAATTCCCATGTAACATGACAATATTAAAATAAAATGTCTTTCCAAATATCATTGCTCCTTCTAGTCTTTATGTAGAATTGGTAAATTCAACGTACTCAATCAACCACTATTGATTTAGGGAGCATGCAATGGACTAACAAATAAGATTGTTGTTTGACGAACAAACTTGCATGCCAAGATTGCATTCTTTACATACAATGCATGGATATAAGTTTGGAAGTGCATCTATTCATTGTTTAACTTAACTAGATATTATTATGAAGTTTGTGGATTAGTTGACCTTCTTGTTGGATTTTGAATTAGTTCCTTGTGTTAATATAATCTTTTTGCTTCGAAGACCCATTTATTTGGTTGGCAATTATTGGTGAATATATTGTCTATGGCAATTTATGTGTTTTATACTATGATGGATGCTTATTTCCTCTTTATGACAAGCATAAAATAATTTCTTTTGTACTTTTGTAGATCTTTGAGTTCAATATGAGAGAGTTGTGTTAGATTCTTTTGGGGTGGAGTTCAACATATATAGAGAAAATGTAAGGTTCCACTATAAATACTTCGAGAAAAAAAGTATGTAGAAAGAGTAAATATTGTTTTGGCTATTTTGTACATAAAAATATAACAAAAGAACATGAATGTGATTGCAATTGCCTTAAATTGAGAACTATATTTTACACGAATACATTTTAATTTTATTCTAAAATTTATATTGCTATGGGAGTTAGTTTACACTTATTGTGTCACAAATATTTATCTTTTATTATATTAAGTTGCAATTGCACATCCTTTAATGGTTCAAAATTAATTTGCAAATCTCTTTCTTAACTTACAAATTGCATTTTATGTTTACTATGAAATATGCAATCCTCTGAGACTTGGTTTATACATGCTTTGTGTCACAAATATCTATAACTTGTATTAAACATTGCAATTGTACATGTTTCAAACACAAATACAATTAATATTAAATATTTAGCCATGAGAAAGTTACATCATAAATATGTAATTCTTGTATTATACATATTTAAAATTTTGTATATGTCAATAGTTAGCAATGAATACAAATAGAGTTGTTGCTATCACTCTACAACTAACTAATTTAATATACAACAAAAAGGTGTTTTTAGTAGTAAAATTTATTTTTACAATCTTGGTGATCATTAAATTTAGTTGTGCTTTGTTATTAGATGTATTTTTTCTTTTTGAAAGGGTGAAGAGGAATTGCCTAAAAAACGCATTATGATAACCTATTTACTAGAATTATAGCATACAAGCCATTTGTAGAGATACTAATAAAGTCATTTGTTGGCTCTTCAAAAGAAAACATCCATGCAATACTTTTATGATCTTTTAGCTTGGCCTAAAGTGCATATCTATAATTGTAATATTCAAATGTATCTTACCACTTTAAATAATATACTGTGTTTCATCCTCATTTTGCAAAGCTCTTTTCTTACATTACTTCTCATTTTAATCAATAGAGAAATTGTATAATATAATGAGTTGAATTTAGTATGGATCGATTTAGTATTGTTTCTCATATAGAGTCAAACTTGTTCATATGATTCATTTTATTTCTAATGTTCACAACCAACACGTTATTTTTAATAAATTCTTATAATGAAATGAAATAGAACTCCCACTTTTGTCCCCTACTGAAGGCATTTCAAAAAACGTTTCCTTCTTGTTGCAACAAAGAATGGCAGTGCTTCTTTGGCAGTGGGTAGTTGTGAGTTTGCTAACTACGTTATTTCACATTGTGCCCCTCTCTTTGATGCATGCTTCACATGCTTGCCCTAATTATGACCATTGTTTTGGTGTTGTTCTTGCATCTATGGTTTGTTTCCCTCCTAAAATTTTGGCATTGGGATTGGTTGTGAGCCTTTATGCTAGTTGTTGAAGCTTTGCAAATGTCGCAAATGTTACAAATTTTATTAGTGTAGGGGTTTGGTGTGCAAATTCTACAACCTTTGACCTTCTCTACCTGATCTTTACAAATGGGTGTTGGACTCTTGGAGGCCCCTTGTCATAGGTAAGGTTGAGCTCTTCCGTTGTGCAAAGGGTTTCTTCATTGCTTCTTTTACCTCTTTAAAGGAAAAACATTTGGTGCTTGACAATAAATCGTAGTCTTGGGGAGAGCACTCTCTCTATATAAAGCCTTAGTCAACTTCATTTAACCCCCTTATTGAGCCTCTAGATGTGTGTTCAATGTGGGTTAGATGTTTGAATCTCCCCATCTAGTTTTGGGAGGTTTCATGCTATGAGGCAATAGGAAATTCTATTTGTTTCTTCTTCAGGGTTGATGTTTCCACTTCCTATATTGAGCACTCTTGTTTTGCTTGCATTTTGGTGGTCATTGAAATCTCCAACCCTCTTCACAGGGATGCATATTTTGATGATGGGGACATGCCTTGGATTTAATTATTTGATTATGAGGGCCTCCCTTTCAAATGCAGATTAATACTTTTCATTGATCACCTAACTATTGATTATCCTCTATCTCATTACAAGGGCACAACTATTTGGTGGAAGAATGCTAACAAAGATCACTTGATTATCCATACACTTGTTCTTCATTGAATGTCTCCCCTTTGGATGACAAGTCTTCTTAATAGTGGTTCTTTTTCTTTTGGCGTGTCTTTGACATCCCCTTTTCCTTTTACTCCTTTAGACCCTATTAGAGAAGATCGTACACCATTCTCATAGCTTGCTTTATTTTTGGCTTTGGATTGGCTTTAGGTTACTCATGGTAGAGAGCCACATTTGGTCTCACAATTGTGTTGCTTCTTTGCACGTGGATGGGCTCTTTGAGGGATAATCCCACTACTTCCACTTCTTTTGAGAACACGGAAAATAATATCTCCTACATTTTATTTAGTAGGAAGAAAGGTCTTCCTTAATATTTATACCAAACTCAGGCTAGAATGTTGTGTGAGAGGTCAATTCATGTAAAATTTGGTATTGTCTAAATGGGATCCAAGAGTCCCAACTTTATCTTTTGTTTGTAGTTGTTTTGGCAACTTGGTTGTAGTTGTACCTCACTCTTTTTGGTTTGGTTTGCCCTATTGCTCATCGTACATGTTTCATTTTCCTTTTGGTTATCTTGTCCAAGCATTCAAGCCATTTCAAACCCACTTACCAATATCAAAACCATTTTTTTTTTAATTATCATATAATGGTATAATGTTTTTTCCTTACATTTTTTATTATTGGTTTCTTATTTATTTAAAACCCTTTTAAGGGTTGAACAACGATGATAAGGTATTGGGTGCTCTTTTATGCAAAGTTGATTTTGTTCCTCCTTTTTCTTGTAATTAAAGTCTACATAATTTATTCCTCATAATCCGGGGTTTAGAATAAGCATGATATGAACATTTTTTTTTCCGGCAAAAATGGCAAGCCAGTATAATATATTAATTATATAAATAATCTATTACAAAATATGGTTCAGGGGAACATACTGATAGGAAAGAGTCAAGAAGAAAACCTCCGGTTATAGCTCCAAATGTTACAATAAAAAACATTTTTTACATGAATCTGTAGTGTTATAGAATATTACACTATTAGACGAGGATTTTAGAGGAAATTACAAAATCAGTCATTGATGTTACATACATATAGCCTCCATCAAAAGATAAACTTGTGTACAAAATAGAACTTTATCACCTGATATCCAAAAAAGTCCATGTAAGCACACTGGCAAAATCTCGCTTTACCATCTGATTGCGAAAACTGAAAATTACTCCTCCGGCCTATCCAGAACACCTCCTATCCACGAATCCCCTTTAAACACATTATAATTTTCCAATTGAGTTTCCAGTTCTGTCCATGTACAAAAACCTGGAGGCACGAATGTCCATGTATGATATGACAATTTCCTTGCAAAGATACCCTGCTGAAAACAAAGATAACCCTGTTCGCATGTGAGAAATATATAACTACCATGAAACCAGATTCATTTATAAGCCAAGCCGTGGCATAAGGCACCCCAATAGTAAAATCATAACCCAACAGAGTGTGCGGGGACATGCGAAGCATGTATAGCTGATTCCAATGCAATGGAGACATAACGTGAGGTGTATCAACAAATGATGATACCGTAATAAATGAGAACACATGTGACCTTGGTACATATGTAGAAATTGTGACATTAGTTTGAATGACAACATGTTCAAGCAGTGATGTGGATGTGATGACTAGGAATAATGAAACACTGCACGACCACAAGAAGAGCATACAAGAACTCAAGCACATATGAGCCCTAGGATTCAAAGCCGTAATCAAGTAATACACTGAATCATGATGGGCAAACATCCATCTTAACTTGATTGCACAACTAATTATTTTCGAGCACTTCAGAATTATATAAAACTTTCTCACCTTCCTCTAATTCGCATCCTTTATTTGCTAAGAGGTATGCCAGATAATTTCCCTCTCTATAACAATGATGAATCTTGTAAGACTGGAAGGAAGGTAAGATTCTTCGTACCTCTTGAATGATATAATCAGATTTCCAGGAAGATGCTTGCAGATTATGAAGAGATGAAATCGTATTCAACGAATCCCCTTCAATTTCTATGTTAATCGTTTGTAAACAAGCCATCCTAACACCAAACAAGAGAGTTATTGCTTCGGCAACGTTATTGGAACCATCTTGTATTCTAGCAAAGCATGCTTTAATAACCCCTCCTTTATAATCTCTGAGGACATATTCAATTCCGGATTTCTCAGGATTTTTCTTGGCTACCCCATCAAAATTAAGCTTGCGGAAATTGGGGCTAGGAGATTTCCATCCGATCTCCTTTCTGTTAATTTTATTATTGGAGTTTATCATAAGGTTGCCTTTAAAAGGCAACTTGAAGTTACTCTAATCCTTAATAATGAGGTTGTCCCAAGAAGTAAAGGCCGAGTTTAGCTTCTTGCATTTAGAAACATCAGCATTAACCTTTTCAGAAATAGCTACCTCTGATCTCCTAATTACTTGTTGAGCAGTATTTGATTCTTGTTTGAAAATGCATTTATTGTGTTCCCACAAGAGGTTCCACACTAGGATTACTGGACTAATTTCCCAAATACAAGAAAAGAAAGAGTCCTTATGCAGCAGGGGCCATGAATCAAATATTTGAGATAAAGTAGATTGAAGAGGAGCCTGCCAACCCAATTTTTGTTGTAACCATGTCCAACAAGATTATGCAAATTCGCATTGGAGAAGGACATGATCTGCTGATTCTAAATCCTTCTTACAAAGAATACATGCAAAGGGTGGAGCTGTACCCAGCCTAACTAACCTATGACTAGTTAGGATTCTTCTTTGCAAGGCTAACAATAGGAAAGCCCCAGCTTTATGTAAACCCGATCCTTTCCAACAAAACGAGAACTTGTGCACAAGTCTTTGAGGGAGTTGAGAAGACTAAAGACACCTAAAACTTGCACAACTAATTAAATGAATTTTATTCATTTAATCATCATTTATTCGCTTATTAGTTAGACTAAGCTTTAATTAATATCCCTATTCTTCCAATCAGTCTATTAATCGAATTAAACATTTGATTAAAATCATTTTCTTCTAGCCTAACCTATTAATTAAACTAAGGTTTGATTAAGTACCCTTTAGCCATTTAATTGAATAAATCTTATTTATTTAATTAAAACCACCTTTTTCCCTTTTAATTAATTTTACATTTGATTAAAATCCCTTTGCATTTAAATAAATCATTATTCATTTGCGAATAGTCCCCCCACTTGCAAAATCCTACAAATGCAAGTTGTACCCCTTTTGGCTAAAATAAATCTTTTATTTTATCTAAAAATGCCTATTTCCCTCCACTTGCATTCTCCTACAATTTTCCATTAGCATGCTAATATTCTTCTAGAACCCCTCCAATTCCTCTTTAATTAGCCTAATTCTTCTAATCATGTCACATCCCTAAATTTGGGGGAGTCACTTCTCCAAATTTGGAAGAAAGTCTTCTAAATGCATTTAAGACTTTACCTTCTTCAACAAGTTAACTTGTTGAGTTTTCCAAACTTGTAAGGTTATCTAACTTTCAACAAGTTAACCTCCAAAGTCTTCAAAGAGCATTTAATGTCTCTTACAAGACACCATCCTAGCCCATGATGGTTGTCCCTTTGGCCATCCTTCAACTTTGCATAAGATTTTACCTCTTGGACAATAGCATTCTCTCTTAGATAATGACAATAGTCAAGGATTTCATCTCTTGAGGTTACCCCTAATGCTTACTTAGCATCTAATGCTTTCTTAGCATCCTCTCAAGCCATCTCAAGATGACATTTGTCAACTTGGGATTGGATTGGATCCCTCCCATGGATTGATAACTTTCAATCCTAGCTCTTATTGAGATTACTCAATCTCAACCATCCATTTCTCTGTTTTCTCTATAAATAGAGCCCATTTCTTCAATCTATAATAATGAATTGATTTTATGCATCCTTATTTTAGTTGTTTTTGCAGGTTATCAAGGAGCTCTCATTGTGCCTCTCTCAAGCATTTAGGCCATCCTAATTCCATCATGTGTTAAATTAATCATTTATCATAATTGCATGTCATTTTAATAAGCATTTTCATCTTCATCATAGCTTAATTAGATCATTTAATCCTTCAATTTGGAAACACACCTCCATTTTTCATATCATCTTCATATCAATAGTTTTGATCATCTAATCAACTAGGATCTTAGTTTCATCCGTTTTGATTCTAGTTCATCATTCAAATCTTGTTCTTTAGGTTGTCATCTTAAAGATCAAGTGCTCTTCCAAGTGAGGGCCACCTTGATTCTTGAAGTTCCTTGGAGATAGAGGACAATGAGACGATTTTGGGAGGTTTAGATTGACTAACATGCTTTGTTGATTTTGATCTCTAATGCAATGTCCCATTGGTTTGCTTGTCTTGTTTGTGTCTCTTGTGCAGGTGCAAAGATCTGAGCATACATTTTTGGCGCACACAGTGGGGCTAGACCCCCAATTTTATCAAAATTTTAACGTTTTTGCGCAGGTCTAGCCCAAAAGTTTCAAGACTCTTTTAGCGCATATGTTGAACGCTTTAGCATGTTTGTCCATTGTTCTAGCACGTTTATCTACCATTTTAGCGTGTTTATCCATTCTTCTAGTGCATTTGAAGTATGAAGTAGCGCATACACTATCTGTTTTAGCGTGTTTGTCTGTTTGTGTTTTTTGGGTCTCTGACAGTTTAGCGCATTTACACAGTCTTTTAGCGTGTTTGTCCATTCTTCTAGAGCATACACAGTACAACTTAGTGCATTTGCCTTTTGTTTTAGCACATTTGTTGCAGAGTTAGAAAAATTGCAATTCGCTGGAAAATTAGGCTTGTCTAGCCCACCTAGTGATTAAGATTTTTAGGAACTCTCTTTTTGCAGGTTTCTAACAAATTATTGCAGGTTGGAGGACTTTAAAATAGGATTTTGTTTTCCTTCTAGCTTTTTTTCAAAGTTGGATAAAAAGAACTCACATTTCCATTTTGGTAAAAAGAACTTCACACTTCATTTTGGTGTTCTTAAAATAAATCACACTTCAGTTTTTTGGGCTTAAAAAGAACCTCACTTGCAAGGGTTAAAAAGATTCACAAAATCAAACCTTCATTTTATTGCAAGTTAGGAACAAAAACAAAATCTTTCATTTGGGCTTAAAAATAAATCTTTTATTTCTTGCAAAGGTAAAATTCACAATCAACATCTTTATTTGCAAGTTAAAAAGAACAATCAACTTGTCCGTTTAGCAAAGCGATTTACTTTATTGCAATGATTTTCA
The DNA here is from genome assembly GCF_030272615.1 of Cryptomeria japonica. Classification (NCBI taxonomy): domain Eukaryota; kingdom Viridiplantae; phylum Streptophyta; class Pinopsida; order Cupressales; family Cupressaceae; genus Cryptomeria; species Cryptomeria japonica. The sequence goes on from NC_081406.1 coordinate 577,420,159, forward strand.
TTTTGTTCACCAGGATTTCCAATTCCTAGTTTAAAAAATTATTGCTATGAGGAACTAAAAAGAACACCATGTTTGATTGGAGCAACATCTCCAATTAGGACTTAGAAAACAATTGCTTTGAAAGGGTAAAAAGAACTTTGTGTCCTTTGTCTTGAGTGGTAGGTATATGCTCTCCCCTTAATTGGGTGACCAAAAAGCCAAACCCGCTCTTCAAGCAATTAAAACCTTTAGAGGGCCTGCCTTCCCAAACGCCTTGAGGGGGATAGTGAGAAGGGTACGACCCAAGTGGGCAATGACTAAAGCCAAGTTTACCAACCCACTATAATCAAATGTGGAGGTTGGTGAGAATCCCCTCCAACGGAAGTATGTATTTGACAGCCTTCCCCTAATATCCTTGAGATGTGAAAAGCCTTTGTTCTAAAGGTTGGGAAGCCTCTTAATTGAGTTTATCATTTGTTGTGCCGAACGAAACCTTTACTACGAACCATAGAAGTAGAAACTTTGAGCCGAGTCAATTGCCATACATTGACAATATCATAGTGTAAGGGTGGGGAAGAATCCACCCCCAAGATCACTCACCATACATCTCCTAAGAGAACTACCCAATTGAGGAGCAATCAACTTTGGGTTAATTTCTGGAAAAAGGCAAAAAAACGAGTGGCCCCTAGGGGGTGACACGGTTGTTTGAGCTGAAGGAGTATCGAGTTGTGGGCTATGATATTGTTGATGACCCTTGAATAAAGAGTCTACTTGGTGTGTCTTATTTGTATCCAAACCCGTGAAAACATCGAGGATTTGAACACATCCTCAAAAGGAACATACACTAAATGTTTAGCATTAGGATGACTTTTGTCTTCATGTGTGCTATGTATTCTTGTCATAAATATTAAAACATTTAGCAAAAATATCAATCAATCAATTCAAAAATCAGTTCAAACAAAGGAATCATAGAGTGGAGAAGTTTACAAATCCAACAAAGCACCTTTTGAGGTGGTTGTTAACTTTTCAACTATCTTTAGGCAAGACTTTCATCCAACAAGATTAGGGGACTATCAAACCAAGTGATCAAGAGTTTATCATCTAACTATCTTAACGACAACAATACCTAGCTAGGTATTCAAGCTAGTCAAATCAAGTTTCCATATTGGGAGACTTTATCCATATCATTTGACGTGCTTTGTTATAGGGGCCTATCGAACAAACCCTCTATTTGACTTAGTAAGCTTGAGTATCCGAAATGAAGTATCCATCAAGTCAACAACATCAACCTATCCAAACTGAAACTTTGATCACTCATGTGACCATCCCTTGTCTCTTGAAAAAGAAGAAGCTTACTCAAAGGAAATGAGTCCTAGCCTAAATCAACATCAAGATATCATGGATCTCCAATCTAATCCCATTTTTGATCAAGTTCCCACCTATCAAGAATCTTATGATGATCCCCTAAGATTTTGGTATTCCATCCACAATGATCCCCTTTTATCTCAAGAACAAAGTCCCATTCAACATCCACCTCTTAAGAAAGAGCATGATATCCCTTCCATCTCCTTTACTAATCTGATTCAAAATCAAGAGAAAAGCACAAACTCAAATGATCCTACTCCAAGTCAAGATCAAGATCAAGGAATCCTTTCATCCTCCAAATCCATTTTAGGTCCTTTCATTCCAAAGTCAAACTCTCCATCCCTTCCATCCATCTTGGGTCCTTACCTCCCTCCATCCACCAATCCACCACCTCAAATGATCCATAAGAAAGATAAAAAAAGGCACACATATTTGAACTTCTTTCAACCATCTATCTAAACATCTTTCCAAAACTATTCTTCCATCATTTCCTTTATCTATTTTGGGTCCTTATGTCCCAAAATTCAATTTTCCTCCATCTCTTAATCACTTCTCAAGTTGTGTACCAACACTCATCTTGAATGCATTTCTATCTATCCTCGCACAAAAATTTAAACATTCTATTTATTATCCAACACCTCTTTTCTATCCTTCCATCCCTTTCATTCAATCCTTTGCATAAATTCATTATTTGTGAAATAGAAATTTGTCTCATTTTGTGACATGCTTGCCCATGCTCGAATCTCATGTTCGGTCCTTTTCCTAGATATCTATTCATGAAACACTTCAGAATCCGAGGTTGTTCCTCTTTAACATTTTCTTTTAGTTGGGATATACACTCAATCAAGAAAAGAACCACTTATCGTATCTTGGTACCAACATCTTTTTATTACTATATCTCATACACTTAATCAATTGCTCTAAACCATTGTGATCTCTTAGTCGAAGACATGGCTAGTGAAAAATCTAAAATCTTGCTTTAGCGCCACTGTAATTATCAGACCCATGTAAGTTTCATTACTTACAAGCCAATGCAATCAACATAAGAAGAGAAAAAGACAATATCAAAAGATCAAAAGCATGATCAAGAAAAGAAATATCAAGAAAAGAAAAAAAATGAAAAATCAAAATGCTTGGCTATGGGATCATGTGAGTAACTCCATCGAGGCTATGGACGCCTAGATGGCAATGGAGCAATATTTGTGAGATTACAACGATAACCTCGTTGGGGCTATGGACGCTCGCTGGCAACAAGACTCTATCCAGGATTCTTTTAAAGTCAAGGTAACTCATGTAGCTAGCCATATTGGATTCTGAAGATTACAATGATCATATGAGTTGGAATGAACCCAATTGCACACACATGGGTAATCAAAGACCAAGTACCTTGCTCCAGTTTGGGATTCTTCTTCCCTTTTGAGTCTACTTCCTAGTTGCTAGATATGTTTGGTTGAATTTTTTGGAGGTTCTAAGTGTGGGTTGGGTCTCTATCTTTAAAAAAGTTCAGGAACACTTATTCGGGTGGTGCTAGATGTTGTGACAATATTACATATCACCTCTTTGCAAATGGAGACCTCTATACTTGGGGTCAAAGTTCCATCCACTCTATTCTTCATACCACATCTCCCATTATCCTTCCCCCAATATCCATTACCCTATCTAAATTCATCCAATGCTATCTACGATATCGTTTCACGCTAATCCATACCATCTATCCTAACTATTAATTTCTTCCATCATCTATCACTATCTATTATCTTGTTTCTCCTATCCATATCCTATCTCCATCCATATCATCTTGATCAAAACTAAGGACAAAAAACATGATTTCAAAAAGCTCTTGACATGTCTCCTCATAAGCTACCTTCGTCTTTCTCCTATCCATTTCTACCTCAATGGTTCAGTCATCCATTCATAATATTCCTTGTCTTGCTATACATTGGGGCAACCAAATACATCTTTATTCTAATCCAAAAAGCTCCAAAAATCAGAAATGTCTAAAAAAATAACAACTACTAAAAATCAAAAAAATCAAAGCATGAATGCATGGCCCATCCATCAAATCAACAACATGAAAACTCTTAAAGTATGCAATCAAAATGATCACATGTCTTGTTAATCAATTCATCACTCAAAATCTATCAACATCAACATGTCTTATACATGGATAGGTACACTCAAAACTAGACAGATCGGTCTTATACGGGGTACTCACTCTTTGAAACCAGACATTCCTATCAATCATCGAGTCTTGTTAATCAATTCATCACTCGAAATCTATCAACATCAACATGCCCTATATAGGGAAAGGTACCCTTGAAACTAGACAGATTGGTCTTATATGAGGTACTCACTCTTTGAAACCAAACATTCCTATCAATCATCGAGTAATCAAAACAATGGCATAGATCAATATGACTGCTGGATTTTGTCTTAGTTAGCCTTATCTTTATCAATTGATGGTAGTACATGTTTCATCTTTCAAAAATCATAAAAATCAAAAAGTGCATTGAAAGCAAGTGGTGAAAACCTAGAAATAGGCTCACTATTTGTGATAGAGCAGTTCCTCCATCTATTTGTACATATCATATCCACCAATCTGAGCCATCACTAGAAATTCACAATTTCACTAATGCTTATCAATCCTGGACATACTTAGCGTACTCACTGTCCTTGATTATCTGAACAGTTATTCGTATCATATCTCGCCATGGCTTGGTGGTCAATGTACATATTCCATATCGTAAGTAGTATCTATAGTGGGGGAAAAATCCTAACCTCGCTGGGGGAAGATCACCTTTGGGTTTCAAATAAACAATCAATCACAACAAACACATTGAGACGAAAACAAGATCACGTCAATCAATGGTAAAACAAAGAAACATGAACTGATCAAAACTAAATAACGAGGCATTTGTAAGATGTTTTATCCAACAAAAATACATAGGATGACATGCATGTTTATCTATGGTTATTTTCAAATTTTTCTTATCATATCTCCCAAGCGACTCAAGGGTGTCTTGAAACGAGAGAAGCAAGGAAGGAGTATGATATTTTCTTTGTTTGCTGGTTGTAAATTAAGCATTTTTACTATGCAAATCTGTTCTACGATGTGATCCGATGGCATATCGTTGAGGACATTTCCAATTTGTATAGGACAAAGGTTAACTCTTGTCTGTTTATGCAAGCCGCACTCGAGTCATTGTGGTTCAATTATACCTCAACGCTTGTGTTATCTTGCAATATCAAAACCCATGTAAGTTATACTCAGGTCATCATGGTTCAATTATAACATGATGCTTGTATCAAATTTCAACATAACAAAGGCTCAATGATGATAAAAAGGAAGCATATCTAATTTGATTGAAAAGGTGACAATATCAAGAACAAGAGTGCATTTCATATCAGGCTTCATATCATTGTTAAGTGCTTAGGTGCATTTTTCAGATCATTCCTAAAATTTGCATTTAGTTGCATTATCATATCATGGCATTTAGTTGCATATCATCATCGTCATCATCTAGTCACACTCATCATTGCATCCATCACATGCATATATATCGCATCATCATGGAATCTTTCTTCACTTTCATATCTTCATCATTCATCCAACTCTCATCTATCATGTCTTATATAGGATATATCGTTTCCAAAACCAGATGTTTTGATCATCTTTGTCTTATACAAGAGGTGTCATTCTTGAAACCAGACTTGATCTCAATCTTATCAATTCTATCAATCCATTTCATTTGATCCACTCTATCATGTCTTATACAGGATGTATGTTTCCTAAAGCCAGATGTTTTGATCAGGTCTTATACAAGATATATCATTCCTGAAACCAGATGTTTTGATCATCTTTGTCTTATATAGGAGGTGTCATTCTTGAAACCAAACTTGATCTCAATCTTATCAAATTCTATCAATCCATTTAATCTGATCCATTCTATCATGTATTATACAAGATGTATCTTTCCTGAAACTAGACATTTCGATCAGGTCTGATACATGATATATCATTCTTGAAACCAGATGTTTTGATCATCTTTGTCTTATACAGGAGGTGTCATTCCTGAAACCAAACTTGATCTCAATCTTATCAAATTCTATCAATCCATTTCATCTGATCCATTCTATCATGTCTTATACAAGATGTATCTTTCTTGAAGCCAGACATTTTGATCAGGTCTTATACATGATATATTGTTCCTGAAACCAAACGTTTTGATCATCTTTGTCTTATACAGGAGGTGTCATTCCTGAAACCAGACTTGATCTCAATCTTATCAAATTCTATCAATCCATTTCATCTAATCCATTCTATCATGTCTTATACATGATGTATCTTTCTTGAAACCAGATGTTTTGATCAGGTCTTATACATGATATATCGTTCCTGAAACCAGACGTTTTGATCATCTTTGTCTTATACAGGAGGTGTCATTCCTGATACCAAACTCGATCTCAATCTTATCAAATTCTATCAATCCATTTCATCTGATCCATTCTATCATGTCTTATACAGGATGTATCTTTCCTGAAGCCGAACGTTTTGATCATGTCTTATATAGGATATTTCATTTCTGAAACCAGACATTTTGATCATCTTTGTCTTATACAGGAGGTGTCATTCCTGAAACCAGACTTGATCTCATTCTTATCAATCTGATCAATCTTATCAATCCAATCAATCTGATCAATCTTATCAAACTCATGCATCTCATCAACTATCCACTCTTCTATCTTTCAAATAGCATTCTTCTTCTTTCAAGAGATCATTCATGCCTTTAGTGCATGAACGATCTCCCGAGGGGGCATTATCATATCGAATCTCCATATGAATTTCACATCAGTCTCATATCGACACCAGCTTCAAATCAAATTTTTATATCAAATCAATTCTTCATATCTGGGGCATCATATGAAAATGTTTGGCAACGACATCATATCGGAAATTTTTGGCAACATATCAAACGTTTTTCTTTGAATCAACATATGGTCACACGTCGCTTCAAAGAGGGGCAAAATGTAGACACCTAAAATTTGTACAACTAATTAAATAAAATTTATTCATTTAATCATAATTTATTTACCTATTAATTAGACTAAGGTTTAATTAATATCCCTCTTCTTCAATCAGTCTATTAATCAAATTAAAGATTTGATTAAAATATTTTTCTTCTAGCCTAACCTATTAATTAAACTAAGGTTTGATTAAGTACCCTTTAGCCATTTAATTGAATAAATCTAATTTATTTAATTAAAACCCCCTTTTCCCCTTTTAACTGAATTTACATTTGATTAAAATCCCTTTGCATTTAAATAAATCATTATTTATTTGTGAATAGTCCCCCCACTTGCAAAATCCTACAAATGCAAGTTGCACCCCTTTTGGCTAAAATAAATCTTTTATTTTTATCTAAAAATGCCTATTTCCCTTCACTTCATTCTCCTACATTTTCCGTTAGCATGCTAATATTCTTCTAGAACCCCTCCAATTCCTCATTAATTAGTCCAATTCTTCTACTCATGTCACATCCCTAAATTTGGGGGAGTCACCTGTCCAAATTTGGAAGAAAGTCTTCTAAATGCATTTAAAACTTTACCTTCTTCAACAAGTTAACTTGTTGAGTCTTCCAAACTTGTAAGGTTATCTAACTTTCAACAAGTTAACCTCCAAAGTCTTCAAAGAGCTTTTAATGTCTCTTACAAGACATCATCCTAGCCCATGATGGTTGTCCCTTTGACCATCCCTCAACTTTGCACAAGAGTTTACCTCTTGGACAACAACATGCTCCCTTGGATAATGCATTATCCAAGGATGGCATCTCTTGAGGTTACCCCTAATGCTTAGCATCCTCTCAAGCCATCTCAAGATGACATTTGTCAACTTGGGATTGGATTGAATCCCTCCCATGGATTGATAACTTTCAATCCTAGCCCTTGTTGAGATTACTCAATCTCAACCATCCATTTCTCTATTTTCTCTATAAATAGAGCCCATTTCTTCAATCTATAATAATGAATCCACTTTATGCATCCTTATTATAGTTGTTTTTGCAAGTTATCAAGGAGCACTCATTATGCCTCTCTCAAGCATTTAGGCCATCCTAATTTCATCATGTTTAGATTATATCATTTGTTAGATTAATCATTTAGCTTAATTGCATGTCATTTCCATAAGCATTTTCATCTTCATCATATCTTAATTAGATCATTTGAACCTTCAATTTGGAAACACACCTCCATTTTGCATATCATCTTCATATCAATAGTTTTGATCATCCAATTAACTAGGATCTTAGTTGCATCCATTTAGATTCTATTTCATCACTCAAATCTTGTTCTTTAGGTTGTAATCTTAAAGATTCAAGTGCTCTTCCAAGTGAGGGCCACCTTGAATCTTGAAGATCCTTGGAGATAGAGGACAATGGGACGATTTTGAGAGGTTTAGATTGACTAACATTCTTTGTTGATTTTGATCTATAATGCAATGTCCCATTGGTGTGCTTGTCTTGTTTGTGTATCTTATGCAGGTGCAAAGATCTGAGCATACAAAGACAATTGTTTGTAGCCTTCTTTGACTGAATATGCTCCCGAACTAGAGGATGTCCAAATAAGGTTTTCACTTGAAATTGGAAATTGGATTTGTCTATTAGAAAGCTTTAATTTAAGCATTTGTTTATGGTTTATGGGAGCCTCAATATCATCTAAAGCTTTCCATTTAATCACCCATAAACCTCCCTCAAGTGAAGGTATAAAGTAGTTGTAGACGTATAAATCTGACCAATTTCTTAAATAAATATTTAATATTTATTTTAACCCCATCCCTCTTATTAATTAAATCTTATTTAATTAATTTCTTCATTTTCATCTATTTGATTAAATAAATTATTTAATCTATTTAATTAAATTCACCTAAACCTCTTCTAGCTTTTAATTAAATAAATCACTTTATTTAATTAATTCCCCTTTCTTCCTTTTAATTAAATTGACCCTTGCATATAAATAAATCTAATTTATTTATAAAAATCCCCCCACTTGTATTTATGCAAGTTGTATCTATTTTAGCTGAAATAAAACATTTTATTTCAATTAAAATTCTTTTTCTATCACTTGCATTTTCCTACATCTCCCACTTGCCTCCTAAACCTCTTCTAGAGCCTTCTAGATTCTTCTAAACCATCTTAATTGGCCTAATCAACTTCTAATCATGTCCTTTCCCTAAATTTGAGGAAGTCACTTCTCAAGTTTGGAGGAAAGTCTTCTAAATGCATTTAAGGCTATATTTCTTCAACAAGCTAACTTGTTGAGTTCCCCCAAATTTGGAAGGACTCTTACAAATTTGTCCCCAAAGTCTTCCAAACCATTAATGGTTAACTCAACTTTCCCCTCATGGTTAGAGACGTTCTCTCTAACTTAACCCTCATCTAACCCAAGGGTCTTATCAAGCACCCATGTCTTTAACCTTGGTTATCCTATTAACCCTTGCACAAGAGTTTACCCATTGGGTAAAAGCTTTATCCAATGGATGACCTTATGTAATGCCCCGCTAGAAACCCTAAAGGAAAACCACACTCCAAGGCAACTAAAGGGTACAACAATTTTTTTTTTTAAAGGTTAAGTGCAATAAATAAAACATTGCACGAAATGAAACACAAGCGGAAGTCTATCATTGACATCCTAAAGGGTTACCAATGAAGATTACTTCGAATTAAAACTACATCACAATGTTAATCCAATTATCCATCTAAATTAGGAAAAGTCAATTATGATTAATTAATCAAACTCATAAATTGATTCCAAATAGATAGCTTTAAAGAGTTACAATATATTTACTTCCAATGATTCATTTACACATAAGATGAAGGATAATTGAAATAACATACATTCCATTGAATTTTAAATTACAACATTCCATAAATTACATGGCTTCAATTGAACAAATAAAGTACATAGGTTACAATGCCAAGGTTACAAAGTTTAAAGATACAATGACCACATGGTCACATCTGTACAATATTCTCGAACATGAACTGATACAAGAGTCACGAACCAATTACCACTAGCGAAGCCGATCCTCACAAGAAGGTAAGAACAAATATATCCGATGGGAAATGCCACTACCACCCGACCATGTGATCCCATAATGGAACCACCCCACCATGCTAGGAGATAGCAAAAGACCCTCAAGCAAGCAATAAGACAAGTACAACAATACATATGACTCCGCAGAACTCAAGTGACTCAACTCACAAACACTAGTGACCCTAAAGAGAGAGTGTCATCATATGGCTTAAGATGGTTACCCTAGGTAGGTCTCCATAGGTCCCGACCCCCATCCTGGGTTATCCTGGTAACCTTTCCCGAACCCCCGGCTCCATCCAAGTATCATGTGGACCTTACCAACCCTTCATGAGGACAAGGTGGTAAGTGTGCCATTCCAGACCTTCTCACAACACCTTGAGTCTAAACAAGCACTCAACCATGTGCGAGGTACAATATCTTTATTAACATTATAACTACCCACCCCCTAATCAATTATTAGGTAATCACTTATTAACTGACTTTCGAGGGGTTATCCTTCGATCCTCTTTGGGCGCCGCCCCCGCCCGAAAGCCACTCTCTCTCCTAGGACACTAATAGGAAAGGTCTCTCTACAAGAACTCTATGGCGAAACTGACAACCATATCTAATCCTGACATAACACAGGTGAAGGATTCACAATCACTAACCCAGGATTGACCATTTGGAAACATAACACACAATGACTCACATCCATAGGGTTTAAACAATGACACCTGACTAAGGGGGTATACATCATACGACATAATGACAACTCACCAGAATTGCAACAAAATTTAAACTTGACTGCAATTACTATTAACACAAGATCCTAAAACAGGCAATCTTTTCTTAAAGCAGTCAAAAAGCATAAAATACTTGCAAAAAGATTTTCCACAAATAAAGAAATTACATCTATATTAATATAAGGAAAACAATGAAGTCACATGTCTAATAAGGTTAATTAAAACCACATTTAAAATTAACCCCTCAATCATTTGATCATGGTTAAATTACAATTAAACCCGAATTGACTATAACCATAATCTAAATTTAATTCCAATTTAAACATATATATAATAATATAATATAATTTCAATGAATATATATATTCATCGAATATAATATTATATGATTATATTATATTAATATATATAAAAAGCGTAAAGATTAAATCTTACCATAATTTATATTAATATAATATAAAAAGCGTAAAGATTAAATCTTACCATAATTTCTATTACTAAAATATATATAAAAATAAAACAAATAACGAGAATAATATATATATATATATATATATATTATTATCTATTATATATATATATATATATTTAAAACTATTAAAAAAATTTAAATGCCATATAATAATTTTGGTGACAACCTGGGGAATGTGGGCAGTGGATTAATTTTGTTTGCCGCTGCCCCTGCTGCTGCTACCGAAAGGTAGTACGGTAGCACCTGCTACCAAATGGTAGCTGTGCTATCGCAGGGTAGCAGTGCTACCTGACGGTAGCATTGCTACCATGGGGTAGCAGGCTCCGCCTCCCCCTTTTCCCTTTTTTTTTTTTAATTTTTTTTTTTAAAAAAATCAATTCATTAAAAAATGAATCCACAGAGATTAATTTCTCTGTTCCTACATACTCTGAGACAACAGAGTCAAATAAAACACACAACTATTTTTATTTTATTTTCTAAAATTTAAATTCTAATAATGCCTGGATGGAATACATATAGATTAAAATTTAACCAGGCCTTTAATTTTTTTTTTTTTTTTATAAAAGAAAATTCTTCAACGGAGAAAAATATAAAAATATCCAACTTTCACAGAGATTAAGAAAAAAATCATTTTTCATAGGGAATAAAATTATTATTATTATTATTATTATTATTATTATTTTAACAGAGATTTCAACAAAAATCAAAATACACAGAGGTTAAAATCGATGCACCTCTATAATCTACTATTTTCTTTACACAAATATTTTGAATCTCTTCTACCAGGAAACACAATATGCATAAGACAAAAAAAACTTTCATGCACAGAGGAGGGTGAATCTGACACAATTTTGCCAACGTAATCCTCTATGATTTTCACAATCATAAAACTAAAATATACAGGAAATAATCAATAATATGAGAATCTCTACCACAGAGGTTGGAGATTCAAACAACTAAAGTAATTTAAATTAAAGAAAACAAGAAAACACCAGACAAAGACTCCAACCTGTGAAGCTTTCCTGGAAGATTCACTTGGATGAGTTCAATCCTGCAACTGGGTATCCAAGCTAATTCCTCCTACCAACAATCCTCTAGTAAATTTCTTTCTCTCCAAAATCTTGCCTCCAAAATAATTTTTATCTTCCCAAAAATCTCCGCCTCTTCCCGTGAACTCACATGAATGAAAAATAAAATATATTTAACCTAAACTTTTAGGTTGAAAATATCTTATTTCAAAAATATAATATTAAACTTATTAATAAAGGAATATTCATTTCTTTCCTAATTTTCAAAAAACATAGATAGAATGAACTAGCAAAAATCAAATTTGTTTTTCTTTTCTTTTCTTATGCCAACTAATTAACTTTTTCCAAAAAGAATTTAAGGCAATAATTTAACTCTATTTTATTTATTTTTTAAAACTAGAGATCAATAATTACAATTTGATTTAATTTAAATTCTACTAAATTTAAATACAATCACATTTTTATAATAATGCAATTGCAAACCAAATTTAATTACTTCCTTTAATTAATTAAATTCATAATTACAAACGCATAATAATACATAATTTAAATATACTAACTATGCAATGACATTATGAACTTAAATAAATAAACCAATTCACAAGTGCACGCAAACAGAGCAACCCCAAACAAAGGCTCTGAAAAAGGTCAACCAAGCAAAACTCGAAGACCGAACCACAGAAAGGACAACTGACTGACGACACTCACAAGAGTGTAATAGGGTTCAAATTAGGGTCAACCACTATCTCCTCCACTCCCATTGGACAAATAAGGCACACTCAGACCTGTGAAGCCAGGTGGAGACGATACCTCATACCTACCCGGTACTTGTACCTGCAATATCCTGCATCATCGAACCACACATGCATATATATAAATATAGAATACACGGCATACACACCGATGAAGGAGAATCACGATGTTCCCTGTCTCACTGGAGTGAGTGAAGGAAAATTGTCCCCTTGCATCCAATACATTTGCAAACACACAACATATATATGACACATCGTATAGATAAAGTAAAGTGTGAGTACCATGTAATAATCCATCAATGCTACAATCACAAGTACTAAAATACTATAAACAAAGTATGCATCCCATATCCAGATAAAGCATGGAATAATGTCAATAAGTCTGAATAACACATAAAAGCAATGTATCCATTGAAAGTACACCATAGAGAAATATGAGTCTAACTAGTTCAATCGAGGAGGGGTACTACATCCTCCCCCCCAAAACTAGGCTTACTCCTGGAAGCCTAAAACAGATAAGAATAAATCTCTCTCATCTTTGTTGCATCCTCTCAAGTCGCCAAGGTTTCATCATTTGGGTCCCATAGGACCCTTACCTTGTCGATGGTACGACCCCTGAGGGTCAAATCCCGACGCTAAAGAATTCACAAGGGCTCCATGGAAAGCTGCTCGTCCTTGACCTGCAAAGTGTTCCAATCAAGGACATGAGTCACATCAGGGTGATAAGGTCGAAGATCTGAAACATGAAAGACATCGTGGATGTGAGATAAACTCGGTGGCAAGGCAAGATGGTAGGCAACGGGTCCTATCCTCTCAAGGATCTCAAAAGGGCCAACAAAACGAGGTGCCAACTTAGAACCCTTTCCATAACGGATCAGACTCTTCTGCGGATGCACTCTCAAAAACACATAGTCGCCAACAGAAAACTGATGATCTACCCTATGAGAATCTGCATACTTCTTCTACCTATCCTGTGCAGCAACCAAATGCTCACGAATATGCTCAACCTGCTGCTCCATCTCTCGAAGAATATCCGGTCCTATAAGCACCCTGTCCTCTACCCGATCCCAACTCAAAGGAGTACGACAAGGACAACCATATAGTTCCTGGAAAGGAGACATACCTATGGAGCTATGCTATCCCTTGTTATAAGCAAACTCCACTAGATAAATATAATCCTCCCAACGCGACTGCTGGTCGATAACATACATGCGAAGCATGTCCTCCAAAACCTGATTCACGCGCTTAGTTTGACCGTCTGTCTCTGGGTGATAAGCTGAACTAAAGTTCAACTGTGTCCCCAAAGCATGCTGAAGTGAGGTCCACAATGTTGAGGTAAAGACATGATCTCTATCAGAAATGATCTGCCTTGGAATCCCATGCAATCTCACCACATCTTCCAAGAAGACACGTGCCACTACTGTTGCCGTATAGGAAGCTCGAATAGGAACAAAGTGAGCAACCTTGGTCAACCTGTCAACAATGACCATGATGGCATCATGTCAACGCGAAGAGATAGGCAATCCAACAATGAAGTCCATGGAAATGATGTCCCATTTCCAATCGGCACCAAATTAGGCTGTAAAAGCCCTGCTGGGTGCTGGTGCTCTGCCTTCACCCGCTGACATTCTAAACATCTCGACACGAAATCAACAATGCCATGTTTCATGCCGGCACAATGATAGATTTTTTTAAGATCCGTGTGCATATTCTTGACACTTGGATGTGCCGAATAAGGTGCACGATGGGCCTTGGTCATGATCAAAATGCAAAGACCCTCTAAAGGAGGTACATAGATCTGACCCAGATGACGAAGAAGACCATCTATCTCAAGAGTATAACCAGCAAACCTACCCTCCAAAGGCCTTCCAAACTCCAACACGGCTCTAACATCCTAATACCAAGTATCTTGAGGAAGAACTCCAAGAATTCTCTCTCTCAAGTCCACCCCAAGGGACAATGTTGAAACTACATGCCATCTATGACTCAAAGCATCAACCACTACATTCTCCTTCCCCCGAATATATCAAACCTCAAAATCATACTCGCAGAGGAATTCCATCCATCTTTGTTGTCGAGCATTCAAGTTTAGCTGCGTGAAGATATACTGCAAACTGCGGTGATCACAATGCAGCTCAAACCGACGCCCTAATAGAAAATGTTGCCATCTAACCAATGCATGCACTACTGCCGCCAACTCCAAATCATGAATTGGATAGTTCAACTCGTGGTCCTTGAGTTTGCGAGACTCATAGGCAACCAAACGTCCCTCCTACATAAGCACTGCACATATACCTTCTAAGGAGGCATCTGTGCATACCATAAAATCTCGAGATGGATCAGGGACTGCCAAAATCGGAGCACTAACAAGGAGTTCCTTCAAGGTATGAAAAGCTGACTCACACTGCTCTGACCGAACAAACTTCTTCCCTTTCCTCTGGAGAGAAGTAATCGGGTGACCTATCCGGGAAAATCCCTGAACAAAGCGACGGTAATATCTGGCCAAACCCATAAAACTCCGAATCTCTGAAACATTGGTCGGCGCTGGCCAATCAACAACGGCTTGGATCTTTGAAGGATCCATGGATATACCCTCTCCCAAAACCACATGACCAAGATAGTTCACCTCAATCTGGAAGAAATCACACTTCGCCAAATTCGCATAAAGCTGATTCTCCCTCAAGCACTGCAATACCTGTTGTAAGTGATCCTCATGTTCTTCCATAGATCTAGAATAAATCAATATATCATCCAAGAACACAAGGACAAAATGATCCAGGTAGGTGCAAAAAACCCCATTCATGAGGCACATGAAAACTGAAGGCGCGTTTGTCAACCCAAATGGCACCACTGTGAACTCATAGTGACCATAACAAGTATGAAATGTCATCTTATGAATGTCTGCATCTTGAATGCGCAACTGATGATACCCAGATTTCAGATCAATCTTAGAGAACACCTTGGCTCCCTTCACCTGATCGAAAAGATCATCTATACGAGGCAATGGATATCGATTACAGATGGTTAACTTATTCAACTGTCGGTAATCAATGCATAACCAAAGAGAACCATCCTTCTTCTTGACGAAGATTAGAGGCGCACCCCAAGGGGAAACACTAGGACGAATGAATCCCTTGGCCAACAATTCCTCCATCTACAACTTCAACTCACTAAACTCCTGAGTAGTCATCCGATATGGAGCTCTCGAAATAGGTTCCGCACCAGAAACCAAGTCAATGCGAAAGTCTATGTCTCACTTCAGAGGCATACCAGGAATATCCAATGGAAACACATCAGCATACTCTCAAAGAATAGGGTGACCATCAAGAGCTATTTCTCAACTCTCTTCCTCATCCACATTCTCCAGTGCAACTACAAAAATCTGACACCCTTGACGCATACACCGCTTAAGTTGCATAGCAGAAATCATACGTAAGGATACTGATCTCTGAACTCCAACGATCCCCACTTTTCTACCATGGTCATCCAAACACTCAACTGTCTTCTGACGACAGTCTACATGAGCACTGTGAGAAGACAGCCAATCCATCCCCAATACTACTCCATAAGAACCCAAAGGAATGACTCGAAGGTCAACATAAGTAACAAAGGGTCCTAGGTCCAACTCACAACTGGGAACATAAGCATCTACGGACACTCGCACCCCGGTAGCTAAGTCTAATTGCCACCTATCCGCCTGCTTAGCAGACGCGACTCCACACCACTCCACAATGGATGAAGAAAAAAAGGAATCCGAAGCACCAGAGTCAAAAAAAACCGAGAAAGGGATATCACACAACACACCTGTGGTCTCAATAACAATCCCTTGATGCTCAGCCTGGAGATCATCCACCGCTGCAAACACTTTGTGGGATCTACCAGCATCCCCTACTGTCGGCTCTGATGCAGCTGGCCTTTGACTTCCCATCTGGTGGGAATGCTGAGGACACTGCGCGGCTATATGGCCAAACTGCCCACAAGAGAAGCAAGCTCCTCTACCTAGTCCTCTACCTCCAGTCGGCCCACTGGACTGCTGGAAGCTTCCCCTGCTAGGGGCCTGAGATGCACCCTGAGAGGAATGCCCTAGAGGACCCTGTCTGCTCCTCTGCCAATTCCTATTTCTCCTATTATGAGAATTGCCACTTTGCTGGCCCTGGAATTGTCTTAGTCTCTGTGGCTGCTGCTGCTGCTGCTGTCCACCCTCAGCGGGTACCTGAGGAGTCCTAAACGGTGCAACTGACTAGGACTGATTACCATGAGCTCTGTTCCCACTGAAAGGTGCACTCCCAATCTGCACACTTGACTAACCACCTAGTGCACGACTAAGGTTCTGCTCAACCAATCTAGCTTTCACCACAGCTACCTCAACTGAAGTTGGCTCGAAAAATCTCACCCCTCCACTGATACAGTCATTAAGACCTCTCAAGAAATGCTGCACGAGCAGAGCCTCATCATTACCAATCCCAACATACTGTTTCAGCTCATAGAATCTGTGCTCGAACTGGTCAACTGGCATACCAAACTGTCGCAAAGTGTAGAACTCGTTTGCCCGAGTCTGCCTCCACTAAGGTGAGAGAAACTGTGCCCTGAATCTCTTTAAGAATATCTCCCAAGAAACGGTGTTGATGCATACACCGATCTTCTCCTCCTCCAATCTCCACCAAATTGAAGCGAAACTATTGAGACACATAATGGCACATATCGCCCTGGTGTTGCTACTATATGGAAACATAGCGAAACACCTATCCAAACTGATTAGCCAAGTCTCTGCCTCGAGACCTGTGCCTCGACCATCAAAGAAGGGAGGGTTGGTCCTCATCAAGTTCCTAATGTGACCCACGAGAGCTGGGTCTGGAACAACTGGGACCTCCCTCCTTCTGGGAGACCTCTCTCTCTCTCTCTCTCTCTCTCTCTCTCCCCTCTAGAATTAGATGGTGTGATTCCCCAACTTGAGCATGACTAGGATGCTCACCCTCAGGCCTAGGGCCTAGCCTAGCTAGAACCTCCTGAAACATCTATCTCAGTTCTTCCCTTTCGGGAACCTGCTCTTCTGCATGTTCATCCTGATGAACAGATTGATCTTGCTCCACACTCACATGAGTGGGTGGTGGGGAAGGACTACGACGATCGGAACCCCGACCTCGTCCCCCACCTTTGCCTCTATTGCGGCCTCCCGCGCGGCCACCTCTCCTGGCTCTCCTAGCCATGAACTGACACTACAAAGGAAAAAACGGTTCAGATCAACGACAAGAGTAAACAAGGGAAACACAAGCATAAAGACCTACTCACAAGGTCAAACTAAATGGGCTCAATACAATCCCAGAGTACCCAGTGTTGAAACATGGGCTCTGATACCAAATGTAATGCCCCGCCAGAAACCCTAAAGGAAAACCACACTCCAAGGCAACTAAAGGGTACAACATTTTTTTTTTTTTTTAAAGGTTAAGTGCAATAAATAAAACATTACACGAAATGAAAGACAAGCGGAAGTCTATCATTGACATCCTAAAGGGTTACCAATGAAGATTACTTCGAATTAAAACTACATCACAATGTTAATCCAATTATCCATCTAAAATAGGGAAAGAATTATGATTAATTAAATCAAACTCATAAACTGATTCCAAATAGATAGGTTTAAAGAGTTACAATATATTTACTTCCAATGATTCATTTACACATAAGATGAAGGATAACTGAAATAACATACATTCCATTGAATTTTAAATTATCACATTCCATAAATTACATGGCTTCAATAGAACAAATAAAGTACATAGGTTACAATGCAAAGGTTACAAAGTTTAAAGATACAATGACCACATGGTCACATTTGTACAATATTCTCGAACATGAACTGATACAAGAGTCACAAACCAAGAACCACCAGCGAAGCCGATCCTCAAAAGAAGGTAAGAACAAAGATATCCGATGGGAAGTGGCACTACCACCTGACCATGTGATCCCATAATGGAACCACCCCACCGTGCTAGAAGATAGTAGAAGACCCTCAAGAAAGAAATAAGACAAGTACAACAGTACACATGACTCCGCAGAACTCAAGTGACTCAACTCACAAACACTAGTGACCCTAAAGAGAGAGTGTCATCACATGGCTTAAGATGGTTACCCTAGGTAGGTCTCCATAGGTCCCGACCCCCATCCTGGGTTATCCTGGTAACCTTTCCCAAACCCCCGGCTCTATCCAAGTATCATGTGGACCTTACCAACCCTTCGTGAGGACAAGGTGGTAAGTGTGCCATTCCAGGCCTTCTCACAACACCTTGAGTCTAAACAAGCACTCAACCATGTGCGAGGTACAATATCTTTATTAACATTATAACTACCAACCCCCTAATCAATTATTAGGTTATCACTTATTAACTGACTTTCGAGGGGTTATCCTGCCATCCTCTTTGGGTGTGGCCCCCGCCCAAAAGCCACTCTCTCTCCTAGGACACTAACAGGAAAGGTCTCTCTACGAGAACTCTATGGCGAAACTGACAACCATATCTAATCTTGACATAACACAGGTGAAGGATTCACAATCACTAACCCAGGATTGACCATTTGGAAACATAACACACAATGGCTCACATCCACAGGGTTTAAACAACGACACCTGACTAATGGGGTATACATCATACAACATAATGACAACTCACCAGAATTGCAACAAAAATTAAACTTGGCTGCAATTACTATTAACACAAGATCCTAAAACAGACAATCTTTTCTTAAAGCAGTCAAAAGGCATAAAATACTTTCAATAAAGATTTTCCAGAAATAAAGAAATTACATCTATATTAATATAAGGAAAACAATGAAGTCAAATGTCTAATAAGGTTAATTAAAACCACATTTAAAATTAACCCCCCAATCATTTGATCATGATTAAATTACAATTAAACCCGAATTGACTATAACCATAATCTAAATTTAATTCCAATTTAAACATATATATAATAATATAATATAATTTCAATAAATATATATATTCATTGAATATAATATTATATGATTATATTATATTAATATATATAAAAAGCGTAAAGATTAAATCTTACCATAATTTCTATTAACAAAATGTATAAAAAAACAAAACAAATAACCAAAATAATATATATATATATATATTATATTATTATTATTTATTATATATATATTTTTAAAACTATTAATTTTTTTTAAAAATGCCGAATAATAATTTCAGTGGCAACCTGGGGAATGTGGGCGGTGGTTTAATTTTGTTTGCCGCTGCCCCTGTTGCTGCTACCGAAAGGTAGCAAGTGTTACCTTACGGTAGCACTGCTACCAAACGGTAGCAGGTGCTACCGCAAGGTAGCACTGCTACCTCACGGTAGCACTGCTATCATGGGGTAGCATTGCTATCGTGGGGTAGCAGGGTCCGCCTCCCCCTTTTCCCTTTTTTTTTTTAATTTTTTTTTTTTAAATCAATTCATTAAAAAATGAATTCACAGAGATTAATTTCTCTGTTCCTGCATACTTTGAGACAACAGAGTCAAATAAAACACATAGCTATTTTTTTTTTTTTCTAAATTTTAAATTTTAATAATGCCTGGATGGAATACATATAGATTAAAATTTAACCAGGCCCTTAATCTTTTTTTTTTTTTAAAGAAAATTCTTCAATAGAGGAAAATATAAAAATATCCAACTTTCACAGAGATTAAGAAAAAAATCAATTTTCACAGGGAATAAAATTATTATTATTATTATTATTATTTTAACAGAGATTTCAACAAAAATCAAAATACACAGAGGTTAAAATCGATGCACCTCTATAATCTACTATTTTCTTTACACAAATCTTTTGAATCTCTTCTACCAGGAAACACAATATGCATAAGACAAAAAAAACTTTCATGCACAGAGGAGGGTGAATCTGACACAATTTTGCCAACGTAATCCTCTATGATTTTCACAATCATAAAACTAAAATATATAGGAAAGAATCAATAATATGAGAATCTCTACCACAGAGATTGGAGATTCAAACAACTAAACTAATTTAAATTAAAGAAAACAAGAAAACACCAGACAAAGACTCCAACCTGTGAAGCTTTCCTGGAAGATTCACTTGGATGAGTTCAATCCTGCAATCGAGTATCCAAGCTAATTCCTCCTACCAGCAATCCTCTAGTAAATTTCTTTCTCTCCAAAATCTTGCCTCCAAAATAATTTTTATCTTCCCAAAAATCTCCACCTCTTCCCATGAACTCACAGGAATGAAAAATAAAATATATTTAACCTAAACTTTTAGGTTGAAAATATCTTATTTCAAAAACCTAATATTAAACTTATTAATAAAGGAATATTCTTTTCTTTCCTAATTTTCAAAAAACATAAATAGAATGAACTAGCAAAAATCAAATTTGTTTTTCTTTTCTTTTCTCATGCGAACTAATTAACTTTTTCCAAAAAGAATATAAGGCAATAATTTAACTCTATTTTAAAAAAAAAACTAGAGATCAATAATTACAATTTGATTTAATTTAAATTTTACTAAATTTAAATACAATCATATTTTTATAATAATGCAATTGCAAACCAAATTTAATTACTTCCTTTAATTAATTAAATTCATAATTACAAACGCATAATAATGCATAATTTAAATATACTAACTATGCAAAGACATTATGAACTTAAATAAATAAACCAATTCACAAGTGCACGCAAACAGAGCAACCCCAAACAAAGACTCTGAAAAAGGTCAACCAAGCAAAACTCGAAGACCAAACCACGTAAATGACAACTGATTGACGACACTCACAAGAGTGTAACAGGGTTCAAATTAGGGTCAACCACTATCTCCTCCACTCCCATCGGACAAATAAGGCACCCTCAAACCTGTGAAGCCAGGTGAAGACGATACCCCGTACCTACCCGGTACTTGTACTTGCAATATCCTGCATCATCGAACCACACATGCATATATATAAATTTACAATACACGACATACACACCGATGAAGGAGAATCGCGACATTCCCTGTCTCATCGGAGTGAGTGAAGGAAAATTGTCCCCTTGCATCCAATATATTTGCAAACACGCAACATATATATGACACATCGCATAGATAAAGTAAAGTGTCAGTACCATGTAATAATCCATAAATGCTACAATCACAAGTACTGAAAGACTGTAAATAATGTATGCATCCCATATCCAGATAAAGCATGAAATAATGTCAATAAGTCTGAATAACACATAAAAGCAATGTATCCATTGAAAGTACACCATAGAGAAATATGAGTCTAACTAGCTCAATCGAGGAGGGGTACTACACCCTTACCTAACCATAACCTTACCTCCTAAGGTAACTTTCATGTCTTCTCAAGAATTTAATGCCTCTTGCATTTCCTCTCAAGCCACCTCTTGTTGACAATTGTCACCATTTCATTGGTGAAAATTGTAAACATGGTTTGAGTAACTTTCAATCCTAACTATTGTTAAGATTATTCAATCTTAACCATCCATTTCCCTATTTTCCCTATAAATAGAACTCACATTCCTCATTCTCCATATCCAAGTTTCATACATCTGCATTATAGTCTAGTTTACTAAGCATTTTAGCCTCTCTTTGCTAAAATATCATCATAAACATTTAGAAGCATTTCATTTCATATCATAGAATATCCATGCTAGTATATCATGTTAGGATAATTTGTTAACCTCTTCATCATATCACTATCTCAATCTTAGCTTAAGCATCATAGTTTTTAACATATCATATATATCTTAGAATGCATTCATGCATATAGATCACAATATCACTTGTTCTTAGAGTTGTCATTCCTAAGTCATTTGCTCAATGATATGAGAGCAAAACATTGGCTTTAGGGATCATGTGAGATAAAGAACAATGGGACACCCCTTGGGAAGTTAAACTAGTTTAAATTAGTTTATACCTACACTAAGAGTCTTATTGGTATGTAGGTCATTTGATCTTAATTTATTTGTTTTGATCACCACAATTTCCTGCGTACAATAATAACACACATTCCATCCCCAAGTCAATTTTAAAGAATCCTTTAAATCATCCATACCTATTTCAGATTCGAGAGGAGGGAAACTATTCCATGAATCTTCCTAGAATCTTGCAGTCCGCCCATCATGTATTAACCAGGATAAAGAAGGGAGAAAAACTTCCCTACATTTAAGTAAAAAATTCCACATTTGAGAACCTTTTGGTGGGTTTTGGATAATAAAAATTCTTTCAGGTTCCGATGAATCCAAATATTTACATCTAATAATATCTGCCCAAACAGAGGAAGGATTGGAAATTTTTTTCCAAACTAGTTTTGCTCCAAGAGCTAAATTCCTATTCTCAAGATTGGGTATTCCAGTGCCACCACAAATTTTTGAAAAAAAACTTGTTCCCATGCAATAAGATGAATTTTTCTTTTGGAATCCTTATTGCCATTCCATAGAAAACTTTTGAGGCTCCAACTCATGTCTTGTCTTAATAAGCATCGGTAAAACTGACATAATATAGTTTGACATTGTTGCTAAAACTGATTTGATGAGAAGAATTATGCCTGCGAAAAAGAGAGCCAACTATTTTTCCAAGATGCAATCCTAGCTTTAATGGAAGATAAAATGGTGGACCAAAATCCACTTTTGTTAGCACCTGCAAAAAAGGGGATCCCCAAATATGTGCACGACAAGAATGCTAGTTTGAAACTAAGAATGTGAAGGATTCTGTTTGTTAACACTGGTGAACAATGCAGTAGGAAAATTTTAGACTTGCCCTCATTTACCTTCTGTCCCGACACAACACAGTAAAGCTGAAGTGATTTCCTAATCAATTTTGCTTCAGACTCTGAAGCCTCCCCAAATAGAATTGTGTCATCAACAAATAGACAATGTGTAATCGCAAGTTGAGTTTGAGGAAGATGAATTCCCTTCCATAAATGGGACACATGCAATGAAGAAATTAATCCGCTCAACGCTTCAACCATGATAATGAAAAGAGATGGGGACAAGGGATCTCCTTGTGTAGTACCCCTGCCCTAATCAATTTCTAATCTCGGTTTGACCTTGGTTAGTTTATCATAATATAATGATTATAGTCAGATGTTTTGATTTTAGTGCATACCTGTTAATGTGGTTTTCACACCAATTTGTATGCAAGTTATCAATTATCCTATTTTGTGTCATTATCTCGAGCTAACGCTTTCATTACATTTATATATGTATGCATGTATGACTCTTGGTTGCAGGAGATTTCAGGTAAAGTACTGCATGGGTGCAAGGTTCGTCTCCACCTGGATTCGCAGGTTTGAGTGTACCTCTTTGATCCTTAGAGTCGGATTAGGTGGTCGTAAGACCCTCATGTGACCATAGTCGTGCTCAAGTGAGCGTCGTCAGTCGTCGTCGATATAATCTTTGGTTGGGTATGCAGGTCGTCTGTCTGGTTGATTTTCTTGGGTTGCGTGTTTTGTGTGTGGTTAAATTGAGTAATTAATCCTTAATCTTTAATTTGATTTAATGTGTGTTTTCGCATTAGTATTTTGGGGATTGAATTAAATAGGCTCCCTTTTTATGTGATTAATCGTTAATTGAATTACTCAATTCAGGTTGGTAGCAAATTCAATTAAATGGTTAATTTTAATGTTAAATTTATTATGTTTATGCTATTGGAAAAGAAAGATTTAAATTTAATTGCAATAGAATTAATTTAATCTTGTTGGCTTTTTGGAAATGGAAAGGTTAATTTCAGTTATTTGAGAAAATCAGATTTTAGATTGAAAAACAAGTTAATATATTGATATAGTTGGAAAAGAATGTTTTTTGAGGAATTATTTTAAATAAAATATTTTAAATCCAAAATAAAATTTTTGGTCAAACCTTTCCCATTTAACCTAGATTTTTGGAAAAATATGGGAGGTTGATTTTTTTGGAAAATATTTTGGATGGAAAATTTGGGGGTTTTGGAAGGAGAAGGATTTCTTGAACTGCAGGTTGGGGCTCTCCATCAGATCTTTTCCATTCCCATTTAACCTAGATTTTTGGAAAAATATGGGAGGTTGATTTTTTTGGAAAATATTTTGGATGGAAAATTTGGGGGTTTTGGAAGGAGAAGGATTTCTTGAGCTGCAGGTTGGGGCTCTCCATCAGATCTTTTCCAGGAATGCTTATTGAGGTAGGAATTGGTTTATCAATTTGGTTAATTGTTTAATTAAAAAAAATGGACTTGGATGTTCTTCATGCGGCTTTGTTTTAAATTCTCCATTGATTGCCCTCAAGATTAAGAATTATAGTGGAAATTAGTTAAAGATTGGCTGATTGCTTGAATCTTTGTATGAGAAATGAGCTCCTTCATGCCCAAAATTTACTTATTTGGTTGGTTATTCAACAAATTCCTCTATTTTTGAAAACCTTTAACATTCTGGAAATTATGATTTTAAGCCTCTATATGAAGCCGTGGATTGACAAACTGGGCTTTTCCTTTATCCTCTTTTGAGGTTTGAATTAAAAAAAAAGGGGAAAAATATAAAAC
This sequence comes from Cryptomeria japonica, assembly GCF_030272615.1. NCBI lineage: Eukaryota > Viridiplantae > Streptophyta > Pinopsida > Cupressales > Cupressaceae > Cryptomeria > Cryptomeria japonica. The sequence goes on from NC_081406.1 coordinate 577,445,094, forward strand.
AATAATATATAACCAAAGTCGATTTTAATTTTTAAAAATCGAATTAAATTGTGATTGGGCAAATTTATTTTGGGTTGGAGGGCGGGGAGCTGAGGCTCAACCCATGCCTCCTCCCCTCTCGGCACGCAGCTTGGGCGGAGGGTCTGCGACCGGCAGCGGCCGCAGGGAGCTGCGACCCTCGTGGTGGCCGCAGGGTCCCTCACGTTCCCTGCGTGGGCGTCGCGGGACCTACGTCCACTGCGGTGGCCGCAGCCTTGCGGCTAGGGCACGACTGCCCCAACCCCGTGTATGGGAGGTGGGCCCGGCTACCTTCACCGCTTCCTTTTTTTTAATTATTTTTTTAGGTTTTATAAAAATATATATATTAAATTTAAGGTTTTTTTTTAATATAGTTTTTTTTATATTAATCATTAATTATTATTAATATATATTTATTAATGAAAATATATATATATATATATATATATATATATATATATATAATTTGATATTTGTGCATTATTACATTATTATTAATATATATATTTTATCAATGACGATTAATACATATATATATATATATTAATTAATTAATATTTAATTGGATTACTTTGTATAATTAATTATTAATTGTGTATATTTTATTAATCATGGGTTAGTGAATATATATAAATTAATATTGAATTTTGGGATCTGTATTAATGGGGAAGTTTCTTTTTGGAAAAAGACAGAGTATTACTTTAATTGGAAATTTTTTGAGATAAAATATAATTATTAGTTGGTAAAGTTTAAATAATATATTATTCAAGAATATATTATTTGAAGAATTGAATGATAATAGGTCATCTGGAAATGTTAGAAATAAAATAATATAGTATTTGAGTAATTGAAAAAAAAAGAAATATTTTATCATTGGACATTTTGAAAATTTAAACGATATTCTATTGGGATTATTAGAAATTTGATAAAGTATCATTTGGAAAATTGGTAAGTTATTGATATTTCATTTAGTAAAATAAATGGTTTAATTATATTTTTCCTCTATTTTGAGAAATAGACAAATGGTACTATTGCAATTGTGGTATTGTATTCACCTTGTAACGATGATTTCCTGTTAGTGTATTTTGGAAACTTAGACCATTTAGAAAACTTGATCGACTTTTATTGATTAAATTAATATGGGAAAAGATTGTCTCCACCGGTTATTGCCTGTACAAGTTTAATTTATGTTTCCGCTTTTGCTTAAGTAATGGCAAGTCATGCTTTGTTTGATTGGACCCTGTCGTATGGATTGATTTGGGGTACATGTTTCAGTCCTCGGTCTCGAGTTTGACTGTAGTTTTGTGGTGGTGTCGTAATTGGTCATATCCTTATATGCGGGTGTCGAATGATGATTTGTGGTTGACCATAGTTAGTTAGGTCTCTAGTTAGAGTATCATCAGTCAGTGCACCTCATATGAAGTCGTGTTTGACCAAATGGTTGTTTCCTCCGTTTTGAACTCCGTTCGCTTGACCATGTGTATTCCTTGGTTTTTGAGTTCGTTTGAGTATAGTCTAGTGTCGTAGGGGAAAGTGGCTTTCAATTGGGGGCCGTGCCCAAAGTGGTTGCTGGGTAACCCATTGGAAGTGTTTAATAAGTGATAACTTAATAGTATATTAGAGTGTTAGTTAATGAATCACTAAGTAAGATAATTGTACCTCACACATGGGATGAGTGTTAACATAGACTCGACATGCTATGAGAAGGCTTGAAATGGCAAACCATCATCCTTGTCTTCACGAAAGGATGCGTGGGTCCACATGATGCTTGGATGGGCCGGAGGTTCGGATTAGATTGCCAGGGTAACCCAGTGGATGGGGTCGGAACCTATGAAGACCTGCCATGGTAACCATAGTTGTGTGATGACACTTGTCCCTTATGTTCGCTAGTGTGTTGTTGTATTGTCTTGATAGGAGCACGTTTGTGGAGTCGTCCTATTGTTTATGCCCTTGTAAGTACCTGGTTTCATGTTAGACCTTGGGTTGCGATGACTTAGTTTTGCGGATGCTCCAGTGGACATTTGAATTGCTTCTATTATGTTCAGTTGGATCCTTTCCTATTCAGGGATCATTTATGTATTTATTGACCGATGTGGTCGTTTGTATATTGGTTATGTTCGCCATGATGGCAAGATTGTAAATGATGTGAACCTCATGTATTCTTAACTTATTTAATTATCAGAGGGCTCTTGCAGTTGAGCAGACCCAAAGATATAGCCCTCTAGGGGTGAACTCCAAGATCAATTTGGTGTTATGTGATGCTTATGTATTTATGTTCCTTTTTAGTTTTAGCATGTATGGATGACATTATGTTAGAATGTATATAGTGGATAAGATGAAAGTAATCGTAAATGCATGTATGCAGTCATCTATTAAATGCAGTAATTGGATCATGAAAGAATGTAGATTAGAATAATGGAATATATTCAGTTATTGCTCAGGAAATTAAGTATGCATGGAAAGATCTCATTAGTTTATGATAAAATTCAAGTGTGTTGTTAAATTAGATGCATGACTTAAATTTTAATGAAAAGTATGAATGAAGGGAATAGATAAATCTTAATGGATGAACCTTATCTTGTGATTTATATTTTCATCTTCTGAAAGAAATTATCCTTGTTTAAGAATTATCTCGTTATAAGATAATCAACATATTGGATTTATTAGTGTGAATTAAGTGAAATGTGGAATTAAGTAATCACGTTGGGAAACTCTTTAGGTGTTAGTTGATGTCTTCCGCTGTGTAATCTGAACTTTGATATCTTGTTGTATCTTAATGTTGTGTTTAACTTTCAAAAAAAAATTATTTGCACTCTATTCATGTGTTTTAGCTTATCCCTTCAGGGTTTCTTGGCGGGGCATTACACCTTGCCTAACACCCTGTGAGGGGGAACAAGCCTTCTCCATACTACCATTAATCAGTATTGAAAACTTTGCACCAGACAAACAAGAAAGAATCCATTTACACCATAAATGAGAGAAGCCAAATTTAAGAAGAACCTGTTTAAGAAAGATCCAATTGACCCTATCCTATGTAATGCCCCGCTAGAAACCCTAAAGGAAAACATCACAATCTAGGCAACTAAAGGGTGAAATAATTTTTTTTAAAAGAACAAGTGCATTAATTATATCACTTGCACGTTTAATAACACAATGTAAGTCTAACACCTGATTCCCTAAGGGTTACCAATGAAGATTACTTCGTAGATTATAATAACACCACAGAGAATCCTATTGTTTAGCTAATTAGGAAAATTAAATGCTTAAGATAAAATCTACACATACATCTAAATTCCATAATGAAAGAATCAAAGTACTCCAATGCATTCATTTCTCATAGTTCATATATACAAAAGATTTAAAGCAACTGAATTAACAAACATTACAATGACTCCCTTTTACAATATCCATAAATACATGTTTACAAAAATACCATGAATTACAACATTACAATATGAAAGCTACATAAAAGTTTGATACAATGACCTCAAGGTTTCAATTGAACAATGATCACGAACATGAGCTGGTACATGAACCATGAACCAAGAACACCAGCGAAGCCCTTCCTCACCTGAAGATACATTCCAGAACATCCAATGGGAAGTGGCACTACCACCCGACCATGTGATCCCGAAATTGAACCACCCCACCGTGCTAGGAGATAGTAGAAAACCCTCAAGCAAGCAAAGTAAGACAAGTATGAAAGGACTACAAGACTCCGCAAACATCCATGTGACTCAACTCACAAACACTAGTGACTCTAAGGAGAGAGTGTCATCACATAGCTTAAGATGGATACCATGGTACAACCTCCTAGGTCCCGACTCTCTGTCCTGGTAACCTCTCCCGGCTTCTAGCTCCAACTAAGTCTCATGCAGACCCTACCAATCCTTTCATGAAGACAACGTGGTAAGTTTGTCATTCCAGGCCTTCTCATAACATTATGAGCCTTGTACAAGCACTACACCTATGCACGAGGCACATTATCTTAATTAATATTTATTCTAACCACCCCCTAATCAATTATTAGGTTATCACTTTTTATCTGACTTTCGACGGGTTATCCTGTCATCCACTTCGAGCACGACCCCCGCTCGAAAGCCACTCTCTCTCATATGACACTACAGGAAAGGTCTCTCTACGAGAACTCTATGGCGAAACAGACAACCATACCTACTCCTGACAACCACAGGTAAAGGATACACAATCACTAACCAAAGATTGACCATTTGGACAAAACACATAATGGCTCACATCAATAAGGTTATACATCTACACCTGTCTAAGAAACATAGGACACAATGAGAACTTAACCGGAAATACGATGAAATTTAGACTTGATTGCAAACACCATTTAAACAAGGTCCTAATACAGACAATCTTTTCGTAAAACATCCAAAATGCACAAATAGCTTGCAGTAAGAATTTACAACTATATTAATATGAATAATTAACGTTGCCATTTGTAGAGAAAAGAGGTAATTTAATCCAAGACACATAGAAATATGCAAAACTTAGACGGTATAAACTTAGAATTTAAAATCTTAATAAATGTCGATATTTCTTAGCGAAAAGAAACATAATGTCTTCCATAACTTCTATTAGGATTCCTAACAACTAATCTTATAATATGATTAAGAGATCAAATACTCTTATTAACTACTATAGGGAAACAATATTATATTATGGCCACCTAGATAATTTTCAAATCCTCGTTATTCAAGATTATACCATAAGTTAGGGTCAAAATTGTAGACACCTAAAATTATCCAGTCTAATTAAATAAATATTTTATTTATTTAATTATCTAAGCCTAATTCTTCTATTAATTAAATAAATCTTTATTTATTTAATTAATTCATTTATCCTCTTCTAGCCTTATTTCTCATTTGAATAAATACCTTTATTTATTTAAATTATCCTTTTCCTAAATTAAATAAATATCTTATTTATTTAATTGATCCCACTTCTTCTATTAATTAAATGAATCTTTATTTATTTAATTAATTCATTAACCTTTTCTACCTATGACACATGTCATTCATCTCTTAATTCATACACTACCTACCCTCTCATTATTTTATTATTTTCTCTACCTACCCTCTAATCATAGCCGACCATTTATCTTTTACACCTCTTAATCTTATCCCTCCATTTCATATAGTGTCTTCTATATAAGAGGATACCTCCTTCATTATCAACCCTAATCAATCATTCTAATCAATCTATGCACCCTAACTACTTGATTACTCGACTACACTACTCTTTCTAACTTGCATATGCAATCAAGCCTACTTGCAACCACATTTCCGTTCTTTGTTGAGCTCTTGTGCACATAAAATCTGAGAGCAAATATATCAGGCAAGATAAATGGAGATAGGAAGAATGGAGATCTAAACCCTATTGGACATGTGATGGTATAATCTTTGTGATTTCATTTGATTTGCATTGTCTTAGGTAATCTTCATATGTTATGGTGGATCTTTGTTGTTGTTAGGCTAGGGTTTTGTGGTTGAATTCATTTAGTCTTTCAATATTTTTGTTATCCATTTTCACCATATACATTTTGGCATGCCCTGTGGGACATGGATTTTTGTTAGATCTGTGTTTTTTGCAGATTTTTCTAACCCTATATTGCTATTTTGTAAAACAATTTGGAGAATAACCTTGTGCAGCTAAGGTTTTGGACACAAAATCAAGATATTGGAGAGATTTGATCAAATCTCACAAACAGCTTGGAAATTTTGCACCAAATTTTTTTTCAGGTTGAAGAAAGTATTAGGAGCTCTCAATCAAAAATTCAAAATTTTTGGAGCACATTTTCATTTTCTATGAATTTTTTATGACTTTTCGTAAAAAATTAATTTTGAGAGCAAATGAGAGAATTTTTTGGATTTTCTTACATTTTTGGAAATCTATCATAATTATACACAGGATTTGTTCTTTGTGATTTTAATTTTGATGCAAAATATTTCCCTAAAGATTGGATCTTTAAAAATTAGGGTTTTTCCTTATTTTGATCAGATCTCACAAACGACTTCTAATTTTGGCATCAAATTTTTTGTACAGGTCAAGAAATGTATCAGAAGGATTCAGTAAAAATTTCAGATTTTTTGGATAAAAGTTTCATTTTATATGATTTTTTTAATGAGTTTTCATAAAAAAATTAATTTTGAGAGTAAATTAGTGAATTTTTTGGATTTTCTTACATTTTTGGAAATCTCTCTAAATTATACACATGATCTGTTCTTTGTGATTTTAAATTGGATGCAAAATCATTCCTCAAAAATTGGATCTTTGAAAATTAGGGTTTTGCATTATTTTACTCATCTCACAAACTGCTTAGATTTGTTGCAGATTTTTTTTTATGCAGGTTTGTAAGACCATTAGGAATCTCCAATAAAAATTTCAGATTTTTTGGATCGATTTTGCATTTTATATGAATTTTTTATGATTTTTCATAAAAAAATTAATTTTTGGAGCAAATTAGCAACTTTTTTGGATTTTCTTACATTTCTGGAAATCTCTTGAAATTTTACAGGTGGTCTTTTTTTATGATGAATCAAATCTTTGAATTGGTCAACAAAATGCATTGTTGAAGGCCCCTATTTCACAAAGTCTTTTGGATCTAAAATTTACCTAACTTGTGTGCTTGCAGGAAGGGGTGATTATTTGAAACAATCCAAACTACTAACAAATCTTTGTTGTAGGACCTTGGCAAGGGTTTTTTATTTTTATTGTGTGCCTTGTTTTCATAGATTAACAAACACTTCAATTGGTGCACTAAAATTGAACCATTGTCTTTTGTGTCTTGAGCAATAGGCTCTTTTTGTTTAATCTTTAGAGGGTCTGTCTCCCCGTGTGGTCATTAGGACTACTAGTGAGGAGAGAATGACCCCAGTGGTAGCAAAAGAAAAGCCATCTTCTTCCAAACCACTATAAATAACTGTATTCATGGCGAAAACTATGGATAACGTGTGCTGATTAGTTCATACCGACACTATGTCTCCCCATAAATCCGTTTGATCAAATTTATTTGATCATTTGTAGGGCGTAACCCCTACCGATTGGGAGCCTTCTATATTTACAGAGCTGAAAGTGCCGCATGTATGGCCACACGAGCGGATGCCCTTACTAGCACCTTTTTGTTTTAGAAGCCAAAATCCTTCGAGTTGTTAGGGCAAGAGGCCGGACCTCTAGTAGCGGCCCACACACATACGGTTCTTAGTATAGATACAAAGTTCGCCACTAGGAGTTTTCGTGGGGACTGATGCTTGGCTGCCCCGAGAAGTGAGTGCCGAGGGTGGAGCCAGTGGGGTCAAGCATCTAAGTATCTGCTCTGAATAGCATAGCCTCAGGGGAAACTCCATGTGGGATCAACAACTATTGTCCTAGCCAGCCATAAGAATTGTGCTTGTCTTATTTTGAACAATCAAACATTCAAAACCAAACATCAAAAACATTGTCTTTTGTGTCTTCAAGTGTATGCAAAACAAATTTTACATTAAACAACACACTTTTCTTTGAGTCATTTTGAGTCTAAACACTTGCAAACATTGAGTCCTCATCAACATTGTGTCCTCTTGTCACGAAAAATAGTCAAACATTCAGATTTGGTCACAACAACAACTTCACAAATTGGAAAAATTTACAGTCCAACAAACAAGAGAAATCAGTTTCAGAATTCTTGAGCTTCCTAAGTTATTTCTCTAGATTTTCATCTAGCATTCAGCCTATTTTTGGGTCTCACAAAGTTCATCATTGCCTTACACCTTGTATTACATTCACATTTGTCTAAACTTGAGTCAAAAGGTCACTTGCTTGTCCTCATCATACTTTGTCAACACACTACATATAACAACATTTTGCTAAGTGGTCCGTCATCAAGGTCTATCACCTTTGGGTCTCATTTGGTCTTACTTAGAGTCAAGGTCAACTTACCTCATCAAGAGAAACTATCATCTCTTTGGAAGCCACACCTACTCTACTACATACATACTTAGTCTTACACTTTGGATATTGCAAGCACACCTCAGATTCATTTACATTCCATCCAAACTCTTGGTCTTCCATACTTTTTCCATTTTCATCTAGTCTCACACATCTTGGTCAATACCTAGTTCATGGTTGAAACTCGTTCCCAAAAATCTAGGAGAGAAGCTAAAGAGGCTCAAGAGTCTGCAAACATGAGTTCCTATGAGTATGCCAATGATATATTTTTCAATTCCGATCATACTACATTACCTGACATGGATGCCTATAGAAACATTCCAAATGTCGAGAACATGGACACTACAAACAACAATGATACACATAATGACAATATGGACAACTTTTCCGTACATTCAGCAGAAGTGGAAGACACCATTATGAATCCCCATTTCAATCGATTGGTTGAGGAAATAATGAGGAGAGATAGACAATACTTTCTACAAGTGATGGCACAAAGTGGAGCCAAGATACCTCATGATTTTGACATGTCTCAAATAATGGAAAATCGACCTTTGCAACAAACTCACTCCAACATGGATCAAAGGAGGCCTAATAGTGGAGGCAATAGAGGACCACATCTTGTGCCTGAATCACCATCATCTTTGTTTCAAAAACCTGAGGTCCCATACACACATGGTCAAGCATATGATACTCACCTTCGCAGACCATTATGGAAGTCTTATGCAGAAAAATATACTCAAGCACATAACAATACTAAGGACCAACCACCAAAGCAATTGGATATCCAAAGACATGTTCAAAATTTGGACACAAGGAAACCCCGCGTCAAATTTGGGGGCAACACACTAGAACAAACTCATGACATGCCTATAGAGTATGGTATACATGGACAAAGCAGATATTTCGTTCCTCAACATGACTCTATACCAAGTGGTCCATATACGCAGCATCATTATAGACCTCCTCCATATGAACATGTGTATGATCAATATCATCCATATATGCAACATGCTCCTCCTCCAATTGGTGCCTCAAGCATGGGGTATGGTCCAAAAAGTCGATCTCCACCTAAGAACAATTTGGAGCAGCAAATTAAGGACTTACAAAAGAAAATGGAGGACATAAATACATCGAAGCCAACTTATATAATGAGAGACATATGTCCCTATCCATTTGACAAAAGCATTCCAATGCCTCCATTTCCTACACACTTTGTGAGACCTAAGTTTGATAAGTACAGAGGCAAAGGGGATCCTAAGGCACATATAAAACAATTTTTCATAGCTTGCATTAAGGTAGCAGTGGAAGAGACATATTTGATGAGATTATTCCCACATAGTTAGGCGATCAAGCTATGGAATGGTTCTCCCAACTTCCACCTAGAATTAAGTCATGGGGTGACTTAGCAGAGACATTTATCCAACATTTCTCATACAACATAGAGACAGACATATCAGTCACCACTTTGTGCAACACCAAGCAAAAGGATGGAGAATCTTTTTCATCATTTTTACAAAGATGGAGAAATCTAGCCAGCAGATGTTCTTGAAAAATTCCACAAAAACAAATGGTAGAAATGTTCACCCAAAATGTTAACAAAGACATTGGTTATGATCTAAGAAAAGCTTGTTTTTCCACCTTCAAAGACGTCATTGAAAAAGGCTTAGCAATAGAGAAGGTCCTGATTGAACAAGGAGTCATTAAGATATTCAAGAAAAACAAAGATGACTTTAAAGGAAAAGATAAGACAAGATTTTGGAACAAAAACAAGAACACAGTCAATGATGGTGTTGTTGATGCCAATATAGTGCGACCCAAAATAGTTTTTTCGGGATCAAGCTCTACAAACAATCAAGTGAATACTCAAACAACTTCTAGATCACGAAGGAAGTACACTCCATTGGGAGAACCACTTGAGTCAGTTTTCAAGAAGCTAGTGGCAAACAAAGTAATCACAATTCCAGATTTTCCGCCATATGAGCCAAAGGTCAAACCAAATTGGTGGAATGATGATGAATATTGTGAATTCCATAAAAGCAAGGGTCATAAAACAAGAAATTGTCATCGACTGAAGAACATCATACAAGATCTTATTGATAGAGGTGACATTGAGATTGAAGGGCACTCATCCAATCAAGAACATGAAATGTTTAAAGAACCATTCCCAAAACATGACAAGGGAAAAGCTAAAGCCACAGATGACCAAACCAACTATACTAGAGCTTCCTATAACTATGATTCAACTATCAATCACATTTCGATGGACAATTATGTCTCTACCATTATCCTCAAGGACAAAACACCTGAGAATTCTACCCAAAGACCCAAGATTGTCCTAAAAGGCATTGGATCTTCTTCCGAACCTACCTCTGAATGTAATGTCACAACTCGTCGAGGTAAATTCACTATTCAAGGTGCTCCAGCTAAAAACACCGCTTCCTCATCAACCAAGCCTGAGTATGACCTTGTAGAACAGTTAGGGAAGACACCCACGCTTATCTCAATCCTTGAGCTCTTACGCATATCCCCTGCACATAAAGCCATTCTTGACAAAATCTTAAGAGACACTGTCGTCCCCACTGATCTGATTGTGGACCAGTTTCAAGCCATGGTGGGATACCTTTCCGTTCCACACTCCCTTAAATTCACAGAAGCCGATGACGCCTCCGTAAGTCAACCACATAATACACCTTTACACATTGAAGCCTTCCTACACAAACATCGAATAAAATGAGTCTTGATAGATGGAGGAGCTGGTCTCAATATATGTACATTGAACACTATTAAACAATTGGGATATTTTGAAAAGGCTGTAAATTATACAAACAAAATTACCATCAAGGCATATGATGATGAAGAGCGTTCATCCAAAGGCACAATCACCTTGCCTCTCAGAGTTGGGCCAGTTACAAAGGATGTGGTTTATCAAGTCCTTGATCTAGATCTCACATACAACATACTCTTGGGATGTCCATGTATTCATGAAATGAGGGCAATCCCATCTACATATCATCGATGTATCAAGTTCCCTCACAATGGAGTTGAAGTGACCATCAAAGCTGACCCAAATCCATTCATATATTGCAACAATCTGTGACCTCAATCAAAAATAACAATCCTAGTCAATCGAGAAGTTATTCCTTTATCAACATATGTGGATCCAGAATCTTTGAAACCTTCTACATCAAAGCAAGCAGAGCTTAAAGAAAAATTCAAGATTAAAGATTTGGGATGTGGTGAGTATATCTTTCATGTTGATCAACTCCCACTATCTCCTAAGACATTCAGTCGACAGGAACAATCTATAAACAATTTGCAAGGAATTGGGTGTGAACCACCTAGTCTTGTGGCTACTAAGTCTGAATGTAAATCTCCTCTAGTGGTGCAAGCATCTCTTGATATCAATAGTCCTAAGAGTGGTTCCAACGAAGAATCTATTGAGTGTATCACCAACCCTCTTGAGAACTCACATAGCCTTACCATTTCATCCACTCATTCCATTTCCACTCTGCTCCCAGACTTGGATCAACAAGAATTACAAAAGCCTTTACTAATTGGGGATCAAAAATCAATAATTGAAAAGAAAAATTCGAAAGTAAAAATTAAAGAAAAGTCCTTCAGTCCAAATCAAAATCAAAAGCTATTGGACTCTGCAAAAATCAAAGTCAAGGATAAAAATCCTATAAAGAAAAAGGAACAAGAGTTGATCTCCCCTAATATCAAAATAACTGGGGGCAAAAGTTCTACAATTTCAAGTCAAAAAGAATATTTGTTGATCCTAAGTCTCCATTATGCTATCCTACTTTCACTTTTTTTCACAATCATAAGCCTTCATAACTCATCCACTTATTTCACACATCCATTCCCTTTTGGCGATACATCATGGACCTTTAATGGAGCTTCCTCGAGGGACTTTGTTATCAAGGATGCCCAAACTTCTTCAGGTGACACGCATACGGGCCTGTGTAGTCTACACATTAGTAATTCTATCTCAGTTCCTTCATCAAGGAAGATAGTCACTAGAGCTACACATCATTCAGTCAAGGAACAATGCAGCTACAATCATAAAGTCAAGCCTTGCACATTTGAGGTAGGTGACTTGGTCCTCAGAGAAAACCCTGAAAATCAACAAGATAGAGAGAAGAAGGGCAAGTTCGAACCAAACTGGCTTGGTCCTTACATCATCACAACAGCATATGGATCCGGTGCATATTAGCTCTCAACCACAGAGGGCGGACCTTTGGAGGATCCTATCAACAACATTTAGCTCTTCAGAGTATCCTAATTCAAAAATACAAAAAAAATCATAAAAATTTAAAAATACAGAAAAAATCATAAAACATAAAAAAAATCGTTACTTGGTGAAAACCTGACAAACAGGCGCCTTGTGACACAAAAAAAAAGTAAAAAAAGTAAAGAAAAACATTTCGCAAATGGTGAAAACCACTTCAGTGGTGCCCTAGGCAAGTACCATGGTGAAAATTGGGTCACCAGCACCATGCGTAGAGACATTGCTCCTTCCTCCTTCAGGATTCCATTTCATCCTTTCACTTTGCACACACTCACAACATATCCATCCATAATAAACTTACCCATTCCCATTAGGGTTTGTTATTGATCTACCCAAGATTGGTTAGCCATTCATGATAACCCTCTTTTCACCCTTTCCATCCATAATAAACCAGCTTCTATCTGTGGTTAAGGCTAATCCTATGTCTAGTGATGGGTGTGGAACTGAGAGCATCACATGTTTTGAGGAGTACAGTTTCTTCCAGTTTTCTTCAGTCTATCCGCGCACAATCCACAATAAAGTAACACTTGCATCACCAATCCGCAATAAAGTTACGTCTTCTCCGCAATAAAGTATTAGTTTCATGGATTCAGTCAGTTTCAGATGAGACACAACAACAACAATGGGCTTCAACAAATCAAATCTTTCAATCGACTCAGACAACATTATGGTTCAGTGCTATCTATCTTTTTTGTGAAAGTAAACATTGTGACCACAATCAAATACGACTTATACAAGTGACAAGAGACACTAAACTTGAGGACTACAGTGGATGTTGGTGTCAAGTCTTGGTTTTCTTTCAATTTTATCTTTTTGGTGACATGTCTTTTAGCTTTTCTGGGATGTCTTTGACTAGAGATTCTATCTCCAGGATGTCTTTGACTAGAAAGGCGAGGATGGGGTATCGTCACCTATTTTTCTTTGTTGTATGTGGATTGTCTCTTAGTAATGCTATGACTTGTCCAAGGATATGATGACACTGAGAGTCTAGTATGAACTGGGGCATTCCTTGTTTGTGACTGTCTTATCTCCATGCAAACAGGTACAATGACTTTCTGGGTCGAACATATGCCTCGATTGTCATAACCTACTTGCCATAATAAAGCTCAATGATGATAACGCACAAGAAGCTCTTTCACTTTCATATCTTCTATCTTTCATCCCCCTTTCTTGATTGACTTCCATCATCCTTCTTGAGTTTGTGTAGCTTGCTATCACATGACTGAGTATAACGACACACCAAAAATATTTGCATTTCATGTTGTTGCACCTGCATTACCACATATAAGCATTTCATATATACATATATCTCACAATTGCATCACATCTTGCACACAACACATGTAAGCAATCTTACATTCTCATCATATAAATAGTTATTTGCCTTATCATATCCATTTGCATTTCATACATTCACATTCACATTGGCATAACATATTAAAAACATAAAAAAATAAAAAATATTGCATTTCATTATGTACATATTTGCATCCATATCATAACCATCACATAGAAACATACATCATGAAACATCTCATCACATAGGTACACATGCATATAGTTGCCGCAAAGATGAATCATCTCATATATATATATATAATCATAAGTGTCATGATACAATGATGTCAAAATACATATGGCTACAACCAACCCTCGTGTCGCCCTATCCGGACACAGAAACCCACTAATCACTCCTATCAGTACTGATGGTAGTGCTAATCATGTCCGTGTCATGGTATCTCAAGCCACATGTCCCACCCTCATCTCCAGTCCCGGATCTTGGAACACTCGTCTCAGTGCATCCTTGTCTCCGTCTTGATCATAGGGTATCAACTCCCCATCGATCGGTATCCTCATAATCCTATACACATCCTCCAAGGTGACTGTCATCTCACCCATCGACAAGTGAAAACTACAAGTCTCTGAGTGCCATCTTTCAGCCAGCATAGTCAGCAATCCCATGTTCGCCCGAAACTCAGGCACATACAAAATGAATCGCAAACCCATAACCTCAATCGCGGCTCTGTCCTCAAATGTCAGCTCTGGTCATAACCTCTGAGTCGATGGGAATCTCTCCCGTGACTCTAGCATAGGCAAATACTCCTACAGTCAAGCAAAGCAATCATGTCAGTCATAGTGGCATTCCCTATTCATCACAAAATGCTGCTCTTTATCCTAGTGCTTATATTTATCATATGGCGCTATTTATCCTAGTGACACTCACTGTTTATCACAAAGTGTTGTTATTTATGCAGGTGGTACTCCCTGTTCATCACAAAGTACTATGTGTTTTGCACTCCCTGTTCATCACAAAGTGCTGCTCACATTTGCACTCACTGTTCATCACAAAGTGCTGCTCATATTTTAGTACTCCCTGTTCATCACAAAGTACTATGTCTTGGCACTCACTGTTCATCACAAAGTGCCTTGATCTATCCTATTCGAGGGCCTTTGCTTGAGTGAATCCTCTCGAGTAGTTTCCTAATTGGCAATGTATGTTCTATCACAGAATTGTCAATCCTAGCCCTATCTGCTATCTTAGTCTTCCCTAGAGGACCTGCTTGAGTGTATCCTCTCATCAGCTTATCCAATCGACAACGTATGTTCATCACAGAACTGTCAATTTGACCTTGAAGACACAAACGCGCCTGGCACAAACATAGATGCACCTAAGCATTTTTCGACCTTGTTTGACATATTCTAAAATGCATTTATTGCACTACCTAACATGCATTTATGATAACAATTTATTGTGACAAAGTACAAGGAGGTTTTGCGGTACCTATCGACTCTCCTGCCTCTGCTGGCCTCTGAAATCGGCGAACGCGATCGAATCTGTGAACCAATGCCATCGTTGCTGACTGCTGCTGCTATATTCTCTCTCTGCACTCTGATCTCTTGGATGTGTGGATGACAATGAGGATGTATTCCCCTCGTGGCCTATTTTATAGACTTCTCTAGCCCTAGTCCTAGCCCTCGTCTCCCGAGTTAGTCTTCTTTATCCCATGACTCTGTCACTCTATCCGGTCAGTCCATTCTACCATTTCTTTCTTATCAAGAGATTGTCTACGATCTTTTCAGAAATTTTCATCCAATCTCTCGAGGGGGCATATCATTCCCATCTTGGGGCAACTTTGTATTAGTTCATCTTATCTTCTTTGAAACAACGCGACAAGCCACATTGTCTCAAAGAGGGGCAAAATGTGGACACCTAAAATTGTCCAGTCTAATTTATTTAATTATCTAAGCCTAATTCTTTTATTAATTAAATAAATATTTATTTATTTAATTAATTCATTTATCCTCTTCTAGCCTTATTTTTCATTGGAATAAATACCTTTATTTATTTAAATTATCCTTTTCCTAAATTAAATAAATATCTTATTTATTTAATTGATCTCACTTCTTCTATTAATTAAATGAATCTTTATTTATTTAATTAAATCATTAACCTTTTCTACTTATGACACATGTCATTCATCTCTTAATTCATACACTACCTACCCTCTCATTATTTTATTATTTTCTCTACCTACCCTCTAATCATAGCTGACCATTTATCTTTTACACCTCTTAATCTTATCCCTCCATTTCATATAGTGTCTTCTATATAAGAGGATACTTCCTTCATTATCAACCCTAATCAATCAATCTATGCACCCTAACTACTTGATTACTCGACTACACTACGCTTTCTAACTTGCATATGCAATCAAGCCTACTTGCAACCACATTTCCGTTCTTTGTTGAGCTCTTGTGCACATAAAATCTGAGAGCAAATATATCAAGCAAGATCAATGGAGATAGGAAGAATGGAGATCCAAAGCCTATTGGACATGTGATGGTATAATCTTTGTGATTTCATTTGATTTGCATTGTCTTAGGTAATCTTCATATGTTATGGTGGATCTTTGTTGTTGTTAGGCTAGGGTTTTGTGGTTGAATTCATTTAGTCTTTCAATATTGTTGTTATCCATTTTCACCATATACAAAAATAAATATATTTATATCATCATAGAAATCTTACACGAAAGACATAGTATTTAACTCAACTTATAATAGAAAGCTATTACTCTCCAAACTCATCTAGAGAAGTGAATAATAAGTCCTAAAACCTAGGTTTTGATACACAAGCATGAATGTTCATTTATCTATTCTAAACGATTAATTATACCTTTCAATAAACAATAATATAAGCAAGATCATATTAATAATCATAACCTATAACCAAAACTTCCATAAATAATAACCCAAAAACTAAAAGAAATTCTGACCTTTTTGTGAGCTTGGCTGATTTGCAAGACTTCGACGCTCTTCCGCCAAGTAGCACTATGCCTCGCTTGCCAATCTCAACCCAATCTATCCTCTAACTTGCTATCATCCAACTTGCTGTCCTCTCTTCGATACTTTAAAAGTATCTTCACTATTCTTTTCTCCTATTCTATTCTTCTCTTCACAAATCTTATCGTCCTTCCTTGCTTGCCAAAATGAAAAAAAATGTGTGTCTCTCTTCGATCTCATACCGCTATTTATCTTACTATCCTCCTATGATAACTGCTATTATTTTGGCTTGACTTAGAGTTTATTAACCATCTCGGTAGCCACATCTGTTAGTTAAAATAGTTTCAATCCTATCAAAGATAGTCCACCTGTCGACCAAGCTTACAAATATCATTTTAAACTTTAATAGGATTGATCACTACTACTCCACGTTGAAGTGTTATCTTAGAATTCTAACTAATGTTTGATACAATCACAAGTGTTTGATATAATGAAGATCCACTATCTTGCGGTTTTCTGCAGTTAAGTAGATGATACCGTTTCAAGACTATCGACCTCCTCTACTAACCTATCGATAGCATGCAGAGTTTGATTTGATCTTCAAACACTTAAGTGTTTGTCATCTGCATGTTTTCTGCTATTGTTGCCAAGTATCCGCCATGTTTGCCTATGTCGATGGATATCGACCTGCCAACCCAAGTCTGTCGTTTCACTATGAGTTGTGGGATGCCAAGTCGACTTTGTCACTTGACATGGTTTACGTGACTCGCAATGTGGTTTACGTGACTCCATGATTCCCGAGATGTAACGTGGAGTATGTTTCCATCACAAGGGAGGAGGGTAGGTCGGTGTTTAACTACCACCGTATTCAGCCTGCAACGTGGTGTATGCATTTACAAAGGGAGGAGGGTGGTCGGTGGTAATACCGACCCCTCCCTTTTATTAAGGGGGGTGGCTGATAGTAGTTTCATTGTGAGTTGTGGGATGCCAAGTCGACTTTGTCGCTTGACATGGTTTACGTGACTCGCAACGTGGTTTACGTGACTCCATGATTCCCGAGATGTAACGTGGAGTATGTTTCCATCGCAAGGGAGGAGGGTAGGTCGGTGTTTAACTACCACCGTATTCAGCCTGCAACGTGGTGTATGCATTTACAAAGGGAGGAGGGTGGTCGGTGGTAATACCGACCCCTCCCTTTTATTAAGGGGGGTGGTCGATATTACTATCGGCCACCCTAGTTATTATTTTAAATAACTTTCTTAAAACCCGCCACCTTCTATTTTATATATCACATGTTTATTTAAAAGAAAGTCTAACGTAAAACTTATGAGAAATAAGACATATAATTTAAATTATATATATGTTTAATCATAAATACTTATTTCGAATGGTCATGATCATATAATAAGGAAATAATCACTTAAGCATATATATATATATATATATATATATATATATATATATACACACACACACACGAATATGCGTAATCGACAAATTCAAGTTGTCTACCATTTGACTAACATCTATATAACAACTGATTAATTATTTTATACTAGGTCGTAGAATTCAATTATTCATCTTTTAATTAGTCATATAAAAATAATCAAATTAACCTGAACTATATTCACTTTTGAATATACAAATTTATAATAGATTCCTAATATTTAAAATACGTACAACTAAAATGTAATTCCGAAAACCAATTATAATCGATAATTTCCACACAAGGAACGCAAAAACATAGAATCACTATATATTTCAAATCATTAGTCGGTTTTTCGTCCTATATAGACAAATAAAGCGTATCATGCAATAATTAAAAATCATTAAACACACAAACTGAGCAAACCTCAAGCAGATACCCATAAAAGATCAAACAACAAAATACGAAGGCCGAACAAACTGATAGGACGACCAACTGACGACACTCACCCGAGTGTAACTGAACAAAATAGGGTCAACTACTATCTCCTCCACTTCCATCGGAAAATATAAGGCACACTCAAACCTGTGAATCCAGGTGGAGACGATACCCCGTACCTACCCAGTACTTGTACCTGCAATATCCTGCATTACCAAACCACACATGCATATATACAATATAGAAAACACGACATACACACCGATGAAGGAGAATCACGACATTCCCTATCTCATCGAAATGAGTGAAGGAAAATCATCCCCTTGCATCCAATACACTTGCAGACACACAACATATAATTCCACATTGCATAGATAAAATAAAGTGTCAGTACATAGCAATAATCCATAAAATGCCATAAATCACAAGTACTAAAATACTGCAAATAAAAATGCATCTCATATCCATATAAAGCATGAAATAATGTCATACAAGTCTGAATAAAAAATCATGGTAATGTATCCACTGAAAACAACCAATAAAATATGAGTCCAATGAGTTCAAATGAGTAGGGGTACTACATCCTACGCTTTCATCATGTCAAGCTTGATGATCATTGCTTCTTGTTTGTGAGACGTGATCAAGTGCACTATTTCATGTGCTACCAAAGCCCCCTCCGAAGTTTCCCTACCTGACACAAACCCACCTTGTTGAGGGGAAATGATTTTCGGAATAAGAAAAGCCAATCTGGTTGAGATTGCCTTAGTAATAATTTTATAGATTGTATTGCATAATGAAATCGGTCTAAAATCAACAAAGGATGATGGATTGGCCAATTTCGGAATCAATACAATGAGTGTCGTGTTAAACTGCTTTAACATTTTTCCATGTTTTCTAGATTCCTCAACTACTCTCCAAATATTAGTTCCCATAAAACTCCAACATTTTTGGAAAAAAAATGGGAGGGAAACCATCTGGCCCTGCAACTTTATCTGGCTGTATTGAGAAAACAACAATCTTAACTTCTTCTAATGAGAAAGGTTTCAAAAGATTTAAGTTATCTTGATTAGTTAAGATTGTTGGAATATGTTGGAGTATACTTTGAGTTTTGTTTTGAAGATCAACAACATCATTTAACCGTGCTGGAAAAAGAAAGGAGAAGAACGCAACTGCCTCTTGTTTAATAAGAGAATCATCTGTAATCAGATCTCCTCTAAAACGTTTGATCTAGGAAATCATGGCATTAACCCTCTTCATCTTTACTAAAGCATGAAAAAATTTAGGTGTTGGAATCCCCCTCTTGAAGCCATATTTCTCTAGATTTTTGCTTCCAAAAGATCTCTTCCCTTGCAAGGATTTCCTTAATTTATGATTTAAAACATTTTGCTCCTTAGATGAAGATTCATTAATGGCATTAAAAATGATATCTTCATTTAAAATTCTGATACTCTCCTGAATTTGATCTTTTTCCGCAAAGATATTTCTGAATGATATGGAGTTCCATACCTTAATTTGTGCCTTAATCCATTATAATTTCTTGCAGAACTGAAACATACGAGAGCCTAGAAAAATGGGGTAGATATCCACCATTCTTCCAATTTTGGAATGAAAGACCCATCCCTAAACCACATATGCTAGAGTCCAAATGTAGCTGGAATTTTTTTACTATCGGTTTTTGAAGAGAATTCTACTTGCAATGCAAAATGATCTGATCCTGATAAAGGAAGGATCTTGGAGAAAGGAGAACCAAAGGAAGAAGACTGCATGGGATTGATAAAGAATCTATCCAAATCATGATATGAACATTAACATTGTTAATATTTATATTAAAGCAATACATATTGGTTATTTGTTGTTGCATGATGAAAACTCCAAGTGTTTATTTTATCCCATTGCTTAGCTAATAGGTTAAGTAAAAATACAAGAGATGTTACTAATGCTTATTTTTGTTCATTAAGTTCTTCCCTCTAGAATGAGTAGTCTTATCACAAGATTCTTTTGTTCCAGCCATTTAGATTTTCTTGTTAAAATAAGGTTTTAATTAATAATTTGATTGCTTACACATAATTTAGGAGTAAATCAAAACAATTTTATTGTTTATATACATAATTTGATTACATATTATCTTTATTTATAATAAGTTTTTCTTTACAATACCTATGATCTTATTCAAATTCTATTTTTTTAAGCTCTTCCACATCTAAGTTAACAACCTAAGTTATTTAACAGAGTGTACTCAAAACTACTCTATCCACATTTGCATACTTATGTATGGGCATTGCATCCACAAGTCAAAGGCATATCTCACACCACATAAGGTTTCTTTACTTTTACTTTTTCCCTTTGTTTAGTTTAATTTGACTCATGATTGATATTTGTCTTAGTGTTAAACAACCATATTACTTCTTTTTGAAGCGGTGAAATAATTAGTTTTTCTTCTTGTTTGACCTTTTTAGTTATGTTATAGCCTTCCTCTTTGTTCTTTGGCTTTAGATTTTCCCATTTTTGTAATATGAGATTAGAAATTTTTTTATTAATTCAGCGTTCATTTATCAACTTTCATTTATCTTCTATTTTTTCTTCTTATTTTCACAAATTACATTTGTCCAAGTCATAGCCAGCTCAAGACCTAACTTCTAAATCTTGCTCTGATACAATATGTAACAACCTTCCAGTTTTATCCTTTTTTGTTTGATTTTATTGTTTATTTGAATTTTAACCAAGTTATTATGGGTTCATGCATCTATAGACTTAGACATGCTTTTATCCATACAAGATAAACATCTATTCATATAGAACAAATGCTTATTCATTTGCGATAAACATTTGTCTATAAGGGACATGTATTTCTTTATCCATTCCAAATAGGCATCTATTGACATGATAAATATTTATTGATGTAAGATGGGTGCATTGCTCTAGTTGGAGATTAAGATTCATTGGGACCAACAAATTTTTGATTCACTTACTAAATTTACATTTTCTTGATGGATGTGCACCAAGGTTGTTGTATATATAATACTCCTTGAGGCTTTAGGTCAGATTTTGAAACATGATTCAAGTCCATATATATATTTGACCTAAAGCCTCAAAGAGTATATAAGGACCTAAAGCCTCAACTAGTTAAGAAAATCTATTTGAGATTTTTTCAACTATATAGTGAATTTGTTTTATCTCATTTATTTTAGTGATTCATCTTTTGATTTAACTGAGTGACCAATATATTTAGATGTTTAGTGTAAGTTAGTAAATCTTGTGCTCAGAAACTACCCAACCCTACACTTAAACATCTATATGGAGAACCCCTTTCATTCACCAAACTGTCTATATACTTGCTTCTAAATAAGATCAAGGTGTAATAATATGTAGTTTAAGTTTTGATTCTAAGATTGATGTGAACTATTTTAGTTTGATTCCTTGGAATGGACAAGATCTCTTGAGATCATAATACATCAAATAATCAAAGCTACTATTTTAAATATTGGTTCAAGAGACAAATTGAAAGCCAATTCCTTCATGATGAGTTTAGTAGAGGAGAAACATGAGAATTTCTTGATATAAAGCCTCAAATAAATTTGATCTCATGTATTACAATTGTGGTAGGATATGCACAAAATGGATGTGTTGGAAAGGCTTAAAAGGGACTTCCAAGCAAATGTAATAGGTAGGTGTAAATCCAAGCTTGATAACATTTTTTAACATCCTCATTGCTTGTGCCAAAATTAGAGCTTTGGAACAATATTTTAAGCATAAATGCTAATTCTACATAAGATATAAATTCCTAGAGTGGCTCCTAGTCCTATATCTAACCTCCATTAATCAAGTTGTTGCACTTTAAAGTCTAGGAAACACTCATGCACATTGTAGAGGTACAATCAATAGGGTATGCATTTGGATCTACTTTACTTCTTTTTGGAGATTGCATGTTTACTAGATGAATATAACCTATTGATATTTTTTTTATCTAATGGAGGTTTCTTTCAAAGTGTTCAAAGTTTTGCTAAGGTATAAAATAATTTGTCTTTGTTGAACCTTGAGTTGTTTCATTATTAGACATTTTACTATTTATAGGTAATTTTATGCTTAAATAATTTAGAGATCTAATTTATAAAGACTTCCACAATTGTTATTTTGGATGAAGGTTTTTGGGAGCTCTTTGCATGATAAAAGACTAGACAATGTTAAATAGTTTACAACAATACTTGTAATTGCTGGAAAGCAAAAATATATTTACATAATAAATTAATTGAAGTTCCCAAAAAATCTATTTAGAAAACATCTTTTACAAGTTTATATTATGTTTTTGTGAATTTTGATAAAATAGTATATTAATGTTGATATAACTTTTATGAAAAATAATTATGTTTGACCAACATTTCATCCTAAGTTGTTATCCAATATAACAATAATTTAGATTTGTATGCTATTTTTAGTATTTCTTTTAAATCTATAATAAATAAATATTAGAAAAAGAATGAAGATTATTTTACAAGTATAGAATGGTTGCAATTTTTTAAGAATAATTAGAAATCTTTCTAATTCAAATATGTATTCTTGAAAAAGAAAATATAAAATTTTACACTCTGACAATTCTAACAATTTAAATAAAATTACATATGAAAACTTATACCAACAAACAAATTTCACTACTTAGTCTATTGTGAAGGATACTTCCAATACATAAAAGACTATTGTGGAGAATACCTCCAATACATACAAGTTTATTGTGAAGAATACCTCCAATACATACATCGCTCCTTGTAATGAAAGCATTCTCAAAGAAAATTTGTGCATTTCTCCATTATATCCTAAGTCAATTCTCCACATTTGGTGATGACGATTTTGGAATAGGGCCTATTGAATCCTCTTTCTGCCACAATTGCTCTCTTATCACCAATCAACTTTGCCACCCTAACTCATTCAACAACAAACACTTATTAGGACCCACATTATTCCCCCTTGTCCAAAAAATAAAAGTTACATAAATTTAAAATTCATCTTGATGATGAATCATAAACAAATGATCTCAAAACTCTTTTCTAAACATTGTGCTTCGTGGAAACTTAAAATTTTCAAGAAGTATAGAAAAACAAAATTGAAGTTCGAAAAACTACCAAACAAAACAAAGGGCGAAAACAGTATATTCAATTTAAAAGTGATTTTAACAAAATCATGGAAGAAGATAAATTGTGAAGCCTAAAATCATTGCATTCTATAACAACAATCTCAATATCAAAAAATATTGTTAAAACAAAATGAAAGATGAATGCCAAAGAAAATTATAAAAAAATCAAAACCAAAATCTAAAAAAGATTGACACTTGATAGATCTTAAACTTGATAAGTAGGAGATATTTTCCACAAGTCAAATTATGATATTCCTATCAGGATTCAACTGTGTAGTTTTTGAGTCAAACTCAGTGACCCATATTTTATGAGTAGTGGTTCACAAGAACCCATCTCTCATGAGAATGAAGGGTTATATAGCACTCATTGCATCTAGGTGATGCTCATAGAGGTGGTCCAATGCTTCACCTCTGTGAACATCACCTAGATGGGCCACCTTTGTGAGCATCACCTAGATGCAATGAGTGCTAAGTGAACCATTCATTCTCATGAGAGATGGGTTCTTGTGAACCACTAATTATGAAACATGGGTCAATGAGTTTGACTCAAAAACCACACAATTTTGATACCAAAATCATAAATCTTAAAGTTGTTTAAAATATGAAAAATCGAAAAATATAATTAACATAAACAAAAAATAAAGGCATAATTCTTAAAGCTCAAGTTTTCTACAAATTCGAAAAATAAAACCAACCTTAATTCTAACTAACACAACAACAAGATAATTCTAACAAACAAACAACAAAATAAAGATAGTTGTATACTAACTGGAAATATGGTGATCCTGTATTCTCTTGCACTGCCTTGACATTAGCCATCTTTGCTACAACATCCATTCCATCCACCACTTTCCCAACAAGCAAAGTGCTAACCTCCAATTGAGGAACACTTTTGGTTGCAATCACAAACTCAGTTCCATTAGGATCTGGCTTCACCTCTTCCTCTTGCACCTCAATCTTGCCCCCCTTGGCCACCAACTTTATTTGTGAGGGTGGTTTAGAAGGGTCCCTAACAATAAGACTCACTGCCCCCTCAAAAGTCTTGAACCCCTTGCACCTCTTTTCCAACCCCACACTTTCCTCCACTAACTCATCAGCCAAAAGGCTACGCTTAGCGATCTCGGCATCCACGCCATATGACCGTATGCCAGCATTCTGTATATACGAGGGGGTTATTTTTACAAATTCCTTTTTCCTGTACCCTACGCCACGCTTTCCAGCGGCCAGCTCTGCAAATCGCGAGGCGCCAATGGGGGAATCGTTGCCGAACAGTCCTATGACGATGCGACCGGCCGCTTCGCCGTCAATTGCTACGTCCAAATACACCTTCTTCGTAACCTCCAGCTCGTCGCAGGTCACGGTTTCGAGTCTCTGACTGGTGAGGGTTACGGTTTGCTCTTCTTCCTCTGCAAAGGCCGGCTTTTTTGAGCCACAGAATGCCGTGGATAGCAGCAGCAGGCCGGGCCCTTGAAGAAGCAATCTTCTGGTGCAGTGAGCGCGGGCATTGCAGCATTTTGGAGCGGTCGGGATTCGAGCGCTGCACCTCCAGGTACGCGAAGCTTTAGGGCATTGTAATGCACTATTTACTGGTTGCGATAGGGCAAGAATTGAAGTGATTGTATCATGGCTTATTGTTGTTGTTGTTGCCCTCGGGAGGGGAAGCTGCCTTATCATCTTTGCTTCTTTCTAGGGCTAGGGAGGTCCCTTTCCTCCGTTTTTTTTAATACCATGTTTATGGATAAGGAATATGGATACCAAGATAAGGTAAAACTTTACAATTTTTTTGAGTCTTCATTTTTTATGATTTTAGTTTTTAGTTTTTATTTTTTATTTTTTATTATTCTATTTTAATATTTAATATATACTAGCAATTGCATCTTGGTGTGCAATGCGTACGTCAAATAGATGTGGAAGTTCAATTAGGAAAAAAATTGGTATATTTTTTGTATACAGTTGTGTACTACATAATGTAAATTGATAACTCATTTTGCAATAATGTTGTTTGTGCAACAAATATCTCAATGAAGAAGTGATAGCTTCAAATGAACTTTGCATCCACAAACATGTATCTAAACACGACTAAAATAGAACCTTTGAATTATGGCTAATGAGAGAGATATGAAGAGAAGGAGAGAGAGAGAGAGAGAGAGAGAGAGAGAGAGAGAGAGAGAATATGGAGATATAAAATTTGTTGAAACCATGCTAAAAACAATGATTGTATCGCTTGCCAACACTTAAACGAAACTATAACATGTGAATATATTTCCTCCTTTTTTATTATTGAGCATGTTAGAATTTTATGTTGCCGCATTTTTTTTTCTTTTGCATTAAACATTGTTGCATATTTTGTAATTTATATTAGATTATTTAACTTGTTGCATGTGAGTAAGAGAGATATGGAGACAAAGAGAGAGAAGAAGAGATATATAAATAGATAGAGAGGGAGGGAGGGAAATAGAGAGGATAAAATTGTAGAGAGATATAGAAAGAGGGACAATAGGAATAGAAAGAGGGAGATAGAGAGATGCATATAATGGAAAATATAGAAGGGGAAGAGAGAGATATTTAGAGAGATGCAAGGAGAGGTAAGGAAATAAAGATGGGTGAGAGAAATGAAGATGGAGATGAGGTTTTATAATGCATAAATAAATTAAAATTATATTTTTGGAATGTCAATTTGAAAAAAAAAATAGTTCAAAAGTTATAAGTAAAATCAAACTTTAAAATAAAATAAAACCTATTAAAAAGATAAAAAGTTGATTCATAATTTACTTTTATTTAATTCAACTTATATATAATTATTATTATTAAATTGTTCATATATATATTAAATATTTGTATCTTATTTATTATAAGATAATAATTATTAAATTAAGTCCAAGGGGTTGAGCTTAACTAGTTAAAACACTGGGTTCTCATTGTGGAGACCCAAGTTCAATTCCCAATAGGGACATCTAAAGTGAAATTCTAAGCTGTGACTCTTGGCCTTTCAAAGGATGGGGAAGGTCTTGGGGTCAATCTAATCACACATAATAATAATAATAATAATAATAATTCAAAGATATGTAATGGGGATGGGGCCCCCTACTGTGGCCCCACTGGTTCATAGCTCCAATCAAAAGCTATTCAGGCTTCGACCAATTACCTATCAAATTTTTTTTTTAAAAAAAATTAAATTAAATAAAATTTAAAATTTAAAAAGTTTCAAACATATTATTTATTATTTATATATTATAATCTAATAATGATTAAAATTTTAAATTTTAAAAAAAAATATTTAAAAAGTTGTAAATGTATACTTATCTTTAAGGAAACTAGAGTTGTTAAATATTTAAACTCCATGTCAAAACCTTAAAAACATTCACACAGTCAATTATTTTGGCATATGCTGTTTAAAGAATATGGTTGGTGAATTTGAGATTATTTCTGACACCATACTTTATGTAGATCCAAAACTACTTTGTATTTTTAATAATAAGAGAAGGCATCACAATATTTTAAAGAGAAATAAAAAACAGAAAAGGTAAAAGCAAAACTTTTTAGAGCAAACAAATTCGCTACAACTTTTAATTTATTCTTTGCCGTCAATTGAAGGACACAAGGAGATAGACACCACTGTATTGAAGCGATATACAAAAGGGACCAAAAAAAGAAACCCAAAACAATTCCACAGGTCAATTGGTAGGCCATTTAACAATTCATGTTGTTTGTGCAAAAAAATGCCTTAATGGACAAGTGATTACTTCAAATCAACTATGCATCCACTAGTAGGGATCCAAACACAAATGAAACAAAACCTCTAAACTAGGAAGATAAATAGGCTCCATTACCAATAGGCTCATGCTATGCCTGAAATAGGGAAAGAGTGAGATAGAGAGAAAGATATAGGGATATAAAGAGGGAGATATAGTGGGTGTAGGTAGATAGAGATAGAGATAGAGATGGAGATATAAAGAGAGAGAGGAGAGAAGGATAGAGATATAAGAGATATAAAAGCAATGATATAAGAGATATAAAAGATAGAGACAAGGACATATACAAAGATAAAAATATAGGTAGGAAATGATATCTAGATAGAGTTAGAGAAAGAAAGAGATATAGGAGTAGATAGAGATGGAGAGATAATTAGAGAAAGATAGAGGGAGAGATGGAAGCAGGAATTTGGAGAGATAAAGATAGAGAGGCAAAGAGATATAGATATAGAGGTCTAGAGAGGTCTAGAGAGAGAGAAATCTGGATAAAAGAGATATAGAAAGGAGTGAGAGGAAGATTAAGAGAGAGAAATAGAGTTTGAGATATAGAGTAAGAGAGAGGGATGAGGGGAGAGATACATAGATAAATATCTATATAGGTTAGAGAGAGAGAGAGAGAGAGAGAGAGAGAGAGAGAGAGAGAGAGAGAGAGAGAGAGAGAGAGAGAGAGAGAGTATGTGTGTATGAGTGAGAGAGATACAAAGAAGGAGATAGATATGTATAAACAGATAGAGGGAGAGGGAAGGGGAGAAATAATAGAGGAGAGAGAAGTATAGAGATATAGAAAGAGGGAGAGATAGGGATATAAATGCTCAAGGTAAAGAGATAGATATAACTTGGGAAAGATAGAGGACATATATAAGTTAAATAATAATATTATTAAAATCAATTATCTTCTAATTATATAATTAACTTGTTAAAATGTGGCGACTGATCAACAAAGTACTGTACACTCAGCACGTATCCTTGCCGAGGTTCGGGGCCGGGTCGGGCTCCGGGTAGGGGTTCGAGGGCGGCAGCCCCCGAGAAAAGTGGGGGTTTGGGGGCGGGAGCCCCCGAGAAATTTTTTTTTGGCCGTTTTTCGTTGATATAAACCGATATTGTAATAAAACCCTAAAAAGGCCGACTTTGTTTGTTGCCTAAAAAATGCATGTTATAAGCGGCTGGAATGCTTAAGGCATTGTAAGGTTGATGTGCTGTTTTGGCTGGATAATAAGAAAGATTGGACGACTGTGTATGGTGGACGTAACCCATTCTGGGTGAACCACGTTAAATCTCTATGTTATCTGTGTCCTGTTTTATTTCTTTATCTTTTGTATTTAAATCTGCATATAATTGTTAGTTCATATTTGCTTCGGATCTGCTTGAAACCCTAACATAACTAACTATACATTATATTTATTATTTATTATGCCATATTGTCTATCTATCAAGTCACCTGCATTTTTATTGTGTGATGGAAGGAATTCATCAAGAATAATAATACACGATGACATTTTTATGCATTTAGCGTGAATATCAAAATCTAAATATTAATAAAAAGGATAATAAAAAAAGTAACAATGAATAATAAAATTGTTAAGTTAATAAATAATTAAGTAAAAAAGTAAAACTAGTTTTTAATTTATTAGAATTGAAATATTAATGAATTACACCTAAAATTATAATTAATATAATACACACAGAATTGGCATTAATATTAACATTAATCAAAAGATAAACTCAATATTAACAAATAAAAAATTCCTTCTACGGAGGTGGGCTCGCCTCTTCCTTTTCGGTTTGGATTTGTTTTATTTGGAGTTAGGAGTGGTAACCAGATGAGGGCTACTACTGGCTGGGTTTTTGTTGGCGATGGTGTTGTCTCAACTGGCGTAGATGGTAGCGGGGAGGGTGATCTCCTGCCTTCTTTTGTGGATGTGGCAGTTTTTGGGTGTGTGGTATGCAGGAATGAGGGGTTTTCCCTTTTCCTGGTTGTTTTTGAAATGCTGGACGAGAGCGAGAGCGGCTTGGGGGCTAGGGTTTCTGTTGGGGTAGATGATGTTACGGGGGAAGAGGACGAGGAGGATGAAGATGACGTTAAGGATGAAGGGGGTGGCTGTTCTCCTATGTGTGCTCTATTTCATGTGGCTTCTAGTTGTGGTTCTACCCTGCTCTTATGTGCAGGTGGTGGGGGAGCAAAGAGCTTGGGTGGAGAAGACGGTGCTGGTGACTTCGGTGACCCAGCCGGAGGTGATGTTGTTTGGCATTCCCTTGAGATTGTGGGTTTTTATTTTCCTTCGAGCTATGATTTGGGTGGAGATCTGCTGATCGAGGATAAGGCTATGGTGCTGTTGGGGGCTTTTACCCTAGCTCTGTGGATATGGTGGTTGCTGATCTTTATGTTGGGGGATTTTTTGACCCTCTCTTTTCTTGCTTTTGGGCGTCCTATTGGGGAATGCTAGTCCTGCTTATCTTCTATGGGGATGTGGACTTTGTGTTTCACTGATTCTATCTTTTTCAAGAGGATTTCTGTTGTGGTTTTGGCTCTCATCTTTCTTTCCTTCTCAGCCTATTCTATTGAGGTGAATGGATCTTCGGAAGATTGGTCGGTTGGGTGAAGTTGGATGGAGTTTTTTTTTGGTTTTTATGGCCCTTCTTATTGAGGCTGGTGGTATGATTGTTCTTATCTCCATGTTATTAGGTCTTTGTCACTTTTCTCCTATGGAGGTGGAGATTCTGGTGGAGTTCGCCTGCTTGGAGTTTGACTGATTATTGCTTCTTTTCCTTTTTAAGGTTTTGGGAGCCTTTTAAAACCCAATAGTCTAGCAAGATGGTGTAGTCTTGATCTCTTATCATTGGGTCTTGTGGGGTTGTTTGATTCTTGGCTCTCTTAGTTGGTGGTTCGTGTCCCTTCAACTTCTATTCAGGTGGATCCTTCTCCTATTGAGGTGGAGAAGAGTTGTGCTGGAAGAGAGCTAACTTTTAGCTAGATTGTCTTTGTTGGCTTCAACTTGTTGGTTTTGGGAGCCATTTCAAAACCCATTATGAAGGTTTGGGGAGCCTTTCAAAACCCCCTAGTTCCAAATTATTCCTTAATGCTTTTTTTCAAGAATCAGGTTTTTATGATGTTGGGATCTTTGCTTGCAAAGGTTCAGGATATGGGTGCATGGAAAACCCTTTGGTATTTGGTGAAGGTTAAGGGAGCCTTGATAAAACCCTTGGATTCACTTGTTATAATATCTTTTCGTGTTGTTTGAGTATGGCTTCAACCTACTTATTTTATCAGCTGGTCCTTCAATGATTTTTCTTTGTTGTTGAAGCTAAGGTTAGGTTGCTGATTTTCTATGTTGCATCTTTGGGTAGCTTTCTTTTTTGGGGTTCCAGATCCTTGTAAAATCTAAGGGTTTAACGTCCCTTCAAAACCTTTTGTAAGGGGTTTCGGGTCCCCTCAACACCAATTTTTTCCTTAATAAAAAACAAATGAAAAATTATTATAAATTGAAGAGTATATATAAATAAATTCTTAAATAAATCAACTTTAAATAATCAAAATGATAATTATAATAAAATATTTAAAACAATAAAAAATTATATTCAAATGACTAAATCTAAAATTTTAACTTTCATATCAAAAATTATAAATATAACTAAATTTAAAAAATTAAAAACAAAATAAGACTAAAAAGCCAATCCATAATTATTTAACTCATTATTAAATTATTATTTTAAAAATAATTATGCAAGTAAAAAATTATTACTATTTACCTATTTATAATTAAAATAAATAATATTAGTATTAATTAAAAAATTATTACCTGTTTACTTATCTATAATTAAAAGTTATATACTATTAATATTAAAATTCATGTTTATGTAGCTTTAGGAATCTATATTTCTATTTATGCGACATAATTTGCATCCACACTTTGCATTAATTTTTAATGCAGAAATTCGTATTAGTATTAATCCATTACAAGTCAGAAAATAAAGCGAGATAAATTTGGAATGGAATACAAAATATTTGCATCGTCTTTCGTTCCTACCTTTTAAATTCCAACCATTCACAAGCTTCTAGTCCACAAGGGGAAATATCTTTCTCGGAATAATAGAGCGAACGAAAAAAACAAAAACACAACAAGCGATAAAATAAAGTAGCACAAATCTGACAACGAAATCTAATGGCCACCTTGCTTTTGATCGTCTTGCATGCCCGTCTAATGCTGCACACCGTTGATGTGGAAAGTTAGCTTGTGTCCACTTCAGATAGGATACGCCTTCGACGTAAATTAACATATCTATTTTTTAAATTTTTTTAATGTAAAATACATTAACAAAATTTTATTTTAAAAAGGGTGGTGGAACTTCTAGATAGTCATGTATGTAGAAAAAATCCACATTTACTTTACTATTAGCACCATGTGTACTTGAGCCATTATATTTTTTTGTAAATTGGAAAAAAGCTTCGTAACAAATCGAAAAACTATCGATGAAACCTGATTGTCAGTTAGAATTTCAATGGTTAGAAGACAATATCCACATACTACCAGATTTTACAAATGTGTTTTGAATTAAAATAATCAAAGAAGTTAAAGAAGCGTACCCAAAACCCATGCAAACAATATTTTAATAGAAAATAGTTTAGAAATGGAGGCTCAATAATTAGAAAAATTTATATTGCAATTTGTTTTTGTTTTGAAATTATTTATGGAATAGTTTATTTAAACAATAAATATTCCTGCATCAATATTTCTCATTGGGAGTTTTGGGGATGGAGGAATCTCCAAACTTGGCACCGGTGTTTGAGCTCATGGCATGATGCAATTATGGCCAAATTTCATACTGGTACAACTAGGGTCTTGATCACCACAAATATGGACAAAATGATTACAAGAAAGGCTTAATTTTTTTTTGAACAAATGCAATTGATTGGTGCCCATTTGTCATTTGAAATAATTTTGGAATTAAATATGGGGAGTTTAAGAATGAACGCCTTTATTTTTAGTTAAAACAAGGTTTCAAAGCCCATAAGATGAGTAACATAGAGTGAAGACAAAAAGCTGATGTAGATGAGAAGTTAAGAAATTTGAAAAGGCGCAACCATCGATTAGGAAAAATGGGAAGCCAATGAGTCAAGAGTCTATTGAACTATTGATTGGTAGAAATGGATCGATGGAAAACAATTGATAGAAATTGCAAAATATGCGATACAAGAGAAGAGAGGTATCGGCCAAGGGAGTGTCGGTTGTAGACAAGAGGTCAAGTTATGAGGGGTATTGGCCCAATAAATAGAAATTGGATTTGGCTAGAGATGGAGGTGGGAGTAGTGATAATTAGAGGAGCCAATTGAGGATGCAAAGCATTGCAAATTGCAATTAAGGCTTATGTGAGGATAGGTGTAGATTGGAGTTTTCATAGTTGAAATTCGTATAATAGGATATTGTGTAGAGAGAGAGGGGCCGATTGAATGCCAAACTTTGTAATTATTTTTTTGCAAATTTATAGTTTTTTTTGACGTGAAATTGAATAAAATAAAATGTAGTTTTGTTGCAATCTTTATGTCATTGTTATTTGAGTTTGTGAGCAGTGAATTGCCTGTGTGAATGTGTGTTTTGGAAGCAAGAGGAAGGTGTCTGCATCAAATTTGTACATTACAATTTCTTAGATAGAATCTTCTAGTAAAATACAAAGAAATATTTTTTCACATTTTCATTTGGTGGCCACAATCATCAAAGTTCTATTGTTCAATTTAAGTTGTTAGCATGTATAATTTTCATGAGATTTAAATTTAGTTAAATTAAAAGTCATTTGCAAACATAG
This sequence comes from Cryptomeria japonica, assembly GCF_030272615.1. Taxonomy (NCBI): domain Eukaryota; kingdom Viridiplantae; phylum Streptophyta; class Pinopsida; order Cupressales; family Cupressaceae; genus Cryptomeria; species Cryptomeria japonica. The sequence continues at coordinate 577,478,177 of NC_081406.1, forward strand.
GCGAATGTATAAATATCAAGTAAAAGTCATTTACAAATATATGTATGATAAAATTGATTATATTATCGATGTAAAATCAAATCATTTTATACAACTAATCATGACGGAGAATACCATTTTTAATTTCTTTTAAAATCAATAACAATTTTATACACTACAATCTATTGATAATTATTTTTAATAAAAATATAAAGAAAGATGTTTTTCACTTTTTTATTTAATGCTCATCATCAAAGAGGTTGGATTCTTAAATTTTAAGTTGTTGGTAGGTTATATAATTTTGATACTATAAAAAGTATCATCATTCACAGACACACATGCCTATGTATATAGAATTGACTAGATTATCAATATTGAAATTATATATACTTGAAATCAAATCTTTTTATAACTGTATCATGATCAATACAATCAATAATAAAATATATTATATAATATTTTTACACGAACTTTCACTTTCATATTTGGTTTTGACCAATAACAAATCTAGATTCTAGAAATCCAAATTGGGAATGTAGTAAAACAAGAAATACTAGAAATACTTTGTCAATGTTATTTCATGGAATACTGTAAATAGAATGAGATAAAGAATTTATAAATGTGAAATAGTTGTGGAAGTTGGAACATGCAATATTCCATTTAGGGGTCATAGTCTTGACATAATAATAATCCTCTACATTCTTCTCCACTACATTGCTTCTCATCTAATATTAGTAGATCAAACCATCATTGCCTTGGAATGAAAAACGAATTTGTCTCATACATAGTGACATCACCAAATCAACCAAACCAAAATCAAAATTGTTATATTATTTCAATAAGAGGCAAAGAAGAGTGAAATGAATAACACCTAGCTATGTAGTGAAGCGAATAACACCCAGATTTGTATGATAACCAACTAAAATATTACTATTTTTGTTAAATTTCATCAAGAATTAAAAAAATCACCTACAACTACCCCTATAAGTAGGTTTCATCACAAGTATTTCATTTTCATTATAGGTGAATCTCCACGCATTACACTATCTCAAGAATATATGAAATAAGAATTAATAACAATAGAATGAATTTAGGAACAAAGTCTAGAAGTCCCTATGAAAGAGAAGTATTATGAGCTTGTTTTTTATGACAATGGATACCCCCCAATAGAGTCTAATCTAGTTGCTCTAGCAGCCATGACTTGCCTAGAGAGAGTTGCTTAATTGTTGTGGTTGGGAATGTTATTAGGTGAAAATTAATAGGTTACCACTAATAATGAAGATGAATGAATTACAATTGCCTCATTATATGGAGGTCTTAAATACATCTAAAGACTTCTAGAAACTTATCATGTGAAAAATCAAATTATTAGGAAATAAAAAAAACAAACTAAAATTAAAAAATTAAAAGAAAAACCTATTGAAGTGGAAGGAATTTATAAATAAAATTAAGAAAATTATTTAAATAGATATAGCTGATCAAGGAACTTAGGGACAACAGAGGTCCCTACTTTGATAAGTTCGAGATGTTTACCGAGGTCCTGGAGCAGAAGAAGGTGGTGTGGATGGAAGGCCCACAAGGATGGACAACATGGTAGGAAAACCAAGATGAGAATCTACAATAGGAGGATGTCTATGTTCAGTCGGATAATCTCTCTGGTTGATGGCTGAGGCTCTGCCTCCCATGCTCGTTTTTGTATAAACTCTCCTTATTTTGGTCTCTCGATATTTAATATAAATTTTTTTTTTAGAAGAAATATAATTAATTGGATAAATAATATTCAAGTAGAAAATTATATTATTTTGAATATTTTAGTTTTATAAAAAGTTTATTTAAAAACAATCATAATTTTATTAGATTTTTTTTATCTATATAATTTTTATTTTATTTTAATTATTTTGAGAAAATCTTTTTAAAAACTTTAACTTTTTAATGCAAATCTAGATTTAAAGATAGTAATAAATATTTTTTAAAATTATCATAAATATTTTTTTAATATGAATTTAAAGGTCACTTTAATTATGAGATCCATGGCAACGTAGAGTGGATGCAGATAAAATCTTTTTTTGGTCCTCATATTTTAAAATAAATTCTATTTTTTTTGGAAGGATATCTTTATCCATATCATTTTTTTTAAATAGAACATAGTATTTCAAATATTGATAAAATATTAAAAATTAAAAATTAAAAAATTAATTGAAAATAAATAGACTTATAGAAAATTACGATGTAAAAACTCGCATTATTAGAAATAAGAAAAAATAAAATATTAAAAATTAAAAGCTAAAAATTGTGCAAGTGGAAGGAATTTATAAAATAAAATTAAAAAACTATTTAAATATATATATTTAAAATTATATTTTTTTTAGTTATATATAAAATAAATTATAAATATATATAGTTTTTTTTATTTATATATAAAATAAATTATAAATATATATAATATTTTTATTTATATATAAAATTTGGATGAATTTGTCTTCGGACATTTACTGTCGCAATTAAAACATTTCGTTCATGAAGCGATCACCAAGGTTCAAATCCTTGTTGGGCTATTGGGCTATTGGGCTCGTAGGCTTTGTGTCTTCGTTGGGCCATTGTGCTTGCAAGTTTGATCAAGTGAAGTGTGGGGATGTAGTCCCCCATTTGTGGCCTTACCAATTCATAGCTACAACTCAAAAGTGTTTCACATTGTGTCATGCTAGCATCACGGATCACGTTAAAAAGTTTACTAGGCATAGTGGAAAATAAAAATTGAATAAAATAAGAAGAAATATAATTAGTTGGATGAATAATAACCAGATAAGTAGAAAATTACATAACTAAATAATAATAATATTGCTTTGATTTTTTTTAGTTTTATAAGTTTTTTATTTAATTTTTTAAAAAAATCTTATCTCTATAATTAGTTTAATAATTTTTATTTTATTTTAATTAGTTTGAGAAAGTCTTCTTTAAAAGCTTTAATTTTTTCTGCAAATCTAAATTTAAATATAATATAGAATTAATTTTTTTTTTCAAATATTAAAAAAAAATTATCCTAATTTTTTAAAAAAATATGAATTTAGAAAGTTATTACTTCTAAAAAAAAGCAAATGTATATAAAATCCATTTTTAAGAAGGATATCCTTTCACAATTTATTATTTAATATTTTAAAGAAAAATCCTTTTTTGGAAGATATCTTTATTTTTATGCTTTCTTAATAAAACATAGTTTTTAAAATATTGATCAAATATTAAAAATTAAAAATTAAAAAAGTTAATTTAAAATAAACTGATGACTAAATTTATCTATTTTTAAAAAGCAACGAACAACAACTTAAATTACATGGAATTTTTATTTACGAGGTTCTTCAATTAATTATGCGAGTGTAATACACCTCTTCCTTAATTATTAAATTGAAAAATGCTAGTTAAGAATATTAACATACTAAACATAAAGCTTGAGGTGGGGAAATGACTTGATGGCGAAAATAGCTCTTAGAGTTGAATACAGAGGGATGGAGAATAGTGGGCAAAAAGGGTAACAAACACTTATCATATCCGAGAGTTTTTCACCAGCACAATTCGAATAACAAAGGGTTTAGGGATTCCAAAAACTATTCGTTGGCATTTGAAAGCATACATTTGTAGAAATCTTCAGTACGCAAGGGTCCTTATTCCTTCCCGAATAATATTATGATCTTCCCATTATGGCATTCTAGGAAGTCGATCAACCCTCCTCTGCCAAAGAAGGCATGGACACGAGCATTGGAAGATCTCTAATTCCAGGAATGAGATATTGAATCTTCAAAGAGATAAATGGAAATTGCAGGTGAATGTTTTTGGAAAGCCCCCAATCTGTATTCCTTCGGGTTCGATGATCAGGAATTTCCATTCCTTTTCATTCTCCCCAACATTTCCAAACAATATCCCTCTGTTTCAGAAGAAGGATTCTCGTGGTTCTTTCTATATAGAAATCAGTAGATCAGTTGAAGGAAGATAGTTTTGAAAGGGAGTTTGGGAAGGAAACATAGACAAGAATAATATAAGAAATAAGAGATGGAAATATAAAAATATAGAGATTTTTAAAAAAAGAAGAAAGAAGAAGATGGAAAAACCAAAACCTATTCTTCACTGGATAAAGGGAAAGCCAAAGTGGTTTAGGAAGGAGAAGAATCAAGCACATACTTTGGAGAGGTGGTGGAAAGAGATGAAAGGGACAAAGAAAAAGGATCATGGTTGGAGGACAAAGGAAGTGACCTCCCTTCACCTGAAATTCTAGTAGATAGTGAAGATAGGGTCACAGAAAAGGAATTAAGGTTGGAGGACAAAGGAAGAGTTTTGGGGGTGAATGTTACCTTTTCTAAGTTAACTCTCTCTTCTTTGATAGCATTTTTTTTCCAAAAAGCGATAATATGTAAGTTTTGGAAACTATCTATAGGAAAAAACCATTTATTTTAATGGGTTTCAGAAAATTGGGTAGGTGTATTGATAGATAATGGAAATGGTTTTTTCATTTCTTTGTTTGATTCTAAGGAAAGTAGAGATAGAATCTTTAAGGAAAAATCTTGGTTTTATAAAAGTTTTGGCTTGCATATGCAAATGTGGCAACCTAGCTTTAATCCCAATTTGGGAAACATAAAATTTGTTCCTTTTTGGATACATCTTCAAAGCCTCCCACTTGAATACATAGAATTGGAGATAACAGAGATATTGGGTGACATTGTGGGTATCTTCTTAAAGGTAGACTCAAACTTCTTTGAAAACCCTAATCTACCTGTAAGAATGTGTTTTTTTATGGATACTACTAAGACATTCCCCTCCTCTATAAATATTACCTCTAAAAATGGTAGTTGGTACCAAATGGTGTTTTTCTAAGAACCTTCTTTGGTCTGTGAGAACTGACATTTATCAGACCAATCAACAATCTCTTGCCCTAACTCTGGTTGTAAAGAAAAATTGGAAATTTTCTATTCAAGTTTTGAGGAAAACTTAGTTTTTCCTCTTTTTGCCCCTCTTCTGAGGATAGGCCATTTCCAACTAACCTATTTCCGGAGATCTCCTTTTCTGGTTCTCAAAAAGATATTCAAATTTCTATTGATGGAAGTTTAGAAACTATTGGGAGTACGGGTTCTCTGAAGGGGATAGAAGGAATTTTTCAGGGATGGATTGAGGAACTCCAAGATAAGATTTTAGAGGAAATAACAGATCAAGTATTAAGTGAAGACTAGGAGCTCAGGTTGGAAAATAGAGGCGAGGGTCAGATTTTTCTTTCTCAACTTGCATTTTCTGAATTATCATTGAGTCAATTTGGGAATATGTGTTTGGAGCAAACGAGTAGCCAATATTCATTCTCTCCATTAATCATAATAAAGATTAGTGAGATTGATTCTCCTATTCATTTTCCATTAACAACTACAAACGTTTGGAGGGATAAAGTGGCGAGGATGCTGAAATTTTTCTATGAGGTGTCAAGAATAAAGCAGTATATGGAAACTATCCTTAAATATTTTCATCCAAGTCCAAGATTGTTGGACATTTCGGATATTCAAATTGCTAATAAGCATATGGAAAACAAAGCCTTTGATATAGAAGAGATTCCCCATAATATAGGTTTAGATTTGTTGAAAAAAGGAAGTGAATCCTCAAATCAATTAAGTCATACTGAAATAGGAAGGTTGGTATTCTAATACTGCTGGCATTTTTTAAAACTCAAAGAGAATGCTCCAATATTAAGGATTGAAATGGTCAAGTTATCCCTAATGATCAAGAATCTCTTTCATCCAACTCTCAAGTCGCAGAGATAGACTTTAAAACAAGAGACTCAAAGATTTTTACACCAATCAAACCAAAAAGAGGCAGATTCTTGCGTGGTTCTAAAATTTCAAAAGTATAAAAGGGATAAAAAATCATTATTCTCAATGGTCCATAGTTTAAAGATGGATAGAAGATCTGTGAGACTAGTGGGGAAATGAAATTTGAAAGGTTCCCAATCTATGCCTACAAAGAAATCATCTTCTCTGTCTTCATTAACTTTTGAGGATAATGAAGTTTTGTCTTGGTCCTTATCTGACTCTCCCTCTCAATCGAATGGAGAAATCCCTGTGAATCAAGATAATCAAACCCCTTCTCAAAGTCTTCTTGTATTTAAAAACTCTATTTTAGTGGAATTAGTATTTCCCTCTCCTCTAATAGGGGAAATGGCCGTAGTATGCGATTTCCTAGGAATATCAAATCCACAAAATGGGGAAACTGAGGACTCATGGTTAGAAAAGCAAGAATTGATCAAGAAAATTTTAAAATTTGGAAGATTCAGCAAAGGAATAAAATGGACTATTTGATTTTAATTCCCAATTAATGGAAATATCTTTAGATATAAAAGAAAAGGAATCACCTGGTATCCTAGAGAACCAGTCTAGTAAACTCAAACCAAATTGTGTTCAATCGCCAGAGGAAAGGAGAGGTAGAAAGCTTCTGTGGTATTAAGGTCTTTGGATGGAGATGATAGGAACCAATTAAAAATAACTGCCCTCTACAACAAACGGAAGGGGATTTCCCCTATTAAGGATTTATGAAAATAATATCGTGGAATGTTACGGGCTTGAATGCCCTTACAAAGCAACGCTTGGTTAGGTGTTGCATAAAAGTTTCAAAGCTGGAGGTGGTATTACTTCAAGAAACAAAATTGAATAAAGATATTTCAGCTTTCACAAAAAAATTAGGGCTTTGGGAAGTTGAATCGGTTGATGCTGTGGGTTCAGCTAGAGGATTGGCCTTAATGTGGAATCCAAGGAAAATATCATACTCTCACTTGTCCTCAAATAATCATTGGATATTAGGATTACTCTCTAGTTTTGAGGAAGATATAAAGTTTTATATTCTTAATGTCTATGGACCAGTGGAAAACAACATGAAGTTGGCCTTATGGAAGGACCTGGATAGGATTCTGCAAAATATTCCTGAAAAACAATGTGGTGTTAGGAGGGGACTTCAATGCATTTCTTCATCTCTCTGAGAAGTATGGAGGTATTAAGGAGTCTTAGTCTCAAATTGACTTTAGAGAATGGGTTGTTAAAAACAATTTATTGGATATAGCTACGGAAAATGGTGTTTACACATGGAATAACAAAAGATTGGGTTTTAGCTATATAGTTGAGAGGTTGGATATCTTTTTCTTCAAAGGGAATCTCTCTTTAGTTCCTTTTACTTTGAAATCCTTAATTATGCCAATATATGGGTCAAACCACTATCCGATTAAGTTAGAACTCTTTGGAGATAAGAAACTCTTAAAATGCCCATTTAAATTTGAGAAAACGTGGATGAGGGATAAGGACTTTTTTCAATTGTTTGAAAATTGGTGGTATGAAGTGAGGTTTGAAGGATCAAATCTTTTCTATTTTGTATCAAAATTGAAAACGATCAAACATCTTCTTATTTGGAATAGTGAAAATTTTTAAAACATTTTTCAAGTCAAATTAAGAGTAGAAAAAGAAATGGAGCAATTAAATACAGAGGTTTTAAACTTCAGGATGGATCAAAATAGGTTTATTAAGGAGAAGGAGCTTCTTCAGCTCTATAAAGAAATTTTGGCGAAAGAGGAAATATTTTGGAGGCAAAAATCTAGGGATGTTTGGTTTTCTGAGGGGGACATAAATTCTAAGTTTTTTCATAATAGTACCAAACATAGAAGAACATTCAATAAAATTATGAGGATTAAAGATGATCAAGGTAATATGGTAGAAGACTTAGATGTTATCTCAGAAAAAAGTAGTGTCTTTCTTTTCAGATTTGGGTTCTGAGAATGAGCTTTTGAGAAATATTCCAAGTATTTTATCAGTAGATGACAATTCAATGCTCAATCAGAAATTTTCCAAACAAGAAGTAGAAAAGGCACTTAATCAACTTCATCCAGATAAATCGCTTGGGCCAGATGGATTCCCGACTTGTTTTTTTCAAAAAATGTTGGCATATTTTAGGGAATGAGTTAACTAGAGCCTTAGAGGCAGTTAGAAATTCGAGAAGATTTTTAAAAGAGATCAATAACACATTCATTGCTTTAATCCCTAAACTAGAGAAGTCACTTAAATTGGAGGATTTTAGGCCCATTTCTCTCTGTAATACCATTTACAAGATCTTTTCAAAAGTCTTAGCTAATAGATTGAAGCTAGTTCTTCCTTTCATAATATGAGAAGAACAAATAGATTTATTTCGGGGAGATTCATATTGGATGGAGTGATCATTTCCCAAGAAGCTATATGTTGGCTTTATGCAGGAATTGATTATGTGTTGTCATTGATGTCAACATTGTCCCTGTTGGTTGTTGACCTGTTCCGGTTGGACTTGGTTTTGGATGAGGTTTTTAGAGATTCTGATCCAGTATGATTAGATTGTTGAATTCGGTTTTGGATGGTTATTCAAGATGATTATATGCTTGTCATATTCAGTTGGTTCATGATTTGTTGCTCCGGAAGCTATCGTTTATGTTCTGGTTTTCCGGTTGATATTCTTGGTCCTAGTTGACTGTACCAGTTGGTGATATTTGATGAAATGGTTAAGTGGTTTTGATCTGGCTTCTAGAAATGGTTCTTAACGTGCTGAAGGTGTTCTCGATTGTGTCCCAATTGTTTGGTGGCTTCACATTTGCTGGCGTGCCGATTTGGTGATCCTATTTGGGTTTGGTTGGTTATTTTGTGTTACTAACACTGAGGGTTTCTACCGGTTGGAGTTACGTGCTGCATTTGGCCTTGGCACGATTTTCGATGGATATAATTGTTTGGGAATTTGAATTAGGTCCATGCCGTGTAATGTAAATCATAATATTGGTCTGGTGGTATCATGTAATGTAACTTATGCAATTATGAATTATGGGTTTAGGGTTTAGCCGACCTTGCTTATCAAGGTTGATGATCTATATATATAGGTGATATATTCATGTAATTTTTATGAGATGGTTATGTTTGCATTATCAGAGAAAGGTTTATGTGTGAAAAAGGATATATCATTTAGCGAAGGGTTTGAGGAAAGTTTGGTGTTGCAGGGCAGACATCTGTGCTTAACTGGAACTGTAATCAACCATTAAGAGATGCTATTTCCATAGTTCATTTCCTTTGGATTGTAGTCTGATGTTTATGTAAGTCAGTGAGACTTCCCTTTTGTGTTTAGCAGTGAGCTCTAGGTGGTTGGCTTGATTGCAAGTGCAATCCCCATTGTAATATTTCACATACTGTTGTTATAGTATTATCTGATTGTGGGTAGGGTTTCCCATCATGGTTTTTCCCTTAACTGAGTTTTCCACATCAAAATTATTGGTGCTATGTGTTGTGTGCTTTCATGCCTTATCTTTCTCTATGCTGTTGTTATATTGCTCCGATAGAAAGTTTATAATCTGCATTAATTGTTTAACTTGTGGAAAATTGATTCACCCCCCCTCTTAGTTTTCCTCTGGTTCATTCTAACTATTGGAATCAAAACTTGTTAACAATTGGTATCAGAGTGAGGTCCTCTCTGCAGAATCTTAACCGCTTGAGGAGATCCGATGACATCAATTTCTTTATTTAATCCCTACCGGAAGGAGAGTCCCATATTTGATGGTACAAATTACAAATTATGGAAGGAGCGAATGAAGATTTCTCTGAGATGTCTTGGAGCTGAAGTTTGGGAGATAACAGAAAAAATGTCATACACCTCATGATCCTAGTTCTGGAACTCCGACACCTGTTGATGAAAAGAAGAATGTTGATAATGATGTCAGAGCAAAAGGAGCATTGTTAACCGCCCTATTAGATGAAAAATTGTTGAATGTCATTGCTAGAAAATGCAAAGCAAATATGGTTGAAGCTTGAAACTCTATATGAAGGCGACCAAGAAGTAAAGATTGCAAAACTTGAAGGTTACCAGGTGAGATATGAAAATTTGAAGATTGAAGAAGATGAGAAGATAAGTTCTTTCATGGATAGAGTAAATGAGATTGTCATGGGAATCAATTGCTGTGGTGGAACAGTTAATGAGGATGAGATTGTTTCAAAAATTCTAAGAGTTTTACCTCCAGCTTACAAGATGAAAGCTATTGCAATAAATGAACTCCAGACAATGTCAAATACCCCTGTTACCAGAGATACATTACTAGGGAAATTGACTTCTTTTGAACTTGAAGAGCTTGGAGATCAGAATGCTACTAAAACAGAAACTGCATTTAAAGCATCTGCCTCCGGTAAGCAAAAGATAGAATGGAAAGAGTTATATGCTAAAGAGATGGAAGACATTGAAAGAGAAAACATAGAACTTGAAGAGTTGGAAGCCCTAATTGCTAGGAGAATCCCTAAAGGACCGGTTGGAAGTAAGTATGAAGGAAAAGTTCCCTTTAAATGTTTTTCATGCAATAAGATTGGTCATTTTCTTCTAGATGTCCTGAAAGAGATGCTAGGAATCATGAAAGATTTATGAGGAATTATAAACCTAATCCAGAATATCAGATCAAACATAAATATAGAAGGAATAAGGACAAATCATGTTACTATGTTGGTGATGATGATTTTGGTATTACTGATGATTCTAATGATGATGAACCTGTAAGTGGATCCAGTAATGGAAGCTCAGGTAAAGATTGGGTCTTTATTGCTATCAAAGGTGAATCTCTGGAACCTATCAATGATACAACTCATACTAAGGAGAAAGCTCTAGCTGCTAAAATTGAAGAGAAAGATGAATGGGTTATAAACAGTGGTTGCTCACATCACATGACTGATAATAAGAGGAAATTCCTAACTCTGCAAGAATTTGATGGCGAACTTGTCAGATTTGGAGACAATAAGGCATGCAAGATTAAAGGAAAAGGAACAATATCCTTGGATGGTAAGAACGATACTGACAATGTTTATTATGTTGAAGGTTTGAAGCATAATATCTTAAGTGTATGACATATGGTGGATAGAGGATTTCATTTGCAATTCAAAGATGGAAAATGAAAGATTATCAATAGATCTGGAATGGAAATTGCATTCGGAACTTAGACCAAAGGTAATATCTTTCATTTGAACTCCAGTGAGAAGACTTGCTTGATTGCTCAGATTGATGAAAGTTGGCTATGGAATAAAAGGATGTGTCACGTGAATTTTGATTGCATAGTAAAGATCAGTTCAATCAAGGCTATCAGAGATTTGCCCAAGATCATCAAGCCTCATAATCCGATATGTAGAGAATGCCAAATGGGTGAGCAAGTTAGAACTTCTTTCATAAGCATACACGATAGATCTAATGTAATTATTGATCTTATTCATACTAATCTGTGCGGACCGACAAAGACTAAAAGTTTTCAAGGTGATAGATGCTTTATGTTGCTTATTGATGATTACTTTAGAATGATGTGGGTTGCATTTTTCAAAGAAAAATCAAAAGCTCTTGAGAAATTCAAAATATTCAAAGCTATGGTTGAGATAGAAACATGATTGAAAATAAAATGCTTAAGATCAAATCAAGGCAGTGAATTTACATCCGGTGAATTCAATAATTTTTGTGAGAAATATGGAATTAGAAGATAATTATCTGCACCTAGAACTCCACAACAGAATGGCATAGTGGAAAGAAAGAACATAACCATCTTAGATGTTGCAAGAACAATGATGATGGAAGCCAAATTGCCTGATATTTATTGGAGAGAAGTTGTCAATACTGCAGTCTACACTTTCAATAGAATACACATAAAAGGTTATAACGATAAGAATCCTTATAGATTATGGTTTGGTCATACTCCTACTGTTAGGTATTTCAGAATTTTTGAAAGTAAATGCTATATCAGAAGAGATGATGCATTAGGGAAATTTGATCGCAGAAGTGATGTAGAAATATTTTTGGGTTATTCTACTAAGAGCAAGGCATATAGATGTTATAACAAAAGATTGCAAAGGATAATGGAAAGTATAAATGTCAAAGTGGATGAGAAAAGTAACAATCAGATAAGATCATATGACTATGGACCGGAAGATGAAATTGTCAGATCAGAACCGGTAATGCAAGAATCATGTTCAGAGCATTGATCCAGTTGCTCCGGTAACATCAAAAAATTCCATAGTAACTGTTGAAGAGCATAAAGAGTTAGAAATTCAAGATAATCCAAAGACTCCCAAGTATGTAAAGTTGAATCATTCTGAAGATAAAATCATTGGAGATAAGAGAAAATGTGTGATGACAAGAAGAAGATTAGCTGCTAAAGAGGTATGTTTAATTTCTCAAATTGAACCAGAATCATTTATTGAAGCATGTAAAGATGAGAATTGAATGAAATCAATGGAAGAGGAATTAAATCAGATAGAAAAGAATAACACATAAGAATTGGTTCCTACGCCTAAAGATAAAAATGTTATTGGAACTAAATGGGTTTTTAGAAACAAATTAAATGAAGAAGGACAGGTTGTAAGGAATAAAGATAGATTGGTTTGCAAAGGTTACTCACAACAAGAAGGAATTGATTATGATGAGACCTATGCACCGGTTGCAAGGATTGAAGCAGTGAGACTATTTCTAACCTATGCTGCACACAAGAACTACAAGGTATATCAAATGGATGTCAAATGTGCCTTTCTAAATGGATCTTGAAGAAGAAGTCTACACTGAGCAACCTGATGGATTTTCACTATCAGAGGACAAGGACATGGTTTGCAAATTGAAGAAAACTTTATATGGATTGAAACAAGCCCCTAGAGCCTGGTATGCTAGATTGGATAAGTGTCTTTCAAAGCTCGGTTTTAGCAAAGGTAATGCTGATAGCAACTTATATTATAAGATTGAACATGACGACATACTGATAATTGAAGTCTTTGTTGATGATATCATTTTTGGAGGAGAAGAAAGTCTATGGATGAAATTTGCTGATGACATGAAGAATGAATTTGAAATGTCTATGATTGGAGAGATGAAAATTTTCTTAGGTTTGCAGATCACTCAGACTGATAAAGGTATTTTCATTTGTCAAACTAAATATGTGAAAGATTTGCTAAAGAAATTTGGACTTGAAAACTCAAAACCTGTTGGAACCCCTATGATAATCGGTTGCAAACTGTCAAAGAACGATGAATCTCCTAAAGTGAACTCATCTAGATGCAAATCAATGATTGGTGGATTACTGTACTTAACTTAGACCAAACTGGATATAATGAATGCTATCTGCATTGCTTCTATATTTCAGTCAGATCTAAAGAAAGTCACAATATTGCTATTAAAAGGATATTCAAATATTTGGCAAGAACAACAGATTATGGGTTATGGTATCCAAAGGATGATGGTTTCAAATTATGTTCTTATACGGACTTAGATTGGGCAGGAGATGTTGATGATTGGAAGAGCACTATAGGTGGTGCGTTCTTTCTTGCGAAGAAATTGGTCTCATGGCTTAGCAAGAAACAATCATGCACTTCATTATCTACTGTTGAAGTTGAATATGTAGCTGCTACAACAAATCGCACTCAGATCTTATGGATGAAGCAAATGTTGAAGGATATAAGGGTAAGTTATGATGAGCCTAGTATTATTCACTGTGATAATACAACTGTTATTGATATGTCAAAGAATCCGATATTTCATTCCAAATCAAAACACATATCTATAAGGTATAATTTCTTGAAGGAAAAGGTTGAAGCAAAGGAAGTCAGATTGGTATATGTGCCCACTAAGGAACATATTGCAGATAGTCTAACAAAACCATTGCCTAAAGATACATTTGAATATCTTAGAGATCAGTTGGGGGTCACCACCCTTCCAGAAGAGACTTAGAGATGCAGGGATGCATCAATTTGGTGAGCTTATCAGAAATATCTTCTGATCCGGGTTGATGGGATGATGTTGTTGCTCAAAGGGAGTAGTTAGTTGTTTGTCTTGGCATCAACCCTTTGTCATTGATGTCAAAGAGGGAGAGGTGTTCATGTGAAAAACATAAAATCTTAGGGGGAGAGATATTGTACAAGGGAGAGTTATTTCAGATTAGTTTTGGGAGATTGTTGGCATTTCTTGGCACTTGGATGTTTTTCACATTCAGTGTTGCCATCAATGCCAAAGGGGGAGATTGTTGACATTATGCAGGAATTGATTATGTGTTGTCATTGATGTCAATACTGTCTTGGTTGGTTCTTGACCTGTTCCAGTTGGACTTGGTTTTGGATGAGGTTTTCTGAGATTCTGATCCGGTATGATTAGATTGTTGAATTCAGTTTTGGATGGTTATTCAGGATGATTATATGATTGTCATATTCAATTGGTTAATGATTTGGTGCTCCGGAAGCTATTGTTTATGGTCTGGTTTGCCGGTTGATATTCTTGGTCCTGGTTGGTGATATTTGATGAAATGGTTAAGTGGTTTTGATCCGGCTTCTAGAAATGGTTCTTAACGTGCTGAAGGTGTTCTTGATCGTATCCCAATTGTTTGGTGGCTTCACATTGGCTGGCGTGCTGATTTGGTGATACCATTTGGGTCCGGTTGGTTATTTTGTGTTATTGACATTGAGGGTTTCTACCAGTTGGAGTTACGTGCTGCACTTGGCCTTGGTGCGATTTCCGATGGGTATAATTATTTGTGAATTTGAATTAGGTCCATGCTATGTAATGTAAATCATATTATTGGTCTGGTGGTATCGTGTGATGTAACTTATGCAATTATGAATTATGGGTTTAGGGTTTAATCGACCTTGCTTATCAGGGCTGATCATATATATATATATATATATATATAGGTGATATATTCATGTAATTTGTATGGGATGGTTATGTCTGCATTATCAGAGAAAGGTTTATGTGCAAACAAGGATATATCATTCAACCAAGGGTTTGACGAAAGTTTGGTGTTGTAGGGCACACACGTGCTTAACCGGAACTGTAATCAAGCATTAGGAGATGCTATTTCCACAACTCATTTCCTCCAGATTGTAGTCTGATGTTTATGTAAGTCAGTGAGACTTCCCTTTTGTGTTCAACAATGAGATCTAGGTGGTTGGTCCAATTGCAAGTGCAATCCCCATTGTAATATTTCAAATACTGCTGCAGAAGTATTATCTGACTGTGGGCAGGGTTTCCCATCGTGGTTTTTTCCTTAACCGAGTTTTCCATGTCAAAATTATTTGTGTTATGTGTTGTGTGCTTTCATGCTTTATCTTTCTCTGTGCTGTTGTTATATTGCTTTGGTAGAAAGTTTATAAACTGCATTAATTTTTTAACTTGTGGAAAACTGATTCACCCCCGCCCCCATCAATTTTCCTCCAGCTCATTCTAACTATTGGAATCATAACTTGTTAACACTATACACTATTCAAATCAACAAGCATCCAAGTATGCTCATTAAACTGGATATTAGTAAGACATGTGATAAAGTTGATTAGAGGATCTTTTGTAAATGTCTAGAGGCCTTTGGTTTTTCGAAAAAAGTGGATCAATTTAATTTTCTATTGCATTTATACTCCATGTTTTTCAGTTCTAATAAATGGATCTCCGCAAGGTTTCTTTGACTCCTCTAGAGGTCTTCGACAGGGACTATTTCTCCCTTTCTTTTCATCATCTTGACAACATCTATGGGTAGAACTTTCTACAAATATCAACGGGATGGTCTAATCAAAGGAATAAAGATTACTAATGCAGTTGAGGCGGTCACTCATCAACAATTTGCAGATGATACTATGCTTTTTGGTCAAGATGATAGAAGAGAAGCAATCAAATTTAAGAAAATTCTTAGAATATATGCTTTAGCTTTAGGTCAATAGGTTAATAAGGAGAAATCATAAGTTTTCTTTTTTAATGTGAAGAAGAGGATATAACATTAGATTCGTGCTCAGTTAAGCTTTAAAGAAGGGAAATTGCCTTGTCTTTATTTAGGTCTACCCTTAGACAAGGGTTTACTATCAACCAAAGTTTGGGATCTGATGGGAGAAAGGATGGATAAAAAAATGGAGTCCTAGAAAACAAAATGGCTCTCTTGGGCAGGTAGAATTATAATGTCGAAGACAGTTCTCTCAGTTATCCCAAATTATCTTATGTCTTGCCTTTCCCTTTCAATAGAAGCCAATTCTAAGTTAAAAAAGAGAATGAGATCCGTCTTTTGGCAAGGAATGGCAGAAAAAAGAAAAATGGCCTTAGTAGATTGGGAAAAGATCTCCAAACCCAAATCCTTGGGGGCAGGGGGGGTTGGATTGAGGAACCAATTATGACAAAACAAAGATTAAGGAACAAAACTAGTATGAAAAGTCTATAAGGACTCCAATTGGAAATGAGCAAGAATTCTAAAAGTGAAATATTTGGATGACATGTCCCTAGAAGGCATTTTCAGAGTCCATAACCCACCAAAAGGCTCTAGGGTTTGGAATTATATATATATAATTGTAGAAAACTCATCACAGATCCAATTACATGGAACGTGAAAGATGGAGGAAAATCTCTCTTTTGGTTAGACTCATGGGGTGGTTACTCGACTATAGATAAAGAGACGGTACATACTAATCTTAAGGATATTGCAAAAAACAGGTGGGGTATTTATGTGATAGACTATATTGTAATGGCAAAGGAGAACCTCCCAATGGGCTGGAAATGGAAAAGTCTCGAAGAATTACCAACAAATAGGGTAGAAATTAAGTCCTTAATAGATATTATGATGAAGAGATCTTTAGTATTAGAAGAAGGTTCTGATAGGATCATTTGGTTAGGGGAAAATTCACAAAACTATAATACAAGGGATGACTATAAAGCAATAGTTCAAAAATAGAATTTTGAGAGATTTGAAATCCTTGTATCTTTGTGTTGGGATAAAAGATGTCTTCCCAAAGCTGGGTATTTTGCATGGGCAACATTATAGGGCATAATTCTTACATCAAATGGTTTGAGAAGATTGGTTACTTAGGCCCCTCAATGTGTGTTTTATGTGAAAAGGAAGAAGAATCTACTAACCATATCCTCTTTACATGTCATTTTGCTTCCAAATGTTGGCAATGGTTATGCGCCAAACTAGGATGGATTTCTGCTTTGCCAAATGACATTTTGAATTTATTTAAAAGTTGGCCTAATCTGTATTCATCAAGTCTATTCAATTCATTATGCATTTCTTCTCCTTCCATTTTAATTTAAGAAATTTGGAAGGAAAGAAACGAAAGAAGTTTTCAAGGGAACAAATTGCCTTGTGAGAGTTTTATGAATAAACTTGAAGCGACTATTGTGGAAGTAGTGAATAGTAGATTCTAATTTCAATTGTCAAAAAAGACTCAATTCTCTTGTTGGGATAACAAAATGAAAGGAAATTAGTTTGGATTAAAAATTCCTCCTTTTGTTGGGAATGGGGGTGCGTAGGCAGTTAAATAAAGAGCTTTGTCGGTATGGATTCCACCTAAGGGAGGATGGTATAAATAGAATTTTGATGGGGCTTCTCGAGGTAATCTAGGAGCCTTTGGAGGTGGATGTATAATTCATTCATCAAATGGAGCGATTGAAGCTAAACAATCCAAATTTCTAGCCGAGGACACTAACAATGTGGCAGAAATCCAAGCTGCTATAGAAGGTCTTGCTATTTGTAAGGAACTTGGCCTAAAAAAAGTAGAGGTAGAAGGAGACTCAACAATAATAATTAATGCTTTGAGAACCGGCAACACACCTAATTGGAGACTCAATTTTTTTTTAAGAAGAGCCACAACATTACTTAATTTTTTTGAAGACATTACTAGATCAATCACATTTTTAGAGAAGCAAATGGAATGACAGACCACTTAGAAAATAAGGGAGTAGATGGCTTCAATGAGAAATACATTAGACATCCAAACCTTTTGGAGATTAATGATATAGAAGGAGAGTGATCCATTCTCTCTTTCTTCAGAATTTTGAATTATTGCCTTGACAGATAGATTCAGTATCAAATGTCTTGAAGAGATTTATAATAGATTCAGAAATAAGAAAGGTAGATTAATCATGAAGTATCATGCTAAATGTGAATTTATGTTTAGTAGATACCAACGACATGAATTCAAAGATGATGATAAATGCTATGAAGTCTCCAACAATCGACATCCTAGGGTGGGTGATATGACAACTGCTTCAAGAATTTGAAGTTTCCCTTTTACAACTCGATTGCCGCCTTTTTTGAAGAAGTTTTTTGTCAGAAGATCTTTTCAAATTTTGACTTAGATTAAGGGAAGCAAAAACCATAGGGTGGATCGCCTTCCAAAAATTAGTTGTCCTTGTCATGGGTTGAAACATTAAATTTTTTATCAGAGTATGGATATAAATCTTCCATTATAGTAGGAAAAATCCCATCTAATTTGGCAGGGTTGAATGAGACTTGATGTCTTCTTCATTAAAGACTTCTAAAAGTTTTAAAAAGAAGATGACAGAAGATAAACTGCCTATTTAGTTGGCAACCTCCACTAAATATGGTTAATAATCTCTTTGTGATGATCATTTAATAGAAAGGATGTGAAGTACATATAGGCTTTGGGGGTTGTCATATCCATGGGTATTTGTTAAGTTTGATGAGTCCTTTGGCATTCACAACAAGTTTCTGTTGCCTTCATTCTTATTCTTTGTCCTCTAGAATATAAAGTTAGTTTCTATTGCTTAGGACTTTATCTTAGCGACTTGTCTTTAGTGTCTTCTATGTTTACAGGTGCCCAAAAGCAGCAGAGAGAATGGACTCCCCGATTGGTCTCCTATTGTCAAGAAGGCAGATGACTTTTATTGGGGAAATTAAAGAAAAACGAATGAAGGAGGTGCTCAACGAATCCCATTTCATCATTTCCAGAGCAGTCAAAAATATTTTGGGTGAACAATTCATCAGAAACAACTACAAGTATAGGGATAATATGGAGATCCTTGCGGGGTTCGTGCCACCCTACTCCATTTCGGCCTACGAAAGAACAAAACATAGATATTATGTAGAAAAGTCTTCAAGGCAGATTTTCTTGGAGGTTTGAGTAACGCCTTGAATAACATTGTTGCCCATAGACTACAATGTCACGATCAGGAGTTGAAAACTGCCACCCAGGTTCCAATTTTTATACTATGAGGATGAGAAAAGCTTCAAAGCAAGGAGTTTTATTATAAAGGAGAATGCTCATTCCTTTGGGCACTATTTCGATTGACATAAATTACTGAAGAAAATTGGATCAAGTAATATCTCAAATTCCATGGTTTTTTAGAATTTGTTCTTGCAGAAAGGCTAACAGATTGGGAAGCAGAACTTAAAGATGTTATGGCTCGTGGGGATCTAGAACCATTGGAAGTGATAGGTTGCTTCCCAAAACCAAAATAATTAGTATGGAGCAACCAGATTCCAATGGTCGTTGAATGGGTGGACACTTCGATTGCTCCAGGACATTCTTCACTTGCTAGGTGACCTTCCATGACAACATTGGTACTTCATGGTCGAGTTAGGTCATTTTTTATTTTATTTTTAAATTATTTTTTAATAGATGCTAGAAATAGTTTTCTGGTTTAGCGAAGAACTCTGTTTTTTGCAGAATTTTTTGATTTATGCCCTAAATGATCTATGGGATAAATCTTTTATGTTTTTTTTATTTAGGGCATGTTGCTTCAGACTGGTAAAGACCTCTATATTGTATTTTCCACGCAACTATATATTATTGGTCTCGGCCCTTTGATGATCAAAAAAACAAAAAAAAATATTAACATACTAATCTTGTAATAAAAATAATATAAAATTAAAAATAATTTTTTTGTTTTTATTTTTCATGCATTTAAATGTCACAAACATAACAAATTAAATGCTTCTAGTTTTTATTATGAACATTTTTACATTTTACATATATTAGTAAGTGGCGTAATAAGAAATATCAAATTTAATTTTTATGTAATTTTAATTATATGTAAATTTTTAATTGACGTGTTCGATTTTAATGATTTTATGAAAATATTTAAGTATCATAATTTACATATTATATATATTATTTTAAAAAATAAATAAAAAATGAATAGAAAGTGATATCTTTCTTTAATATTAGACAAACTAGAAGGTGAGCATATATTAATAGGAAAAACATTGAATCTAAATTTCAAATATTGATATTGTATTAAAATTAAATTATTTGTTAGAAATTTTAAAAGCTTTCTAAAAATTCTTATGCATAATAATATTTTCCTAGTCAATTTAGATAATGAGTTTGAAGATTAAATATACTTAAAAATATTTTTTCTTTTTAATTATTATTATTGGTTTAGAGGGGTGATGACATGTAGAAATATGCAAAAGATGAAATATAAACAAATCAAGTTTCATTCAAATAGATTTTTTTTTTAAAGGCTAAGATATATGATCGATTATACATATTAGAGGTTGTTTAAAAGAAGCAACTTGCTTGTTTTGCAAATTACATGAACAATAAGGTATACATTAATTACATAGATGACATTTACCATCCCTAACATTATAAAGATTATTTCGATTCATATTTAATATCTTAACCATTTAATACAAGGCAAGCCCATATCTAGTGGCAACATAATAAAGGTCCATGTCAATAGAAATTCCAAGGATACCACACCAAGGTAAGTCAAGTTAAAGAAAGTTTAAAAAACAAAACCCATTGACTTATTATTATATCAAGACAATGAAGTGTTTGGATGATATTAGTTGTTCGATGAGGATCACTTCAATTCATAAGTATGCATCATTATTTTTTACCACTATACATCTCAAGTGATGCTTCAAAAGAGGGTATTGACTCTATGTAGTTGTAGCATCCTAAATTGTACTTTACAATTTTGTCCTCACTTTGGCATTCTATCCACTAAGGCCCGACTAAAGCACTGATTCTGCTCAGACCCTTCATTCATGTCACCTCTTCACCAGTTTGACCCTCTTGATTGAGATCTTGACTTTTAGGACCAGGGTGTCTGGCCATGGCACCCACACCCTGGACCTAATCAGGACCAGGGCACATACTGTTACAAGTGCGGTTGTCGTTTCACCAAAAGATTGACCTGTTAATGCCCGATACAATCACTAGACTTATATAATCCACAGGAGACGATTAAGCCATCCCACAAACCCAAGCGTTGCGTTGCACAACACAAGGAGACCAAGGGTGCACACTTTCTAACAATCCCTCCAGTGCAAGCGAGGGGTTTGAACCTATGACAAAAGCTCTGATACCACTTGTTACAAGTGTGGTTGCCGTTGCACCAAAAGATCGACCTGTTAATGCCCGATACAACCACTAGACATATAGAATCCACAGGAAGCGGTTAAGCCATGTCACAAACCCAAGCACTGCGCTGCACAACACAAGGAGACCAAGGGTGCACACCTTGCAACACATATACCTTGGGCTCCTCAATTGGGCCCCAAACTGGCCCCTTTCAACAATCACATTTTGAGAGGGGGAAATTAGATCCCATGTCGGCTTAGGTTAGACATTTAATTAAATTTTCAACAAGCAAGTATAAAAGGAGGTGTACCTCTCTCATTTCAAACCTAATTCGAATTCATAATCAACTCAAGAGAAAAAATTGAGATACTACATTCAAGTGAGCAAGCAACTAGTCTTCTATCAAGCATAGAAGCAAAAGTGAAGTCAAGATTCAAGCATTGGAGATGACATTCATGTTCTATGTTTTATAAAGACAATCTACATGAATTCCTCATTCCTTGTGAAGACAAACAAAACTTCATTAAAGGTATATCATTAGTGTTTCATTCATTTTCAGCCTTTTCCTCAAAAGTAAAGTATTTTACTACAGTACTTCATTTACATTTTCAATCCAATTTCATGGTTAATTCCAAAATCAGGGTTTGACCTAAGGCAAACCCCTATTCCCAACAATTGCCCCCTTATTGAGCAGATCAAAATATTAAGAGGAGGGGGGTGGGGGGAGGGGGGTGAATCAATATTCCACTTAAATTCTAAAACTAAAATAGATAATATGCTGACCTTAACTTAATTTTGATTATCCTTGAAATGAAACACACAAATGAATTGCATAACAATGCCACATAAGAGACACCACATATTTTTATACGAGGAAAACCCAATAGGGGAAAAACTACGGAGATGGTTAACTCAACATAATATAACTAGTTATTTAAGATTACAAAAACATGCTCACTATCCGGAGAGCTTACTACTCAGATACAATCATCTTACTATCGAAAAGGCTTACTGCCAAAAGGAGTGAACTGAGAAAATTGCATCTACCAATGCATGAAATTAGTTCCAGTTAAAACTCTGACAAAATACTGACTGCTTGTAGCAGGTCCGGTTAAGAACCACTGCAAAAACACTTCACCAACTCATTGCGCCAATCTGCTTATACTGGACACAACTCTCTAACTCTATCGCTTACCACATTAATCCTTCATTCATCTTCACAATATACTCAATCCATATCTCATATTCTTCCACATGCTCTCATATATACTCACACACTCTCAACCTATATATATATATATATATATATATATATATATATATATATATATATATATATATATATATATCGATTTGGAAATATACATCAAATTGGCCTCAAATACTTTACAAAAGAACACTCTTAATGATCAGAATACATGCTACAATCACCAAAGTAGAATACCAATATAAGTCTTCAAAGTCGACCAATCCAAAAACAAACACATCCTCGAAGTACCAAAACAATAAGCCACCAAAATGCCGCAATTATCGAAGCACAAAATGGAACAATTGGATCATAACTAAGACCAATAATTACGAAGCACAATAATCATGATCCAAGTCAACATTACATGACTCTCAACATTGCACGATTCAAAACGTGAACAATAAATCATCAAACAAATATTACCAGCAATCAAATGAAACTAGAGAGAACCAAACCATAAAAATCTGCTCACCACAGCATATCAAGACATATAACTGAAGCACAACATCCAAAGAACAACTTCCGAAGCACAGGACCAAATGTAACAACCAACACAGAAAAATATCACATCCAGATACTCATGTCCTCATAATTCCAGAGCAATAATCATATCAAAAACTGCGACAACAAGAAGAAGGATATGCAATCTATAACATACATACACACCTATCTTACATTGTTCATTGTTATGCATACATACCTATCTTCCACGGTTCTACATACATACCTATCTTTCACTGTTCTATGACTTAGCATATACGATATCTATTGTTTTCACGTCTAAAATCATCATGCTAAATAGGAAATAAGGAAATCATGATTCCTTAACTACTAAAGCAATCCTAAACATAAATCAATGAAAGTAATTAGCTTAATAAGAGATTTTAATCAAATAGATCTAATTAAAACTCCCTATTATTCGCGTTGCTCCCATTGTTCTTCTCTTCTTTGTGGTATGGTGCCTCTCTGGTATTGCGTTGGTAACCTGCAAGTGGCACAAAGATTCGAAGTTTGTGATTGTTGATAATGGAGGATTGATGCTATTTTTATAGATATTTGGGTGGGATGGGGTGAGAAATGGAACTCAAGTGCTGATTGATAGTTAAACTGATTTGATTGATCAGTTAACTCCTTTGATTGATCTGTTAAGTGGATAGATTGGATAGTTGATTGGATAGATTAAATAGTTAACTGAATTAACTAGGGAGATGACTGAATTGATTGATTAGTCAGAAAAAGGTGATTGGGAGTTAAAAGTGGAGATTGGAGAGGTAATCGAGTGGACTCGTTAGTTAACTGATTTGATTGACTAGTCCTGATTTTCAACATGTGATATAGGACTTTTGAATTGAAATTCATTTGTATTTAAATTTAAATTTTGATCCTCAAATAATGAAATTGGAATTTGGTGAAATATGAATTTGGAAAGATGGAATTAGACGGAATTAATTAAAATCGGAATTTGGGAATTTGAAGAATGAATTAATAAATTAAATAATTTAAATGAAAATATTTATTCATTAGAAATGGAATTAATTAAATAATAAAGATTATTTAATATTTGAGAAAGGGATAAATGAGGAATTATGAAGGGGATGGAAATTGAATAATTAACAATGTGAAGAATAATGATTAGGGTTTGATTTTAGAAGATTTTAATTGATTTAAAAAAAATTAATTAATTTTAATTAAATAATTAAAATTTTAAATAATTATTTAATTAATAAGATGAATAATTAGTACAGATTAATGAGATATTTTTAGGTCTCTACATTTGCCCCTCTTTGAACAATGTCAGAACAACATTGTTTCAAAGAAAACGAAAAAATTTCGGCCTCAACGATAATAGAGTATAATGCCCCAGTATGTCAATAGATGGAGGTAGGATGCCCCCTTGAGAGATTGTTTGTACATTAAAAGTATGAATGATTTCTTGAAATAAGAAGAATGTTATATGAGAAATGGAATAATGGTTAGTTGATAACATAAATGAGTTTGATTGGATAAAAGAAATGGCTAGAGTGGTTTGTAGATTGATTGAATGATTGATCGGATTGATAAGATAAAGATAAGTCTGGTTTCAGGTTGGACACATCCTATATAAGATAAAGATGATCAAAACGTCTGGTTTCAAGAAGGATAAATCCTGTATAAGACGAAGATAGATGATCGTGTCTGGTTTCAGGAATGACACATCCTGTATAAGACAATTGATAGGTGAAAGTTGGATGAGAGATAAAATATGATGAAAGTGAAGAATGGTTAGTAAGAAGTGACAAATGCTAGGGAATAGAATTGATTGATGGATAGAATAGTTGATGTGAGGAATCAATTTGAGATGGAATTAGAAAGATGTGAGTAGAAATTGAAATGAAATGATTGATATGATACATGAACTTTTGTGCCTTTATTCATAGCGCAATATATATTCATCATTGAGC
Organism: Cryptomeria japonica; assembly: GCF_030272615.1. Lineage (NCBI taxonomy): Eukaryota > Viridiplantae > Streptophyta > Pinopsida > Cupressales > Cupressaceae > Cryptomeria > Cryptomeria japonica. The sequence goes on from NC_081406.1 coordinate 577,502,944, forward strand.
CTTATTATGTAACAATGGAGCCTTGTACACCAAGGTATAAGGAACCAAGGTGTAAATGATATCCCATTGCAAAAACAAACACACTACAGACAAGGAGTGAACCCCTCCATTCTGGGTGTAGCACCAAGGGTTGAGGTATGTGTGATAGTTACAAGCATAGTTATCCTTGACTTCATTTTTGCATAGGATACTTGCCGAATGAACGTACCAACACAGACACCCACTGGAACTATTGCCCCAAACCTCATTAGTTCACACCACAAACAACAAATAAAGAAAAGGATCATGCCCATCTCGACTCCTCTAGTCACTTGTGGACATCCTTGAGTAGAATAGGAACATGATCCGTTATAAAATGATAAAGATAAGAGTAACTTGACCAAATGAGCCAACAACCATACTGATCTCTTGCCAAGATAAGTGTTTCTTGATGATGATTGTTTGATACGAAAGATATATCCATTAGGACATGATATCTGATAGGTTGCCTATTTTAGGAACGATATATCTGTAAAGACATGTTGTTTGATAAGGATGCTTAAACTGATAGGCAATTGATCAATTAAGTTGTAGACTAGCTTGATAGTTTGTTTGTTGATGCATGATTTGTTAAGCTAAATATTTTGATTTGATGCTTTTGTTGTGTTTGCTCAAATGTTTGTCTTACAAAGGATAATTTATTGTGAATTGCAATTGATTGATTGTTTTTGAGTTTTTGATTGTTGTCTCTGATTTTTAGGTTTTTTAGGATTATTTGATGTTTTTTGGATTTTTAGCTTTTTTCGATGTTTTTTAATTTTTGCTTTCTTTTTAGATTGTATTTGAATGTTTTTGATTTTTTGGTCGTTTTCTTCATGTTTTTGGATTTTTGTTTTCTTTTTAGATTGTATTTGAATGTTTTTGATATTTTTGTTGTTTTCTTCATGTTTTTTTAATTTTTAGCAATTTTTAAGCCATGCCCCCAATATGCAGACCTGTTATGATATGATGATCAACAAAATGCTTATCAAGACAATGAAATTTAGACATGAAACCTATGCTTATGCAGTATATGAAATGAAATTGCATTTTCCTATTTTAACAAGGATGATTGCGTGTGTTTATCATTCTATAATACACCAATTGAATTGTAGATGCAAAACATTTTAGAGATAAGCAATCATTTGGTTCTCAAGAACCCTTGGAACATTCAAATTAACACATTGAGTTACTAGGATTTGCAAATGGAGACGCGAAAAACTTCCCCTCTGATTCTCAAAACTTTCGGTCTTCTTTTGCCTATGTGTGTGCAATTGAGTTAATTCAAACTCTTGTGCTCATTAAAAACCCTTGGAATCCTATATGACTAGCTACGTGAGTTATTCTAACTTTAAAAGCATCCAAGATAGAGCCTCGCTGCCAGCAAGCGTCTATAGCTCCAATGAGGTTATCACTGTAATCTTGAGTATTGCTCCATTGCCAACAAACATCTATACCTTGATGGAGTTACTAGCATGTTCCCATAGCTAATCTTTTATTGCACTTTTATGAATGCCTAAAATCATCATGTTAAATAGGAAATAAGCAAATCACGAATCCTTAACTACTAAAGCAATCCGAAACATAAATCAATGAAAGTAATTAGCTTAATAAGAGATTTTAATCAAATAGATCAAATTTAAACTCCCTATTATTCATGTTGTTTCTATTGTTCTTCTCTTCTTTGTGGTATGGTAGCTCTTAGATATCGCACTGCTAACTTGCAAGGGGCACAAAGATTCAAAGTTAGTGATTGTTGATAATGGAGGATTTGTAATGCCCCGCCAGGAAACCTCGAAAGGATAAAACTAAAACACAAGAATAAAGTGCAAATATTTTTTTTTAAATTAAACACAACACAATGGTACAACGAGTTATCATAAGTTCAGAATATACAGTGGAAGATTCAAATAACACCTAAAGAGTTTCCCAACGTGATTACTTAATTCAACATTAAACTTAACTCACGCTAATTAATCCAATTAAGCTGAATAACTTAATGACAAGATAATACTTAAACAAATGATACTATCTTTCGGTAAGATAAAAATATAGATCACATGATAGGGTTCAACCATTGAGGTAACAAGTATAGGTGACATGATTAAGGTCATCCAATAAAATTTAACCAGCCATTACATTCAAACTTTTCATTAAAACATAAGTCATGCATCTAATTTCACAACGTACTTTAATTTCATCATAAATTAATGAGTTCTTTCCATGCATACTTAATTGCGCTATCAATAACTGAATATATTCCATTAATCTAATCTAAAATATTTCATGATCCAATTTACTGCATTTAATAAGATGACTACATACATGCATTTAACATTAACTTTATCTAAACCACATTATACATACTAACATAATGCCGTGCATACATGCTAAATTAAAAGGAAACATAAGAATGTAAAACACCACATAACACTGAAATGATCTCGGAGTTCACCCCTAGTGGGCTACATCTCCGAGTCTACTCAAATCCAAGACCCCTTTGCTAATTAAATAATAGAGAAGAATACATAAGGTTCACATCATTTACAATCCTGCCATCAAGGCGAACATAACCAATAATACATACGACCCCATTGGTCAAATAAATACATGAATGATCCCTCAATAGGAAAGGATCTAACTGAACATAATAAGAAGCAATTACAAAAGATCAACTAGAGCATCAACGAAACTAAATCTTCGCAACCCAAGGTCTAACATGATATCAGGTTCTCACGAGGGCATAAACATCAGGACGACTCCACAACAGTGCTCCTATCAAAACAACACAACATCACACTAGCAAACATAAGGGACAAATGTCATCAATAACTTGGTATGGTTACCATGGCAGGTCTTCATAGGTTCCGACTCCATCCATTGGGTTACCCTAGCAACCTAATCCGAACCTCTGACCCATCCAAGCCCCATGTGGACCCACACATCCTTTCGTGAAGACAAGGATGATGGTTTGCCATTTCAGGCCTTCTCACTACATGCCGAGCATGTACTAGCACTCATCCCATACGTGAGGCACAATTAACTTACTTAGTGATTCATTAACTAACTTTCTAATATGCTATTAGGTTATCACTTATTTAGACACACTTCCGATGGGTTACCCATCAACCACTTTGGGCGCGACCCCCAATCGAAAGCCACTTTCCCAAATGATACTAGACTATACTCAAACCAACTCCTAAACCAAGGAATACACAAGATCAAGAAAACGGAGTTCAACACGGTAGGAACACCCACTTGGTCAAACAAAACTTCATACGAGGTGCACTTACTGATGATACTCTAACTAGAGACCTGACAGCTATGGTCTACCACAAACCAATATTTAACACCCGCATAAAGGACATGATTGAATACAAACCATCACATGAAAATAGTAAAAACTTGAGATCATGGACATAAACAGGTACCCAAATCAACAAACGACAATAATTAACAATCACAATCAAGGACTTGCCATTTCATAAGCAAATACGAATACAAAAATTTAAACATGCATAGGCAACAACCGAAAAAGACAATCTTTTTCCATATTGATTAAACATTAAAAATCGATCCAGTTTTCTAAAGGATCTAAGTTTGATTGCAGTTATCTACCTCATCTAGTTACAGATCGTTCATGGTTATCTAACTCGCTAAGTTCATATGCATCATAACATAACATAAATAATTCATCATGAGTTTTGAAACCAAATTCACATTAACATAAATAGTCTATACGTAGAACACCCAATGATATAAAATCGAATATTCAAATTAATCAACTAACATATGATATTTATTTTTCAAAATAACATATCATTCCCATTCTTTTTTTTAAAATCACTGAACTATTCTCATCTTGGCAAAGCAAATAAATAAATATATACTTTCCAAAAATGGAAGTATATATTTAAAAAGGAAACTACGAAGTTATTCATTTTTCCATTGAAATAAAATTTCGTTGTATAAACATCAAACCAACTTAAATATTAACATATATTTATCTATATACATTAATTAATAATTAACTAATCAAAAAATATTATTTAATAAACTTGAATTAAATACTATTAATTTTTTTTTTGAATTTAAATAATTAAAACTTCATTTAAAATTTCTATTAATTTAATATTATATTTTTTTTCAGCAATATATATATATATATATATATATATATATATATATATATATATATATATATATATAAACGCCCCTTGGTAGCCCACACTACCATTGGTAGTGCTGCTACCAAATGGTAGCAGACCGCTACCATTGGTAGCGTTGCTACCACTTGGTAGCAGATCTCTACCTCCCTGCGTGGTGGGGGTTTAAATTCATTTTTACTTTATTTTATTTTATTTTTAATTTTATTTACAAAAATAAATAGAATACTCCAAATGCAAAGTCTCAGACAAAGACAAAACAAAAATACAAAAATAACCTTCCAGAATGCATGATTTTCTCAAAAATCCAAATTTAGAATAACCAGAACTAAAATAGGCAAATATTCCCAACCAAAATATCATATTTGACAAACTAAGATGGATTTACACCATTTATCCAATCCATGCAACCAATCTTGCCCAAAACAAACTAATTTCCCAGATTAAAACTTAAATCTGAGAACAATCATGGAGTTTTAACAAAGTTTATTGAGAACAACCAAGATTTTAAACTAGAGGTTTGATAAGAAAGCTAGGAGGGTTTGAGTTTGTGATTTCATGACATCTCTTCCATTTTCCACAAAATATAAGAGATTATTTACAAACACAACCAGATTTCATTCCAAAAAAATACTTAAAATCTCAAAAAACAAGAAATCAAAGAGATGAGCCAGAATCCTACCTCATTTAGCATTCCTGGAAAAGATCTGATGAAGAGCCCAACCTCCCAGCTCAAGAAATTTCTTTTATTCCAAAATCCCCAAATTTTCATTCCAAAAATATTTTTCCAAAAATCCTCTCCAAAATAATCCTCCCAAAAATATTTTCAAACCTAGGTTAAATAGGAAAAGTTTTGACCAAAAATCCCATTTTTGAATTTAAAATATTTTCATTTAAAATACCATCCCAAAATTCTTATTTTTGAATTGAAAATACTTTCTTTTAAAATTAATCTCAAAAAATCATTCTTTCCAACTATATCAAAATATATATTAAACTTGCTTTTCAAATTAAAATTGATTTTCTTAAATAGTTGAAATTAACCTTTTCTATTCCAAAACGCTAAAGAAATTAAAGCATTTATATTTCAATTAAATTTAAATCTTTCCTTTCAAAAAGCATAACTGAAAATATTTATCATTTAAAATTAACCATTTAATTGAACTTGCTACCAACTCGAACTGAGAAATTCTAATTAACGATTAATCACATAAAAGGGAACTTATTTAATTTAGTCCTTTAATTACAATGCGCAAACACACATTTAATCAAATTAAATACTAAAGATTAAATACTCAATTTAACCACACACAAAACACACAACCTAGAAAAACCAAACAGACAGACGACTTGCATACCCAACCAAAGGGGATACCGACATATGATTGACGACGCTCAGTTGAGCACGACTATGGTCAACCGAGGGTCTTACGACTACCTAATCCAAATTCTAAAGACCAAAGAGGTACACTCAAACCTGCGAATCCAAGTGGAGACGAACCTTGTACCCATGCGGTACTGCACCTGAAATCTCCTGCAACCAAGAGTCATACATGCATACATATATAAACTTAATGAAAGTGTTGGCTCGAGATTAATAACACGAAATAGGAGAACTAAACTTGCATACGAATTGGTGCGAAAGCCACATTAACAAGTACACACAAAAATCAAAACATCTGACTATAACATTATAACACGATAAACTAACCAAGGTCAAACCGAGATTAGAAATTGATTACGACAGGGGTACTACATGATTGATACTGTTTTTATAGATATTTGGGTGAGATGGGGTGAGAAATGGAACTCAAGTGTTGATTGATAGTTAAATTGGTTTGATTGATCAGTTAACTCCTTTGATTGATTTGTCAAGTGGATAGATTGGATAGTTGACTGGATAGATTGAATAGTTAAATAAGTTAACTAGGGAGATGACTGGATTGATTAATTAGTCAGAAAAGGGTGACTGGGAGTTAAGAGTGAAGATTGTAGAGTTATTGAGTTAACTGTTTAGTTAATTGATTTGATTGACCTGTCTCGATTTTCAACATGTGTTGTAGGGCTTTTGAATTGAAATTCATTTTTATTTTTATTTGAATTAAAATTTTGATTTTCCAATGATGAAGTTGAAATGCACACCTACTTGAAATGTGATGAAATTGGATTTTGGTGAAATATGAATTTGGAAAGATGGAATTAGACGAAATTAATTGAAACCCGAATTTGGGGAATTTGAAGAATGAATTAATAAATTAAACAATTTAAATGATATTATTTAATCATTAGAAATAGAATTAATTAGATAATAAAGATTATTTAATTCAGGAATTAAATCGTAATTAATTAGTTAAATGATGAATTATGAAGGGGATGGAAATTGAATAATTAACAATGTGAAGAATGATGATTAGGGTGTGATTTTAGAAGAATTTAATTAAATAATTATTTAATTAATAAGATGAATAATCAGTGCAGATTAGTGAGACATTTTTAGGTGTCTACATCTATCATACCAATCCTATGACACACCAATCCAGATCACCAGATTTGACATCAATGACAACTTAGACAAGTAATTCCAACAATCCCCCCTTTGTCATTGATGGAAAAACACTTCAAAAGAATTCAAAAGTTTGTCAAAAAAACTCCCCCTTAGATAGAGCTTCCAAAAACCTAAAAACTCCAAGCTTCTCCAAAATTCTCCCTCTTTGACATCAAGGACAAAGGTGGACAAAAAAACACAACTGTATTACAAAAAAACCTCATTTCCGCTTTTCAAATATCCTTTTATATTTTTCTTTCAACTAAGGAAGAAAATTCTTCCATGAGTTCATCGCCAAATGGATACTCAAGCTCAAACTGTCATTCTGTACAATTGCATCAACTGCTTCGGATAACGAACTAGGAACAAAGATGTTCCGTTCACACTTCTCAGCTTCAAAGAGAATACCGAAATGATGCTCTAATCGAGATTCAACAATCTCTTTTACTTTCAAGAATATACTTACCACATCTTCTTTCTATTTCTGATAAAATGTAAGATTTGATTGCAAGGAGTTTATCTTTTTTCTCTGTGCACCATCAAGTTCACTGAAAATATCAAACACCTTACCCAAGGAACACAACTCATATTCAATAGAGTCAATTTTTTCTTTGAATTGTTCCATTGTTGCAAGCCACTTAAAACAATATTTGCATACTTTGCTTGCTTTTGCCACATAAACTCTCATATTCCTTATGTCTTTAGATAATCTGTTCTGAGCATATACACATTGCTTCTCCATGTTATCTTGAATGTCTTCTTCAGAAACTGGTGCCTTAACAGACTGCTTCATCCGATCTGTAAGAACTTCACACAGGACATACGACGAGATGTCTACAATACTGTCCAAAGAAATATAGTTCTGGACCAGATAACCAGCTAGAATTTCCTCAATTTGGTCATGATCATAAGAGAGATGCTCAAGCCACAATTCACCAACCTTTTTCAATGCAACTTCTTCCTTTAGCAAACTTAGAATATTATCAACACCGCACAAATCATTTTCCTCTGTTTTGTTACTTATTCAACATGCTTGTCCTTAATCACAACAAACGATTTTGGATCATCCAAAGAAATAACCTCATGAGCAACTTCACTTTTTGTCTTCTTCATTGATTTTGGAGGAGACATCACAGTTTTCTTTTTTGAACTTTCAAGAATACTGATAGAACTAGGAACTAGACCAGAGAAAAGCTTCTTATTCCGAAACTCTAAGAAATATTCTTTGCATGCCAGATCTTTGTTTTCCAAACAAGCTAAATATCGAAAAATTTGTTTTTCAACAGAAATATTCAATTTGCATGTAATATTTTCCTTCAGAGGTAATGACTTTGTTTTTGATGAAGGAACATCAAGTTTTTAAGGGACCAGAAACCCTTTACAAGACAGGTTTTAGAAGGACCTGTAACCCGAACCGAAAGATAAACTTGAAAGATCTCTCAAAGAAACTGTACACAATAAAGACCCAGCATAACCAAACAAAAGAAGGGGAACAACAAACCCCCCACCAAGACCCTACAGTCTGCAAGAAACCAACAACCCAAACCCAACCAGGAAGGATCAAAAATTTGTCCTTCCCTTGTGGGATCTAAGTGTCATATCAAAAGAGGACTGGGACGATTTAGATTTTTTATTTTTAATAGTAATCCATCCCTCCTCAACCCTAGCAGCAACATTTTGCCAAGAAGAAGGATCCAAAAGAGAGGATCTCCCATAATCAGGAGGAACAGGGCCAGCATCCAGAGAGGCAGGAACAGCAGAAGCGGGGACAACAGAAGATCCAACCATCCAAGTTGCAAGAACAGTAGCGGTAGGGACAATAGAGGATCCAGCAGCAGTCTAGGATGCGGGAGGGTCTGAAGCCTCCACACAATCCTGAGGAATAGAGGCAACAACCAGAGGCTCATCAGCCTGAGGCACCTGTGCCACCACCTGGGAGAAGCTTTTCTTTTTAACAAAATAGTGTTCAGAGGATGCCCCCTTCCACCAAGTAGCAGATCTTTTTTTCTTTTTATCTGTTTCACACCGTGGAGCAATATGTCCGGTCTGGAAGCACTTTCGACATCTAAAGGGGATACCTTCAAAGTCGAGCGGTTGGACCCAAGATCCCAAAGAGGATTCAATCTCTAACTCAGCTGGAAGCCCTTTAGAGACATCAATGTTAACCAAAATCTGGAAAGATTCCTTATCAATCGTTAAGAATTCTCCTAAAGCATTCCCTACTTCCTCTAGTAGAGAGTTCGTCCATAGATGAAGGGGAAGGTTAGGGAGCCTAACCCAAATGGGAATCTCATTAAATGAATCTGTGGATGGGTTAGAGCCCGGGAACCAGGGATTAACCATCAAAATAAATTTATCTTCCCAGCTGAAAGGATTAATACCTAATATTTTTGATCTATCCTCTTCATATTCAAATTTGGCAATAAAAAAACCCTTGGCAGAAGGAAAGATATTAATTGAACCTTTTATGATCAATTCCTAGCTTTGAGAAATCCAAGTGTGCAGCTGAGGGAGGCTTGGCCAGAAACCCCAAAACTTGCAAATCAGACCATGCGCTTCAAACACCGAGGAAGTGTGGATGATCTCCATATCAGTATCATCAGACACCTTGAAAACCAAAGGTTTGCATACAACCACAGGCCTCAATCCATAGGCATCTCGTTCATCAGTTGAGGGCACCGTATTTCCATCCGAGACCCCCATAGAAACAACACCAGGCAGGACCCCCACAGAGCCCCCATTCACAGCCTCAGAGCCATGCAAAACATTCTCACCAGTCGTTACAGGGGATACAGGGAGCTGGACAGTCGATATCGCTGCAACAGACTTCCTTAGGGCATTGGTGGCGGCATACACAGGCGACCCTAGGGCAACAGGCTTCGTGGCGGCGGCATGCACATGCGTCCCTAGGGCAACAAACTTCACGGAGGCAGGCACCGCTGCAAACTTCGCGATCACAGTAGGCGCAGGCTTCACAGCAGGCATCGATGCTCTAATGTTGGCAAAAAAGGATTAGATCAATAATGAGGTAATGACTTTGTTAAGTAAAGCATCAAACATGCAATCAAGGAGCCAAATCTAAAAGGATAACCCTGTTCCTTAGTCATCTTGATGTTTTCCGCTAACTGTGCTCTCATCAACTCACATAAATCAAAGTTCTTAATTTCTCTCACCATCTAATGCACAATGTATACAACAATAGCGGACGTCGAACCTTCTCTATTTCTGAAGTAGATTTAATAAGAAACTCTATAAGCAACATACCTCACTATTGAATTGGAAATAGTGTCAATTATGAGTGTCTGTCAAGATTACCTATGACGTTCGTTAGGGTTTCAACTTCTTTGTTTTTGATCGTTTTCTTTACCGCTAGGGGTCCATCATCACATAAATTAGACACAACAAAAATAGCTTCTTTCAAAATTGGATATGGCTTGTCCAAAATCATATGATCATTCTCAATGCTATTCAAGAGAAATTTTATCATGTCTTCATCTTCGAACCAAGGAAATTCATTCCAAAGATCTAAAGCCTTATGTCCTAAATTCCCAATTTCTCGCATACCTTCATTTGACAAAGAATTTCCCAATTTCCTAATTTTCTCATGATTATACTCATCCAAACACACATTCTCAATTATCTGAATAGTCGCTATCTTAGAATCCATAGATAGAGATATGAAAAATACCTTGTGTACGATCTGTGCTCTGAATCTCCTTCTTTTCTTTGCTTGCTATGCTCTTCAATTTTTCTTCAACGTACGATGCAAAAATGATTGAAACATTGAATATTATCTTAATTGGAGTGCCTAGGGTTTCGCCGCAAAAAATGTCTTATCGCAATGACGTTAGCCGATACTTTACTCTTCTGCATATGCAATCTGTTGGAACATATATCACTAGCAATATCAACACTAGCCTGTGTTGTCACAAGCATTTCCTTCTCATAGGGGGGACATAGATTTTCATTGTATTTCCCCCCTAAGCACTAGCCACTAGATAAGTTTTTGGAGGAAGAAGCACCCACGTCGAACATGGGTACAGAGGACTCAATAGATTCCTTCATTTTCCATACCATTGCATTCTTTTTACGTTTATTTACCGAAGTCTTGTCATTCTTGCAATTGTTAGCAAAATGTCCATATGTGTTACAACTGTAGCACTTTAGCTTCTTCTATCCCGAGTTCACCAAATTTCCTCTGATTCTGCACTGATTAGCTTAATAAATAAATTTATGAAATTTGTGACAATGACCATGAAATGAAATATTCACTTGTGATCCATTCATTCCATTCACAAACGATTTATAGCTTTTGTTATTAACTTGATACTGCAGTTGTTAGCCTTATGTCCAAAATTTCCACATCTAAAGCATTCAATATTCCGATTCACATTTCTTTTGCAATCTATAGCTTTATGTCCACAATAATTGCACTGAAACAATAGCCATTAAATGATGAGTACCATTGAGCATCAGGATGTCGAACTAGAGGTTTGTATGTAGCATGCCTGGGAGTCGGGACTTTGACTTTTCAATCTCCATCTTTTCCTTCCCTTTACCTTTGTCTTAAAAACAATCATCGGTGAATTGTAATCCTTCCTTATCCTTGTGAAATTTCTGCATTGACAATAGTTGATCTAATAACACACTGCCTTCACTAACTCTAGCTTCTGATTTCAGCTTCAAGAATTCCTATTCTAACTTCTCAATTTCTTTAGTCTTCACATTAACTCTATTCTTCAGGCCTTCTTCCACTTTCCTTCTTTCTTCTATCTGCAATTTTAGATTCACAATAGTCTCATTTGCTTGCTTCAATTCCTTGTTAACTTCTCTATGCCTAGCTTTGAACTTCCGGATTTGATCTCTAAGCTTCTGTACATATTCATTCGCTACTTTCACATTCTCTTTCAATTCTTTATTCTAAGATTCCACGATTTCAAGATCTTCAAGGGTTGTCTTCAATTCTTCATCCAATTCATATTCTCCATGCATTTTCATAGGATCCATCTGTTCAAATCATGATCTCCCTCAAGCGATTAAGCTAGCAGCAAGCGACCAAGCTTTGATACCAATTGTTGAACAAACCAGAATACTGAGAGGGGGGTGATCAGTATTCCACTTAAATTTTAAAATTGAAACAAATAATATGCTGACCTTAATCTTAATTATTCTTGAAATAAAACACATAAATAAATTGCATAACACAACAACATTAGAGACACCAAAGATTTTTATACGTGGAAAACCCAATAAGGGAAAAAACCACGAAGAGAGTTAACTTTCAAGATAATATAACTAGTTATATGAGACTACAAAAATAAGCTCACTACCAGAGGGCTCACTGCCTGAAGAGCTTACTGCTCAAAGACAACCGACATACTATCGGAAAGGCTTACTGCCAAATGGAGCGAACTTCAAAAATTGCATCTACCCATGCATGAAATCAGTTCCAGTCAAAGCTTTGACAATATACTAATTGCTTGCAATAGATCCAGTTAAGAACCACTCCAAAAACACTTCACAAACTCACTGCACCAATTTCCTTCACATTAATCCTTCACTCATCTTCGCAATATACTCAATCCATATCTCATATGCTTCCACATGCTCTCATATATACTCACACACACTCTCAACCTATATATATGAAAATATACATTAAGTTGGCATCGAGATACTTTACAAAAGAACACTTTTAATGATCAGGATACACGCTACAATCACCGAAGAGTATAAGTCTTCAAAGTCGGCCAATCCAAAAATGAACACATCCTCGAAGTATCAAAACAACATGCCACCAAAATGCCGCAATTACCGGAGCACAAAATGGAAGACCAAAATTTTTGGAGCGTAATAATCACGATCCCAGTTAGCATTACACGATTCTCAGCATTGCATGATTCAAAACATGAACAACAAATCATCAAACAAATATTAGCAACAATCAAAGGAAACCATAGAGAATTGGAGCATAAGAATCCACTCATCACAACATATCCAAACATACATCCAGAGAACAACATCCAAAGCACATGACCAAATGTCACAACCAACACCAAAAACTCTCATATCCAGATACTCATGTCTTCATAATTCCAGAGCAATAATCATACCAAAAATTGCGACAACAACAACAACGATTTGCAATATGTAACATACATACATACCTATCTTCCACTGTTCACTATTCTGCATCCATACCTATCTTCCACTATTTTGCATACATACCTATCTTCCATTGTTTTGCAACTCAGCATATACGATATCTCTCATACCAATCCTATGACACACACCAATCCGGATCACCAGATTTGACATTAATGACAACTTAGATAAGTAATTCCAACACTTCTTTCTATGTGCAATAAATAGGTATAGAGATGTGTTCAAGAGGATCAACAAGATTCGCAAAGATGAACAGGTTCATCTTTTGACTGCGAGAAATTTGGAGGACCATGGCGAATTAATACTACTTGGTCCCAAAAAATCAAGCCACACTTGTGGGAACATATCTGAATCATCTTCTTCTTCTTAGATCCGGGTTGGTGGCTCCATACGACATCTGTAGCATATCGTTTCTATCAAATTGCTTCAATAATTCACTATCTTGTCATAATCTTTAACAATTCAAATTCAATTCAATTTGAGGAGGAAATAGCCCCATTTAGGAAGCCTAGAATTTGATCAGAATCTAGATCTATCAAGGTTAGATCTATCAGATTCCTCTTCCCCTCAATGTTATGGTTGATTAGACTTGTTAGTGGTTTTATTATCTTAATTTAACCCTAACCCTATTTTTTCTCACCATTACAACAATCATAATCAATAAAGATTTTGGCAAGGAGGAGGGTTCCACTTTCTATTTTGACTAAACCCTATGAGAGTTTACATATATGTTTGCTAATGAGCCAAGACTACCTTGCTAGTGGGAGATTGGCCTTTATTAATTCAGTGTTCAGAGTAGATTTGCAATGAACACCCTTGAGTCATATGAGACAAAGTTTAAATCTTGGAACATTTGGATCTAGGCCACTTGTAAACCATATATTGTCATGGGGGGCTTTGTAAGACTACCTTGCTAGTGGGAGATTGACCTTAATTAATCTAGTTTCAATAGTAGATTTGCAATGAACACCCTTGAGTCATATGAGACAAGAATTCATTTTTTTGAGCCTTTGGATCTAGGCCACTTGTAAATAATGTATTGTCATGGGGGACTTTGTTATCTTTGTGAAAATACAAACATATCATGATTGTTGGTATGTGGTGATTGACCGTGTTGTTTGGTTTAGGTTTTGGTGACTTTGTCAATAGCATTTCCTCCTTCCCCATCTCAAATCAATTAACAAGGGAGTGTGCGAGGGGTGAAGAAAAAATTGCCCAATATTTAATAAAGGAGTTAGCTATTTTTTTGGTATGTAAACCAACCTTTGTAAACTGCGAATAAGGCTTAACAAACTAGTGGCTATGGATTGTGTAAAATCATTAGATTCTAATCTTCTCTTTGCTAGATGATAAAAAGAAAGTGACAATTGCTTCTATGTGGACCTAGCCCACATTGGGTGAACCACATTAAATTTGTGTTATTGTGGATTATTATTTTTGGTCTTCTATTCTACATTATATTTAATATTGTTTCTTACTTCGATTTGCCTAAATCTTAACAACTGGTATCAAAGGACTGTATTTTGGTCATTTGGTAGGAGAATCCATATTCGAGTGGGAGCAATGGTGGAGGAGTGCAAGTTTAAAGTTGAAAAGTTCAACGACCAAATTTATCAACTATGGAGGATGCAAATGGAAGACTAGCTATATAGGATCTTTTCTTACCATTGGTTGGAAAAACAAAGCAATCGACGAATATGATAGATCCAAAATGAGAGGTTATGATAGAAAGGCACTAGGAACAATACAGTTGTGCTTGCCATCATCGATGTTTTTCAATATATCTAAGAGACAACAATGGTGGACTTCATGTTGGCATTAGACAAACTATATGAAAAAACCTCAACTTCCAACAAGGAATTTATTATGAAATGTTTATTTGATATGAAAATATCACAAAGTAGGTCTATTGTCGACCATTCAAATGTGTTTAACATGGTCACTAGTGTGTTAAGTTTTGTAAAAGTAACATTTGATGATGAGGTTAGGGTTCTCTTGATTTTGTGCTCATTGTCAAAAAGTTGGAATAGCTTGGTCATGGCTATAAGTAAGTTTGTGTCTAGTTCAAACACTTTAAAGTTGGATGATGTTGTTGGTATTATCCTTAGCGAGGAAATGCAATAGAAAAGCACAAGTGTGACATTAGGTAATGCTTTGATTGTGGAGAATACTACAAGATAGAGGGACAGAGGAAGGAGCTTAAAAAATCATAGGAAATCTAGGAAGGGAAGATCCAAATCTAAGGCAAGGCTAGAGTTTTGGCATTGCGGGAAGAAAGGACACTTAAGAAAGATTGTTGGTCTTGAAAGGGAAAAAAAAGAGATAGACAACAAGAAAATAACAATGAAGAAAAGGTAACAGGCGATGTGCTACAAGATGCTTTAATGCTTTCTTCAGATAATATTATTAATTCTTGGGTGTTCGACTTAGGGGCTTCATTTCATGCCACACCCCTGTTGACGGGTGTTTTGACACACTCACCATCAGTTAGGTAGTTTATACGAATACTCACCACCTCTCCTGAAAAGCAGTAAGTTTTAGAAAACTAACCACTCCAAGGCTTCTATAGTTGGGTCTAGACGGTGATGGGCAACTCAGTTGTTGATATGATTGTACCTGTCAAGGGAGGGTATGCTGGTTATAACTACACACTTCAGATTATCTTTTTTTTTTTGTATTTTTTCGATTTCAACTTTCTAAAAAATAAGCAACAAAAGATAGATCAGGGAAACAAGAAATAACAATGAAATTGATACAATAACAACTGAATGATCCACACGGTTAGTATTTCGTAATCCAAATATTATCAATACCATTAAATCAACATTCAAATGACAAACTCCAGAAGATATATAAAGTCAGACAACTTTACACACCAACGGAAATGAATATCACGAAACCATTAATCACCCTATCAATTTAATCCTCATATACCATTTGCATGCACAATATGATTCATAAAATAATAAAGCATCCAAAAGAACTAGTTACTGATTCAAATGATAGAAGTTACCAGATCATGAAAAACACAACCATACAGAACACACAAGTAGATCGGGCAATCTATAAGCTACTTTTTATATTAAACTTCAAAGAGTATCACAAAATCTTCTAAAACTATAAAAAATTGCATAAAATCTCTAATGGACTCTCTAAAAATGGACCTCAAATCATCAATTCGCGGACCATCAAAATGGCCCAAATCCTAGAATTTATAGAGTTTTCCCCTACATCCTAGGAAAGAATCATACCTACAGACTAGGGTTACAAAAAGGAAGGAGTCACAATCGACATGCAAGTCGTTGCTTGTGAATTCCAGTTAAGTGCTACTAAACTGACACTCCATGTCCACTCCCAAAACGGTGCTCCAACAACAAGTATTTCGAACCATACAATAATAGTGCCTCAAAAAGTAAGTACGAGATTCAACTCCAGTTGATAGCTCAGTTGAGATGGCGGTCACGGTGGCCTATCTGCATTCGTCTTTCAGAACTACTTGTTCATCTTTCACCTCTTCTTGTAGTTTCAGTAGTTGTTGATAAAGCAGTCCAAAGAAGTAGTAGGCAGGTCAACAATATAACCTATCCGAACTTGTATACTCTAAGTATCTCTTTTACACTTTCTACCTTTGCAACCATCACATCCATCAAGGTATCAGCTTCCCGACACTAGAATATTACATACATGTACCTATTCATTGTATTTGCAGTGAAATCGATAGTCTTTGAAAATTGAGCATCAACATAAGAATCCCACTAGATGAGTACACTCTCTTGGTGTAATACTCCGTCTTGTTTGAGACTATGACCATGCCCTCCCAACAATTTAGCCAAAAATTGTTCATACTTATCAAGTGTATCTAGGAGCAAAGGATGTTCCTTGATTACTTCAATGCGACCTTGCTCCATTACTTCCATTTTTAAATCTAAAATATCAATGTATGATTGCAAATTGGCAACCGTCTCACCTCCCAATAGATCTTCCCTAGTAATCACATCCTCTTCCAGCTTTATATTTTTCTTCAAAATCCTATATCTCTTAGAAAGTTGATATAGTTGTTGCTCCCACTGTGTAACACAATATATAAGAGCATTTTTATTAAAATGGGCTTCCTTTGCTATCTCCATTGTGTTTTGCAAGAATGCTTTCACTTTGCCCAAATGGTCCTTCGTCCAAGCTTTAACTGATGTAGCCACCTTCTTCATTTCATATATAGCTTTAATATCACTAGGAGGGAGCGATGAAGTGGATGACAGATCATCATCAATTCTGGAGTCAAGAGGCTTGGCTATTTCCATAATCAACCATTTATATTGCCTCAATTGTGCCTTAACCTCTACCTTAGTCTTGTACTCCTCCATTCTTGATTGGACAATAGACGTTGCAGAAACCAAGGTAGGCATCTCTCCCCACTTGGTCTGTTTACCCAAATTTATCGTAGACACTTGATCCCTGGGGGTAGCTTGAGAGGATCCTTAGACATCCTACAATAGTGCTGCTATATCGACAATTACTTCTCTGGAGTCTGTTCTTGAAAGATGATGAGTAGTTTTTGCTTTCTTTGTTTTCCTTTGAGACTTCGTAATTGCATCTTGTAATGTTATGCTAGGGAGGACGACCTTCTCTTTCTTTTTAAAAGTAAAACTTAACCATTGTGGGACAATGTCATCATGTTCCTCTCCCTGCACTGCTACTTCTACAGTGACCTTATGAACCTCTAAATTATGTTCTTCCTCTTCTTGTTGTTGATCTTCACCTTGCTTATCCTCCTCTTGATTCTCTTGTTGATCTTGAGGAGTTGGTGGTCTTTGATGAAATTGAGCAACTTGTTGGGCGAGACTAGTTTGAAGAGATTGATCAAGTTGTTGTTGTATTTCTTCTAAGTTTTCAGAATCCTCTTCTTCAAATGGCCTTTGTGTTTCATCTTTATGCCCTTGATCATCTCCTCCCAACTATTGAAGCAAAATCTCATGGTCTTGAGGAGTGAGGACCATCCTTTCATCTTATTCATCATCTTCATCATCATGTGCCTCTTCTCCTGTAACCTGTACATGAACTCCATTGGTTGCACTTGTACAGTTGACTCTTTTGTAGCATTTGGTTGATTCTCTTGTTGGATTGTGGCAGGCTCCTCTTGTGGTTCTTTTCGTTTCTTTTCCACTTTTCTCTTCTTTGTTACAACTGCAATAGGTTCATCATCTTCATCGGAATTTGTTTCAATATTGTGGATGATAACTATTTCTTGTGTTGGCACTGGAGTAGGTGTAGCTTGTTGTGTAGAAGAAGGGGGAGGGGGTTTCACTTCGGCTTCCTTTGTTTGAGTGGTAGGAGGCGATGGTGTTTTAGTTGTTTTAGCTTGAGAGACACCTTCACCTGGAACATGACCAATAGTAGGAAGGATGGGAGTGACGGAAGCCTGTGGGATAGCTTGTAACACTGTAGTGATCCCATGCTCCACAACAGTTTTCAAAAATTGGGATTCTTTCATCTTAGCATCCAATTGTCTCTTGAGCTCTCAGTTGTCAATTGGCGTTGGTGCTTCTTTCGGATCAGTGGAAGTGTTCTTTCGTGAATTAGACCTTGTTCTCCCTGCATATTCCTTGTGTACTTTGGTCTGAGGGTTATCAGTTGCTTTCCCATTTTTCTTCTCCTTAGCAGCACTAGGACAAATCCTTAAACTTAACCATTGCCTCATCCTTTCCAAAACCTTTGTTATAACCATTTCAATATCCAAATCTTCTTGGTTGGACCATCTGATAGTAGTTAGCGGTTTTTGATCAATTCCCTTCTCTTTGAATGTTGGATCAAGCGGCTCACTGTCATCCCTTAACTCCTTGGGAATATTTGTTTCAATTTCAAACTTCTTGATTTGGGGCACTGACAACCTATAATATCCATTCTCTCTGACTTCAAAACTATCTTGGAGGTTGCCCAAAAATCCTCCAAGGCGGGCTTATGTCCCTCATATGATTTCAGCATCATTTGTTTCAATTTACCATAGGGATCGTACCACTCACGAGCATAATCAAGCTCTTTTACACTCAAATCTTGCAGTTCTTGCTCGGTTGCCTTTGTTGCTTGAATGTTTGGACATGTATAATGTTCGAGAGAAACATGCAAGGTGATTCCAATCTTATGCTTGAATGTCAACAATGCTTGTAGACCCGCCAACTGCCTAGCATACTCCAAAATAATTATTCTGTTACTGCAATATCTGGGTAGGAGAAATGGGTTACCTGTGAACCCGCTAACCCGAAGGTAAGTAGATCGTTGGTTTTGCAAGAACCAACACCCCCACATTTTAATCATTTGCATGGCTTCAATGGTTAGCCTATATCCTACATCTCCTGTCAGTTTTATGATTACAGTATAAATAAATGCATCATTTATTCTCTTGAAATGTATTTAGCTTGAGAGATAAGTAGCTAAGTATAATACTCCCATACCCTTTTCCTAGTCCAGGTTTTTCTCCTAACCTTCCCTTAGTCTTTAATTCTAGCAATTCACCAACTCGAGCGACCACCCATACTACATAAGAAGTCATGAAGAACTTCTTTGTCTGCTGGATTGTAATCATCTGATTATGAATATTGTTAGAAATGATCTACAACCAGTCAAAATAATCTTTTCCGATCAAATTGTGGTCATATAGTGAAATATCCATGGGTGAAAATGTCTACACTCTGCCTTCCCGAAGGCTCTGCTTAGCATAATAATAAGGTATCTTTGGGACTCTTGAAAGTCTGCCCTCAAAATATTTGTTGCTTTAAGATCTGTTTTCCTTGGCTCTGATAGACATGCCTCATTAATATGCCTTTTGTAGTTAGAAGTGTTCTTTATAAACAAATAAACAACTTGTTCTTCTGTTGTCAAAAATACCTTTTCCCTTACTAGTATTCCAGAAGTCATTGCTATCATGTCCGAGGAAAGATCCACAATTACATTTCCATCAACATCTATACACTGTCTTGTTTCTTACTAATAATATTTTGCAATAGTTAGGATAAGCTCAAGCGGCTATATTGCCAAAGGGAAAACAACTGCCTCTACCAAGCCCAATCTTTTGATCCTCTTGTACGAGGCTTCTAATGTTTCAACTTGCATCTAAGTCTCAATGTCTTCCAGCTCTATGTGGCCAATCTTCGTATCAGTTACCCACTGCACTTCGTCTTCCAACTTGGAAGCCAGAGTCTACCCTTGATATTAGTATTTCATCGTTATTGACTTCTTGTCTAACTTTACTTCCTCTTTAGTCTTCTTCTTGCTTGGGGATGGGTCCATCAATATCCTTTATCCTGCAAGAAGAAATCCATAATTAGTTATTATATCATATTATAAAATCATCACATACTCTGGAACTCCGGGGTTCCCGGGTTCCGAGTTAAGAAAACTCAGAAAACAACTAACTCCGAAACTCTGGGGTTCTGAGGTTCTGGGTTTGGCAATAAACCTCAAAAGGATGGTTTCAGAACTTTGAAGTTCCAAAGTTTCGAGGTGGGTAAGAACATTATCATGATTAACTTCCGGACCCCAGGGTTCCAAGGTTTTGAGGTGGGTAAGACTGCTTAAACACAAACTCTGGGATTTCGAGGTTCTGGAATCCTAAAACATGATAAATTTCTTAAGGACAGATCTTCCGAACTTCGGAGTTCTGGAGTTCCGAGGTGGGAAAGACCAACTTTGAATGAAGCTCAAAGGTTTGGGATTTCTGAGTTTCGGAATCCTGAGATTGGGAAAACTTCTCAGACAGTCACTTCGAAACTTCGGAGTTCTGAAGTTTTGGGGTAGGTAAGATAGGAAAAATTGGGGTGCCTCGAGATTTTAGGGTTCTGAGATCTTAAAGTGCGGAAACTAGGGTTCCATGAGGCGAAAAAACAAAAGAGGCTAAAATTTATTGAAAGCATGCAAATCTAATCTAACCCTAGCTAACAAAACACGAAAAACAAGAAAGAAGTAAGAAACAAAACAAAGGAAACCAACCTGGAAAGGCGGCGAGGCGGAAAACACAAACGAGCAAGGGGGCGAAACGCGTAGGGGGAGAGCTTGAATCTCATAGAAGTAGAGTGCACAAATGAATGAAAATCATTTGTTTCGCCCTATTTATATCCACCCCCTTTTGTGACCGTACGACCTCACTAAACACAACCTCGGGACTCCAGGGTTTCGAGGTGAAAACAAAGAGAAGCTCAGAACTTCAGGGTTCAGAGGTTTTGAGGCTCTGAAAAAACACGAAAACACACCTCGGGACTCCGAGGTTCTGGAGTTCTGAGGCAGAACACAAAACAAGCTCGGGGTTTCGGGAATCTGAAATTATGAAGCTAAACACAAAAACACGAAGAACTCGGTATTCCAAAATTATGGGATTCCAAGGCTTCAACGAGACAAGAACCACAAGACTTCAAAACTTCGGGATTTCGAGGTCTTGAACCAAATAAAAAAAAGAATAGCTTGGTACATCGAGGTTTTGAAGTTCTGGGTCTTGACAGAAAGAACAAAAGAACAAATGGACAAAGAAACCATTTCAGAACTCCAAGGTTCTGAGGTTCCGAAATAGACCAAAAACAAAACAAAAGAGCATCTTGAGACTCTGGGGTCCTAGGGTTCAGGGGTGCTCAAAACAAAAGCATAAAGGAAAAGCAAAAAGAAAGAAAGAAAGAAAAAGAGACAAAACATGAGAACCAAAATTTTCAATCCAAAGAAAATGATAGGGTGGATATGCAGGGCATAATGACCCCATAGGAAATATTTTCTAGACTATGTTCAAGTTGATTTTGGACAAATTTATTTGGGTGATAATGAATGATGGCAAATTGTTGTAAAGGGTGAGATACAAATAAAATTACCAGATTGATACCAATGGTTGCTAACAGAGGTGAGCCATGTTCTTGATCACAGAAAAATAATAATTTCAACTGAAACAAAAGAGGAAATGAAGGTTGCATAGTTAGCATTACAGACCATTCATGGAAGGTCACTAAAGGATCATTGATAATAGAAAAAGGAGAAAAGATAGGTATATTAGGTTTATGTACTGATAATTCTAATTTTCTACATCCTTAGCTTCCACAGGAACAAATACATATGGCACAATAGGTTTGGTCACATGAGTGAGAAGGGGATGAGGATTCTCCATTCCATAAATCTAATTCTAGGTTTGAAGCAAGTTGATTTGGATTCTTGTAAAAATCATGTTTATGAAAAACATAAGAGAGTTTGATTTCTCAAAGTTGGAAAGGAAAATAAGAGTGAAAAGTTAGAGCTTGTGCATTCAAATTATGGGGATCAACTCAGGTACCATCTCTTGGTGGCTCTTATTGTCATGTTACTTTGATTGATGATGCAACTAGAACAATCGAGATTTATTTCAATCCCCAAAAATGTGATAAATTTGTTTTTGATTTAGGAAAGCAGCAAAAAGGTGTTATCCCTTTGTACAATAGCCTGTAGGCAGTAAAAGAAAAGCAACAAAACAAAGGTATTAATCCAAAACAAATCAACGTCGAATGGGCCAAGAACAACAAACAAGAAGTTCAATGTAAAAGCCTGCCAAACCAATAACAACCCGAAACCCAACTCAAGAGTGGCAAGACCCACCTTGAAACAAACTACAATCCAGGCAATACTACTATTAGATACATCAAAAGAAGAATCAAGCAAGGGGTCTCGTACGGTTTCTGTCCACAACAACAACATGCAATTGTAGAACATCTGGACCAAAATCACCAACAATGGAGCGATGTTGCAGAACATGAGCAGTAGGAGTAGAAGCCTTAGGGACTGAGGAGGCCACAAAAACAATAGCAGGGGGATCATCAACAACTTCAAAAGCAATAAGGGGCACAACCTCATCCTAGGAGGAGACATCACCCTCATGAGAGGAGTCATCAAAATCTACAATACTGACAGTCAAGTGATCAACAACAGCATCATTCCACCAAGTAGCAACACCTCTGTGGCGAGAGAGGGAGAAAGCAATCTGAAGCTAAGTGACCCATTGAGAAGCATCACTGATAGAAAAAGGGGAGGCCCTCATAATCCAACAATTGAGTCCAAGGCGTATCTCCCACATAAGAACCACATCCCTAGGGAGAGGCACATAGATGTCAATATCGACCAGAATGCGAGTAAAAGTCGAATGACCCATGGAAGACGTGGAATCATCAACCTTCTCCACATTTTCCACAACCACCTGGCCATAGACCACCACAGGGTAGGTCTTGGCACAAGGGAGAGGGAAGTCCCCTTGGGGTGATGAGCAACAGATCTGGCCATTGGAGCAAAGATTTGCCCACCAACAAAAAAGGGGAGGTCTGGGAGGGACTATGGCACCAATAGCATCAGAAGCCACAACACCCGCCACTGTAGTGTCAACACCAATAGCAAAATGACCCACAACACCAACACCCACAACGATTCCAACAACAACAATCACGGGAGAAGGGGTGATCCATCTTTAGCAAAAGGAACAGGTTCAGACGCATCACTGTTGGGAGCAGCAGGAGAAGACGCATTCAAATTTGCTTGGGTGGGAGAGTCATAATGGGGAGCAGAGCAAGACATCGTGAGCTATTAATTGATTTATTAATTTGATGTATTTGTTATTTTAAAAAAATGGAAAGCTTTGGTTGAGAATGAGACATGAAATAAGTTGAAGTGTCTCTTATTAGATAATGGAGGTGAATATTGCAGCAAAGAATTTGATAGTTATTGTTAAAACCATGGGATTTCTAGACAAAATACATTTCTAGGAACACAACAGGAAAATGGTGTGATTAAAAGGATGAATAAAAAAATCATGGAACGTGCAAGGAGTATGAGATTACATGTAGGATTGCCATTACAATTGTGGGCAAATGTTATGGATATTGTTGTTTATTTAATAAATAGATGGCCTTTAAGTTCCTTAGATGGTGGTATTCCAGAGGAGGCATGGATGAGTAAAAAGGTAAACTACTCATTTCTGAAAACTTTTTGTTGTGAAGTATTTGTCCATATTGACATGGAAAATAGAACAAAGTTTGAGGCAAGATCCAAGAAGTGCACTTTTATTAGATATGCAGTTAATGATTTTGGTTATCATTTAAGAGATTATGAGAATCACAAAATCATTAGGAGTAGAGATGTCATATTAAATGAGGAGGTCATATACAAAGATCGGTTGTAGAGAAAGAAATGTGAAAAGGAAAACACATAAAATATCATGCTTGATGAAATCCTTAAAAATGTAATTCCAACAATGTTAGAAAATTAAAATATTTAACAACTAGAACAACATGTACCTCAAAATCCTACAAGAAGATATACAATGTGTGTGTGTGTGTGAGAGAGAGAGAGAGAGAGAGAGGGAGAGAGAGGGAGGTTGGTAGGGAGGTAGAGAAAGGTACGTAGAGAGAGATAGAGAGGTATATGTAGAGAAATAGAGGTACTTAGGGAGTGAGGGGAGGTGTGTAGAGGGAGAGGAGACAAAGAGTAGAGAGTTAAGGATGTGAGAGAGAGGTAGAGAAAGGATAGAGGGGAGATAAAAGTAGAGAGGGAAGTAGGGAGGGGTGGTGAGAGAGAGAGGGGAGGTTGAAGAGAGATGTATGTAGAGAAAGATAAGTTGGTAGGGAGGGGGAGAAGGTATGTAGAGAGAGATATATATATAGGTATATGTAGAGAAATATAGGTACGTAGGGAGTGATAAGACAGAGTAGAGAGTTAAGGATGTGAGAGAGAGGTAGAGAGATAGGTCTAGATTTTGGGAGAGAGATAGAGAGAGAGAAGGGGGGTTGCTAGCGAGGGAGAGATAGAGAGGTATGTGTAGAGAAATAAAAGTAGGTAGGGAGTGAGGGAATTTGTCAAGAGAGAGAGGAGACAAAGAGGAGAGAGTAAAGGATCTGACAGAGAGAGAGCTAGAGAGATAGGTCTAGATTTTGGGAGAGAAAAGAGAGTGAGATAGAGAGGGAATAGAGGGGAGATAAAAGTAGAGAGGGAAGGAGGGAGGGGTGGAGAGAGAGAAGTTTGTAGGGAGGGTGAGTAAGATATGTAGAGATAGATAGAGAGGTATATGTAGAGAAATAGAGGTAGGTGGGGAGTGAGGGGAGGTGTGTAGAAAGAGAGGAGACATAGAGTAGAGAGTTAAGGAAGAGAGAGAGAGAGAGAGAGAGAGAGAGAGAGAGAGAGAGAGAGAGATTATTTGAAAATTTATAGGATCTAAAATCTAGAATCTGCATTATAGCTCCTAGAAATATGAAACCACTCTCAAACATCTTGTCAATATATACATGAAATATAACTTCAAGTATAAGACTTATACTTCAATGTTATATTCATGTATATATAAGTCATTTCCAATATAAAAAAATAAACAATATAAAAAGAAATGGGATCCTTTTTTAATTTTGAAGCGAGATCCCATTTTGTTTTTCAAATGGGATCTCATTTCGTACATTTAGGATCAAGATCTTGTTTCAAATTTTGGCTCGGGACTTTGAAGCACAACAGGGTCCTGTTTCAAACAAACGCGATTCTAGTTCATTCGACAAATTTTTGTGTTTTTGGCTAAGTCTTAAACTTTCACTCTAAGTGGACCCAACTTTGTGCATTTACCCAACACCTAATAGTCTTGGCTTCTGATTCTTCTTTTGATAAATCTTCATAGGCTAATGATGATTCCACCTAGGGTGATGTTTCACCTCATGTTGCTAGTTTTTCCTCCTAAGGCCTCATGGATCCTTCTATGCTTCTTATTGTTAGTGTGGCCCTCTTTGGCCCCATGGACCCTTCTCTACCTGTTGCTCTCGTATTGCTCCAACCTTTGGTGGCTGGTGTGTCGCCTAGTTAGCATTCTACTCCTTGTGATGAAAGACTCACTAAAGAAATTTCCCCTCTTGATCCCCCTTGTGAGGGTGTTCCAAATGATAGTATTGTCTAGATTGTTGTTCGTCAACGAAGGAGAGACCATTCTTATTCCTCTTTCTAAACTTTTCCTTGAGTTGTGGGTGAAATTTCTCCCCAACCTTAATGTGGGTTTCTAGTTGCTCTACTACAGTGTTGTAAGTGGCTTGTTTGGGTCTTTATTGTCAGTGGTTTTTTCTTGACCAATTGTGAATGACTTTTTTGGCTTGTCTTTGTATAGGGTCAGCACCCTTGTTTTGTTGCTTTTATAATAAAAAACATAACTATTTCCATGGGATGTCACCTTTTGTCTTAAATAATTATCTAAAATGGAAATACCATCCTGACATAGAATCTTTCATCTAATCCATCATATTCTTGACATGATAACCAACCTTATATTTTGGTGTTGATAACCTACTTTGAGTAAAAAATAAAAAAAATAAAATATAAATATAATTAAAATATTAAAAAATATATATACTCGAAAGCTATACTTATAGGTCTACAAAAAGGTAATTTTACATTTATTTTAATTGTTATTTACATAAGTAGGAGTTGCTAAAGTAAATTAGCCTAAAAGTTGTGCTAGATATACATTTAGTGAATAATTTTAGTTGAAAAAATTGTTGACTTATCTAAATTAGCTAGATCATATGTTTGACAAAATTGTTTTTAGTCGGAAATGCTTAAAGTTACTTGTTCTGATAAGTTGGCAAAAAGTTGTGATACAACTTTGTACTTTTACCCACACATTTACACATTTTTTTAATTGAAATAATGCAAGAAATTACATAGATATCAAAAATCAAAAGCTTGCCAAAAAATGAAAAGAAAGGCCAACAACCCACAAAGAACAATCACCGAATCCTTTCAGATGACAAATACAAAATTGATCATAAAGGACACCCCATCAAAGAGGAGCACAAATCATAAATAATGTTGCAACCCGAAGGGAGAACATAGCACAATGACAAGACAATTATCAAGCTAAACTATTACAGCTTACACCATAGCCAGTTGAGACTAAACTCCATCATCACTGCAACAAAAATACATGTCACAACCTGGATTTTAACATTTGTTGAAGCTGTTTGGAACAAAAGGCATCATTTTTGTGAAGTTGTAAAAGCTGGAATTTGATTCTATCTAGTTGGTTGCTGATCTTCATTCGTTCTTTAGGACCTCCCTACAATTGTGAGCACAAGAAAATAGTCTGAAATATGATTTTAGAATAAAACCTAAGAATTTTTCCCTCTTGGTGAACCTCATGGTTAGATAAAACAAGCATACACCTACTTTTCCATATGTTAAGCAAGATAATATGTCTCATAGAATTAGCAGATATATTTTTTTAAGATTTAGACGTAGAACAACTTCTTTCCAACATAAGGTATGGCAAAAAATATTTGGAATATAATTGAAAACAACATTCCATTTTTGTTTAGTCCAAGAGCAATCCCAAAAGATATGTTTCAGACTTTCATCTTGAAGGCAAAAGGGGCATTTATTTGGTTGAATCATCATACATCTCAATTGGTCAACGACTAGCAATTTAAAATGTAATATTTTCCAAGCCAAAATCTGTGCATTGGCTTCTTCTTTAAACAACCAAATCTAAGCACTCAACTTTTTCCACATTTTTTCTTTGAACTTACAGCTCCATTTCTGATTTAATCTCGGATTGAGTGGCAAAGAGGGCAGCAGGGTTAGGTAGACTTTTTTTAAACGAAACTGGAAAAACTGATGAATAGATAGCCACCACCAATCTTTTGAGAAATTACATTCCAATGGCGTGCAAATCTTCATGGTAAGATCACTAGGAACTAGAGATTTAACAAAGATTAAAAACCCTTTGAACTTGTTGGTTAGACCAAAGGTATTCTTAATAGTAGAGCAAGAGGCCCACTCTAGTGAGTTGAAGTCCCACAAATCCTTAAACCGACAAACTCTTTTCTTGAAGAGATAATAACCCTGTCTCTAGAAAGAAACAACAAGAGGTTCGCCCTGATACCGGATCAATTTGTTCCACCAAATTGAGGAATCACCAAAGCTAAAACCATGTTGATGGGAAAAATTCCTCCAACTCAAGTAATTGCAGACTTGCTGCCATGCCCTCCAAATAGACTGTAAGGGAAATGAGGCTTTAATATGAAAAGAGGGAGCCATTAAAATTTTATCCTCCCACTTAACATTTTGCCATTTATTCTTTGTTGAGGCTTGGATAATGCAGAACAGAACAAAATATTTCCAAGACTCATCTCCCTTGATCACTCTAATTATCCATTTAGTTGTCAGACACACCCCTTGAGTTAGAGGGATCCAAAATACCTAATCCACCTTTAGATTTAGGTTGGTTACAGTGGACCCATGAAGAATATTTGAGGCCAACAACACCACTCCAATTTGACCATAGAAAATTCCAAACAAGTTTGATAAGTTCATCATAGCTCTTTTTTGAGGGCAACCAACAAGAAGAGTAGTAAACATGTGAAGCTAGAAAAATACAATTCACCACCTAGATCTTACTAGCTAGAGATAAAAATTTGTTTTCCCAAGTGCATAATTTCATTTTGACTTTGTTAAGAAACCATTTCCACATATCAAAAAGAGAGATTCCCAAACCAAAGGGTATGCCCAACTAGCATATAAGCTCATCATGTTTGATTTCTTCCATTCCTAAGGAATCCAAGGGGGGATAGGGTCAATCTGTAGCATGAGAAATTCATTTTTATGATGAGAAAGCTTAGACCTAGAAATGGAACAATAAAGGTTGAGAGCATCCATAGCGCTATTAATCTCTTCTTCAGAATTTTGGAGGAATAACATACTATCATCAACAAAATGAGAATTTATCACAACTGAGTTGTTGGGGGTAGAAATACCCTAGATCTTGTTCATCTGGTTATATTTTTGTAACAAATAGCCCAAGGCAACAGTAGCTAGAACATAAAGAAAAGGAGAAAAAGGGCAACCTTACCTAATTGAGTATCGTAGAGGAAAGGGCTTGAGCATCTCTTTATTTATAATTAGTTTAGCATTGGCATCTGAGAACAACATTTCAACATGTTTGCACAACTTAGGATCAAATCCCAACCATTACAACATTTTAAGGATAAAACTCCAACGCATTCTATTGTAAGCTTTATCAAAATCCAACTTCACCAGAATAAAATTTTGACCTGATTATTGAGCCCATCCCATAGATTCCCACGCAAAGATAAGATTATCAAGGATAAATCTCCCACCAAGCAAACCAGTTTGCTCAAGTCTAACAATATTTTTTGCAACCGGCTTGATCCTTGTAACTAAAGCTTTAGCAATGATTTTGTAAGAAGTATTAAGTAAGGTGATGGGATGCCACCCATAAATAGTGTCTTCATTCTTCCCTTTAGGGTTGAGTTTGATAATGCCTTTGTTAATAACAGGCCCTAAAGATCTAGCCTCCAATGCCTCTAAATAGAGCAAACTAAAATCCTCCTTGATATGATGCCACATGGTTTGATAAAATCCCACAGGAAGGCCATCAACTCTAGGAATTTTGGTTTGCTGCCATAGAAAAAACAACATGTTCTAGCTCTTCAGTAGAGAGATTGTGGTCTAAGAACAAACTATAATCCTTATATAGTTTCCTAGGAATATGTCCTTTAACAATGTCTTCCAAAATTGGTGCACATCAAGCCAATGGACATCCTCTCTAAATAATTTTTCATAGTATGTTTGAAATAAGTCTTTAATCTATTCGAGCTTCGTATGGAGAATACCTATTTCATCTTGGATAGCTCCAATGAACTCCTTTCTATGCTTGTATTTAAGAAAATTAAAGATGTACTTAGATCCCCTATTACCAATGTAATCGAGCCCTAATTTTAGCTCCTTAGGCGCTATAGTTATCCAATTTATGAATTTGGGCCTCTAATGAAGCTATTGAAGTCTGTAAGTTAATATCATTAGGCCTACTATTCAATAATTTTATGTCGTAATCTTACCCTTAAGTGATTTTTCTTTATGTTTTTGTTGCCAACCCAGTCTCCTCTTGAAAGCATGAAGAAATTTAGCACATCTTGAAATGGCATTGTTCCAACAAACCCTGTAAGAATCTCCTACATTAGGCTTAGGGAAAGAATTCGAAAGCCCTACCAGAGCAGCCACACAAGAAGGATTTTTAAGGTGAGAAGTATTCAGCTTGTATGGTAACCTAGAGTCCTCATTATTGTTATTAGTCCCTTAGACCGAACAAATAATAGGATAGTGAACTAAGAGAGTAGAAGTGTAACCTACTCTAACACAAATACCACTTGGGTCCTGAACAACATGAAGGTTAGGGGAGATGTAGAATCTGTCATGGGTAAGGTCCTTATTATGAATAAGATCTATCACCCCAATGGATTACGACAAAGTAGCCATTTATTGAACTCTTCTTTACTTAATTTTGTGGGGCTGAGCCAACTGCGATCATTATGGTGTTCAACCATGTTGAAGTCTCCATCGATAACCTAATTAACATTAGGCAGATTTTTGGAAATCCACTCCCATAACTCACTCATGTCTTTTAAAAGATTAGGAGCATTAATAGAGCAAAAGCCAATAGGTTGTCCATTAATAAAAGTGAGGACCCAAACACAATTATGTAAAGGATCCTCACCTTGATTAATGACAAATCTCTTCACCCAAGGGGCCAAACCAAGGACAACCCCCACTCTACCTTCTATATGTGATGTATGAAAGAAAGAAGCTTCCCTCCATACATTGGATAGAGAAGAAGAAAGACGAAGACCACTCAACTTGACCTCTTGGAGAAAAACAATATAAGGTTTCCAAGTAACTAATGTCTCTCTAACTCCATACTTGCGGTGAGCGACAGATAACCCTCTAACATTCCATGAGAAAAATTTTAAGTTCATGGCAAATCCAGAATGGACGGAGCATCTTCTTGTGGCAAAGCATCAAAACGATTGGCTATAGAAACTAAATGGTCTATGGGACCCAAATCAGCATTAGTAGGAGATGGAGACTATGATCTTTGCCTAATAGAATGGGTTTGGATAGAGGTGTGCACATCCTTGGGTGCAGGAGACTGGTAATGTTGTCTCAAAGAATGGGAGGCATAAGGAGAAAGATGAGCAACAGATTTGGAATTACGAGGAGAAGAAGATCGACGTGCTCCAACAGAAGAATGAGGACCCACTTTTATGCCAAAACGCTCAAAAGGCTCCTTCCTCTTTATGACAACCTACCATCCATCCTCCATAGCAACATCCTTATAAGTAGAGGCAATGTGATCAGACTCATGAATAATGTTAGTATCCATAGGAACCAGGGACTGACTTGTAGCCTGGATTGAATCTTTAGGGCCAGAAGGGACTAATGGCTAGTTCATAACCCGTGGTTGGTTGGGTTGAGTTAAAGCTTGAGTTTGAATAATTTTGTTCTTTCTTCTTGGGCAAATCCCTAATTAAATGGTTGTCGGCAATAAAAACAAGCATTTGGCTTATTCAGATATACTAACAATTGAGAGAACTCAAAACCTGGTCCAATAAGTTTAATAGTTTCTGGAAACAGGTTGTTTAAGTCCATTTCGACATAGGCTCTTGGATGGACCCTTAAACTTGCAAACTTGTCAGAGTTGTTCTTACACCAAAAACCTTACCTAGTTGAGCAACGATATCCTTCAAGAAAGGTCTAAAGGAAAGATTCAAAAAGGGAAGTTCCACCCACATAGGATATTGTGAAGGACCCTCAGGATGAAAAATCTAAAGTCTAGGCTTGTAAGTAACACACTTGTCCACATATGAGCCAAGTCCATACTGAAGCACAACTTGTGCATAATTAGCATTTCTAAATTTACAGGAAACATAGCCCTTTCCCAAACCCCTCAAGGCTTTGATCTCCCATCCCCTGTTTTCCCAATTGAGTTTGGCCCATTTACACGTCTATTTTTTTAAGGTACCCCTCTTTAAAAAATAGCATAATTGATCTATGTAGACATTCAACAATACTATCTATGACATCATCATGTAAGACAAATTCAAGGGTTTTACTAGTTACTTCAATAGATTGATCCTCCATATGAGATGATTCCTTGACTCGATTTTCTTCTAGTGGGTGAGGTTCATGTTTGGTATCTGAATCGCTATTTCCATTGGGCACGCCAACATCCTTGACGGAGATTTCACCATTGGTAACGTGAACATGGTGTCCTTAAACATTATCTCACGCCCCGACCAACTTGGCAAGGAAAAGCTTCCTCCAAGGAAAACTTTCAGAAACCCCCCCTTGGACAAGGTGTAAGAACCTAGCGAAAGCTATATAATTCCCAAGGAAATTTTTAATTTTATTGGCGAATTTTTGCGGTTTACGAAGAAAAAATAATAATCTCCATTGGCGAATTAGTCGTGATCGCTCAAAGTTTGTGAAAAATCCTAGTGAATTGTAATGTTTTTAAAACAAAAAAAATATTTGCATGGGCGAATTGTAATGTTTTTAAAACCAGAAAAATATTTGCATTGGTGATTTCAACTTATTTTCAAACCATTTAAATTTTTTTTTGGCGATTTCAACCTATTTTTCAAACCATAAAAATAAAATATTGGCAATTTCAAGCTATTTTCAAAACCATAAAAAAAAAATATTCGCGATTTCAAGATATTAAGTCATTAAAACATGTGGCACATAGTCATCAACTCTTTGCCTGAAATACTGCCCATTAGAAAATCTCGCGACCTAGCGACAAACCCTTACGACTCTCTCCAACTCACAAGCTGAAAATGCTAAGCCTTCATAACCTTGAGATCTAGCAACTGAGGGAAACTGAACTGCCACTCACCAATTCTCGACCACAAAATGTTAAGTCCTCATCACCGCAACGACTTAGAGATAGTGGTAACTTTAACCCTTGTCGCATACTCGCCAACATAAAACTGTTTATCTCTTAACTGCTAGCACTTCACTCACAAGTTCACGGCTTGATCAGGTCTTAAGACTTTTAACTTTGCGCGCTGGCAATAACCATAAAACTTAACCACAAACGTCTACTCGCTAGCTCGCGACCTAAAAATGCTAACATTAAACAAACATGAGAGCTAGTGACAACTGTATGAAATGAGTTACTCGCTAACTCTCGCGGCTATAATGTATGACATCAAACCAACTTGAGACCTCGCGACCAAAGCAATTTCATTAACAATCTCCAGCTCGGTAACATAAAACGCTAACACCCAAAAAGCTAGAGACCTCATGATGTAAACCCAAACCCACTTGTCGCCAGCTCGCGACTTGATCACGTCTTCAGACATTTTACCTCGCGAGCTGGCGATAACCATAAAATTTAACCACAAACTATCTGGTCACTAGCTCGCAACATAAAAATGCTAACATTAAACAAACATGAGAGCTAGCGACAACTCTGGTGGCAAGCTAATATGTACGAGGAATTTTTAAGGCTTGGATGCCGACTCATTCTTGAGGGACTAGTTTGAAGGTTTCTCCTGAGTCGAGGTTGATTAGACAAGCGAGGACGACGGTTTCAAAGGCATAAAAGGATTGGATAGCTTCTGAGTTAGAGATGGGAGATCACGGATTTCTTTGAGAAATCAGAGCTCGGGTTGCTTGTTGTCAGGGATTTTGAAGCAGAATTTGTCCAATCAAGGAGGAATAAAATCAGAACAAAATCGTTCACAATAGATGAGCCTTAGCAGGATGTAGTGGATTTGATAGGCATGACTTCTAGAGTCTATAGTCATGTTGAAAAACACCAAAATGATGATTTTTCACGTGAATGAGCATCACCAAATGAAGTGTTAAAAGGTTATAAATACAATGGAGTAGTGACTTAATTAGTAGAAGAGAAAAGAAACCTTTTTCATTTTCTGAGAGTGGTTTTTTCCTCAGAAAGGAAGATGATGTTTGAGCAGGATCATGCATGGAGTTGTTGTGTGTGCTCTGTAATACCAGATGGTTGTTTTTTTGTTTTCTCCTATGTGAGTTTCTTTATTGTCAAAGCGGTTGTGAAAGTGAGAAGGATTGCCAGAGTGGGTGTGAAAGCCTTTTCTTATCAAGAAAGGCCAAGCATGGCACATCCTCTGCTTCTACTCTACCACAGGATGACAAGGGGTTTCAAGAAGGAGCCCACAGAGGAATGAAAGAAGGATTTGTTTGGGTGGGGAGTGGCAGCCAGTCATCTTTGTGACGACATGGAAGCTGCAACCCCTCCCCAACATATTACATTTACCCGAAAGCTCCTTTTTCCACTTTCCCTGATCGTGGGCATGAAGGCTCGAGCTCCTCTTTCCATTTTCTCTATTCCTGGGCATGACGTCTTCCTCCTCTATTTGGAAATGATTTGTTGGATAGAACGTAACATCTCACATTCCATCTGAAGGCATCAGGGTGATAATGGCATGGCTCAAGCAGTTTTGCAAGTTGTATAGTCATTGGGGTTCCTTTTCTAGTTCCAGTAGTGATTCTAGACTCTAGGTGAAGGCAGCAAGTTGTATAGTCATTTACAGAGAAAATGAAAAGCATTTAGTGTCAAGCTTTGTGCAGGTTCTTGAAGGAGTTATATATAAATTTATTTTGTGACGATCGATGAAACTAGTAATTTTATTCAATAGAAATTAAATTCTGATATATTTCTCTCTGGTGTATAATTCTATCTCTTTCAAATGATCGGAATCATGAGTTTTAACTTTTTTCATTTGTTGCATTGTTATGGTGTACGCAATTTTTCATTTAATGCTTCCTATTATGCCCAGGAATGCAAAGTTTCTGTTAATCTGGAATCATATTAAGGATTCACCTCATTGTAATTAGTGGGCGGATTATAGATATGAGTAAATGCCAACTTTATGGTGGAGGGAAAACATGTACATGATAGTCATAGAACACCTCCATATATATATATATATATATATATATTACATAAACATCCATCGCATATAAAATCATAAGAGTATTAAGAATGAAAGTATCAAACACCACAATAGATAGGAATACAACATAATTAGTAAAACATGCATGTAACTCAATTAAAGGGAATATCTTTTGAGGATCCAGTTCCATGATAGATGTTATAGACAAATCACAATTTCATAATCAAAAGTAAACAAGAAAACATATTCACCCACAATGAATCAACTATTATAATTGGAAGGTCACTTCACTAAGTCAACATCAAGACAACAGACCAGTGCCTTATCCTAGGGCATAGAGTCACTTACAATTCAAAGACAACCTGATAATAAACTTCAATAAGATTCATTTGCAGATAAATAGGAATGAATGTGCCATTACATACACAACCCAGATTCATACGTAAACTGGAAAACCCTTGACCATTCAATTCACAGTGAAAACATAAATTCAACACAAAGAAAATTATGTGAAGATCTCAAACTGCAAATGATATTGATATTATATTCATAATGATATCAGAAAGTAAATTCAGAATGCGATTCAGCTATGCACTTATCAAATTCTTGAACAGTTGAACTATTATAACTATATCAGAGTTTTCAACATCAATAAAAGTGGCCAACTGGCCATCCCTCTCTACTGATCAAAAAGAAAAAGTGAACATCCCTCTCAAATTAATCTTGGAATCCTTTTATAAGATGAGGATTCAACAAGCTTAGAATTACTGTGAGGAATCTTGGCTAGCAACCTGACATTTCTTCTTTTGCTTTAACATGGCTTGCCACCTGTCCACCTCTTTGTTTGTTGGCCAACTGAATGCCTTTACCTCTTCCAACTTTGCAACTGAATCTGTTCATCTGGCATCTGTAACTGCCCTGGCCTCAACAATAAACTTTGCATGGTCAACCTCAACCTTGAACAGTGAATCAAGCATATCGTTAAAGAAATCAGCATCAACCTGTTCATCTATATGCTTGATTATTTCTTCTTCCTCTAGAATCAAATCAAATTTGCTGGTCCAATCAGAAATTGATTTCAAATCTCCATTACTACCATAAATTGAAGGCACCAATTTACTATAACCTTCCCCAAATGTCTGCAGATTTTCATTTATAAGCACATCCTTCCCTGTGAAAAATGCATAAGCTGCATTCATTACCTCCACCATGTCTTTAGTGTCACTGATCTTGGGAGGGAACTCGCCACTATACATCATTGCAGTATCTAGCTTATCCATTAATCTGTTTCTTCCTGACCAAAGATTGAACAAAGGTCCAAGAAAAGCGACAACCTCAGAGGATGTTTTACTTGCCTCTTTCAAAAAAATGTGCAAATCATGCACTACCATCAATTTTCCTTTCAATACATTAATCCGGTGTTTCAGAATTTCTGACACAATAGAGATAGCCTTGACATTTTGTTCATTTTCAAGCTTTTCAATTTTCTCTGTGTATTCCTCCATTTTTGCTGTCACATCAGCTGGTATTTCTTGTACTTGTTCTATAATCTGTATTGGAGGGGGCTCATTTGCAATTTTTTCTTTCATCTCCACTAACTCTTCCTCCAGAGCGCCCTTCTTCATCAGTGTCTCTTCACATTTTTTAGATAATGCAATCAATTGGCTATATGTTTCTGTGTATCTTCTTGACAAATCCTTTGTTTTTGATAAATTCATGAAAGAAACTTGAGTAAAAAATGAGGCAATCTCCGTGTCAGTTGTGTTTTGCAAATTCCAGATCATTCTGTTAGCTTTCTTTTCTACTTGGATATTTAGAAGGTAGGGCTTTTGAGTGGAAGGGGCCAAAGACCAAGCAACAAGTGTCTTTGACTTAGGATTAAATCCCGATCCTCTTATTACATCTCCAATTTCAAATTCAGTTTTAAACATTGGGTTCTCTTGCTTCCTAATCTGATCAATAATAAAAATAGACTGGATATCCCAGTCAGGCATCATAATCATACCAGTTTTCTTAATCAATTGTCTTTCCCGTTCTACAGATATTTGCTCCCTGTCAGGATCATATTCCTGCAGTGCCTTGATGATCTCCTCTTTCTTTTCTACATTTCCTTCCTCTATGATCATATTTTGTCTTAATTGATTTTGTTTCAACCTTGTCAAAAAACTTTTAAATTCATCCGACTTAATAAAGTCATCATCTTTCATGAACTCATTTGACAACATCACACGCTCATCAAAGCTTTGAGCAAAGGCTTCGTTTGTTTCTCCATGTTCTTCATTCTGCCCTGCTTCTCTGAGATGTGTCCTTATTTGATGAAAGTATTGTCCTTGTTCTGTAACACTCTACCAGGGTCTCTCCTCACAATTGTACCGACCTCTTTGGTTTTTTGTTTCTTTGCAGGTGGCACTCAGGTAGATTGAACTTCATCCCCTCTCTCCACATCATCAACAGATACACTAAGTGGCCTCTTGCCATGTGAAGAATGTCCATCTTGGGGGTCTTGCTGTTGAGCAGCCACTTTTGGAATTTGAGGCATTTGTTCCATTAAAGTTTCATATAAACTGAGCATTCTGTTAATCCTCTCCAGGTACGGGTTATCAGGGCAAAAACCTGAGAAACTAGGGTCAACAACCTTCAATTCTGCTTCAACTCTCATCAAATTTTTCCATTTTCTTCTCCTTTCTTGTACTTCCTCTTTTCTCAACAAATTTCTAACCACATCTTCATCATCCAATGGTTCATGGTCCTTTATT
Source organism: Cryptomeria japonica (assembly GCF_030272615.1). Classification (NCBI taxonomy): domain Eukaryota; kingdom Viridiplantae; phylum Streptophyta; class Pinopsida; order Cupressales; family Cupressaceae; genus Cryptomeria; species Cryptomeria japonica. Next base: position 577,540,340 of record NC_081406.1, read on the forward strand.
GTGGCCCACGGTGTCATTTTTGGCAATGCACGTTTAATAAATTGTTCAGGATCACAAAATCTAGACACAACATTAACCAACCTATGTTGTTTAAGGAAATTGTTTACTTCATCAAAGGAACTCTTACCAATGGTAAAATCAGACACAACCCAAAGCCTAGGAAGAAGAGAACCCTTCCTGTGTTTGTCAAGGTATTCTTTTTCAACTAGGGTCAATTGCCAAATACACTCCATAAAAGCAATTCTAATTGGAACAAATTTTGGTAAAATATGGAGAGGTCAAGGACACCCATAGACTCTGATCACGGTATAGTAATCAAAAAAGAAAAAGTCCCCCCAGTTATGTGAAATAGACCAGTTTGGAACATATTGGTAAGGTCTCAAAACTCTCCTAACATTAATTGACAATCGTTCCCTATTTATTCCTAGCATTTCCATAATTGGCAAAACAATCCAATTTTCAAAGAAAAGGAAAGAAGAATGGGGAGAACTACTGTCCCAAACCTGGGTCCATCTTTGTATTGGCATTAAGACACAAAATTCTTCTTTGAAAAGCTCCAATTCTTTATCCATGAACTCAACATTATAGAACAAGATTAAATGCATTAGCAATGAATAATGCTTGAATGTAGGGTTGGGTGCACCACTCTGAATTTCAACTAGAGCATTATGAATGTGTTCAACCACATAGCCCACATAATTGTAATCTTTGTTAACATCTGGGTGTTGAATATCTATAGCCATCATCAGTAATTCAGCGAACACTGTTGAATCTCCATCAAAACTCAACACACTGTATAATCCATAGATTGTACAATGCATATAATGGTGGAAAGGTGTGATGTCAAATGGTGGTTTGATACTATCTAGAATTATAACTAGTTTCCTATTCACCCTAGGCATGTATCTGGGCATTGCATGCTTCTTGATAACACCTTAATATTTGTCATAATCCTCTGCAATCTGCTCCAAATCTATATCTGTACATGCAAAACTAGTAATATGGAAAGCTTCAACAAAGCTAGCTCTGTTAATTGAAACTAGGGCAGACTGGTTCTTTCTTCTGATTACCCTAGATATTGGGCAATAGCGTTTGGCCAACTCTTTGATCAAATCCACATCAACATACACATTTGGCACAATTAACTTTGCCATATTTAAATCCCAAGGGTTTGACATCGGGACACCCTTAACCCTATTATTCCAGAAATAATGAAACAGAGCAGAACCAGTCATATGAAGTGTGGTCAGGTTTCTGAATTGGCTCAATAAATCTTTCCATGCCAAATCATTTGTATTCAAAGCAACGGAAGTCCTTGGCAACAAATCTACAAATTCTTCTTTGTATTTCTTATCCTTCTTTTCCTCAATGGCCTTGGGCTTGGAACCTCCAATTCCACTCGTCGCCTTGCTCATTTTAGCTGCAGGAGAAAAACTTAGCCAATTTTCTGAAATTTTCCCACGCCCAACACTCTGAATTCTCCAACGTTGTTGCAGAGCTCAATTCACTGGATTACCTCGAAGATAGAATGCATTAATGCAATTATACAAAATCTTGGCTCGATCATGCAATTTATGGTATTTGGGCACCATCACTTCTCTCATGTCTCATTAATTGCCACACTTGCATGAACTAGCTATTGTGGCATTAATTCAAAGCTGAAGGACTCGAGCGAAATTTGAATTCATGCCCTTCTACTTGATTGGCGATTGCCATTCAAAACTTTTACAGAACCCGACAAACAAGTCCACATGTCAATCCCCATCTTTAATCGCACACTCACAACCGGTTATAACAATTTGGAAAGTAACCAGCGAGTTAGCGACAATGCTACTAAATCCTCTTAATCGCAAGCTTGCATCCCCTTTTACGAATCCTCAAACAATCTCGCGAGTGAGCGACAGCCGTTGATCTTCATCAAGTCTTTCAGTCGCAACCTCGCAACAACATTTGTAATATTCTTTCTTTACCTACGAGTTGGCGACCACGACAAATCTAACAAAAAAACTTATTTCATTGCAAGCTCGCAACTTGAAACTTGACTTAAACCCTTGTGATCCTGCGACAACAAGACACTTAACCGCCATCGCATGCTCGCAACAATTTTTGACTTAAGACTTACAAACCCGCGAGCATGCGATGACTACAAAAGCAAACCTTACCTTACTTGTCACCAGATCGCAACATAAAATGCTAAACAACTTCAAAACCTACGAGCAAGCGACGAAACTAACTAAGCCGCAATACCAACCACATCGCATGATCGCAAATTAAAATGACTTAACCGCGAACACCTCGCGACCTTGCGATAACTTATGTAAGAGATTAGGACCTTTGTCTAATGTGAGGCGTTGCTCATACATTAATCTGATCAAGGATTGATATTCTGTTAGAACTCGTTCCGCTGGTCCATGCAAGGAGATCCATCTGGTCTCAACATCCCTGAGAAGCTTGTTTCCTGTTGTTACTCCTTCAACAAATATCTGAAATTCTGCAAAACGTTTAGGACTTTGACAGAAGTATGAATGGAGCTCGTGGACCAGATCTTCAACTTTTGACATTGTAGGGAAATTGTTTACAATTCTATATGCTAAATTCATTCGATGGGCCATGCAATGAATGCCAACCATGTATGGTGCAATACTAGTTTGTAATCTTGCACAAAGATCGGTCCTTTGACCTTGCATTACTGCAACTCCATCATCTACAACACACACCAACTTCTTGGCAATTGTCAAGTCATCCATACCAACAATTTCATTCAAAGCTTTCTTAACTTCCAAATATAAATTTTTTGTTGTTGAATTGCCCCTCATTTTTCGAACACAGAGTAGATGAGCTCGGCGAACGTGTTCTTTTACGGTATACACATGCATACAAACCCAAGCAGTGTTATCTACCGCAATAACTTCATCTATGGATAATGAAATGAAATTTGACTCTTTTACAGTCTTGTAAATTTTGTTTTTCCACCTCAATGAGACAGTTTGCCATTTCCCATCCAGCGTTTATTGACCAATGTGACATAGGATAGTGAGGAACATTCAAAAAAGATAATAAATTACTAAATTCTGGGAAATCTCTCATAGGACGTCCACTCGACAGAATGTGAAAAATAACACTCATCTGAACAGTCTTTGTCAGGTTTGCATCTTTTGCTGCATGTTCAAGCCCAACCTTGATCGTATTTCCAAATCCACTATTACCAATCAGTGTCATTTTGTGGTTATGCTCTTCATATTCCGCAACATACTTAACATGAAGACATTCTTCCTTTGATTTCCATCTTACTACTAGTGTTTCCTTTCCGTCTATGATATGTTTTTCATAAACCTTACCAATATGCTTTTCTATGGTGTCAAGCTTTAGCTGCATCTTCTTCTCTCTTTTAGTTTTCCAGCTACAAATCTTACACCTGCATTCTGTTGGTTGTTCATCAGTGTTTGGCACTGGTTCAATGGATGGGTACTTTGCTACCCAATCAATCTTAAAACTCCTTGTCATCTCCCACTCTCTCCCCAATTTTACTTTCCTTTTCTTTTCTTCCTACCAACATCATCTTCAGTACTAGCATTTGCATCCGAGTGAACTATCTCATTGTGTGTATCCCTTAGAACATCTTTTGTCGTGTTGGTTTTGTCATCCTCATTTGATGCATTTAACTCAATGACAATCCCACCTTGTGGTGGTGGTGAGCTACTGTGAATGGCTTTTGCAACTGCAAAAGTTGATGGACCAGAAACTTTGCCAATTCCAAAGAAAGACTTTATGGTAGTATCTTTAAGTTTAAGTTTTGGGCATTTTGATGGTCTCCCAATCCCTTCAGTTTCACCACCCTGAGGAGTCTTACCCTTGTCTAACATCCCAATTCCTTCAGTTTCACCGCCCTGAGGAGTCTTACCCTTGTCTGACATCCCAATCCCTTCACCACCCTGAGGAGTCTCAGTCTCACCCTTGTCTAACATCTTAATCCCTTCACCACCCCGAGGAGTCTCACCCATGTCTGACTGTGACATCTTGAGTCTTGACCTCTCACTACGAATTAAAAGTTAAAACTAATACTATCAAGTATGAAGAAATGATTACTCACCTTTATGCCTTCTCAATTCTCTGAATCAGGAATCAAGAATGTTTGGGCCTGTGTTGCAAGATTGTAACTCTGGCCCTTCGCCCTACAATGAACTTCGACGTTTCAACTCAAATTGCGGAATGCGAATCGAGAGCTCCCAAGATACCAAACCTAGTTATGCACTCCTACTTGAGTGTCTCAACTCCTATTATATGACCCACTTGCATGTGGCCATTTGCCTTATCATACATCCCTTACACATAACACTTTGAATAAATGATTCCTTCGACCCTCACTTCGCACCTTGTGAGAACCCTTTTAGCCCACACCTCCCTCTATTAGAACAACTCCTTGCCTAGTATATTCATCCTCTAGCAACTTGAACTATTTTTTGTTGCCTCCTCAATGACACCCCACCATAGATACAAATATCTCCTAATCAACACAAGCACCCTACCAACTAACTTGTTCAACTTCAAATCTCCTAGTTTCCTAACCAAAAAAGGTGTCTCCCAATAGAGGACCATTCTCTCAACATAAACCATTTGTCTCTTAATCACTTGGTTGTTACTCCATTATGGCATGTATCTTCCATATTGTGGGAACTCATCACACCTAGACGTCATTCAATGCCTATCATTTAATCCCTAGGTCAATTAGATCTCTAACATTGTTAATCTATATGTTAGCTCTAGGCTTGAGGTTGTCATTCACCCATGCATCCATTCTTTCCACATATCCTCCACTTTGACACATTTCCGCAAAGTGAATTCATCCATGTCTAACTTGGCCCCTTCATGTATATGTGTGCCATGCAGTTTGTGCTCATCCCCTTTAGCCCCTTTAGTTGTTCCCTCCTTTGTGCTCTTTTATGCATCACCACAACACTTCTCTTACCTTCACACATTCATCATCACAATCCTTCACCTTCATAGTGATGTCCTTGATCTCACATTTCTACTTCCTCCTAGTTCTTTCGGTCTTTTTTTTCTCATCTGCTTCCCTCTTTCCTATGTTGCTTTTGTGCATTGCCTTCTTTACTTATTTCACAATCTACCTAACTACTTCAAAATCAAGACTTAAATCAAACTGCCTCAATTGGTAGATTTGTCAAATTATCCATTGACCTGACATTAGCTCCCATTGGTCCTTGCACTCGACCATACTTGGAACTTGTGTTGCACACACGCACCCCGTCTCCGATAGGGCCCCCTTTGTTTTTGTATGCTTGATTGATATTTTGCAACAATTCTATCTTGTTGAGGATTGGAGAGAGATAAAGAAAGTAAACTTGGACCAAGATGCATTGAGAAGATGTAGGAGGTCATTGCAAGGAGAAAGTGTCAATTTCAGAACTTGAACTTCATATGCCATTGATAGTGAACCTCATATAGCTAAGGTAAAAACTCCCACCTAAGGAATATTTGTCTTAAGAAGGCTCAATTGAGAAAATTCGGCCAAGTGTCTCTTAGGAACATCAGAGTTGAGCAAGGAAACATGAAGTGGGGCTTAATCTTGGATGAAATTGAGAATGAGATCTCAGGGCTAAACTTGGAAAATAGAAACGTATAAAGGAACAAAGGAGGAATTGAGAACATAAGTCGAATAGTTCAAAGCATATGCCTAACAAAGTCACAAAAGAAAACAATGCATTAACAATAGTAAACTTGGCTATAGGATAGATTTTTGGATTCCATACAAAAATTCTTCCAAACCCCAAACTTCATCATGCATAATAATTGGTTCAATATAAAACTTAGTGGTAGGAATCCTTATAGGAATTCCAATTACATTTCTACCACTGATGTTTTTACTGAGTTTTATTAGTAAAGCAGAAAAAATTAAAAGGAACACAAACTCAGCATAAGAAAAGTCTTTAGGATTTTCCATTTTCCCTTCTTATTACCAAGTTTATGACCAAGTTTCCCAAATATATTCCTAATACCAAAGTTTTTCACCGAGATTCTTGTTTTCCTTCCTCGGATGGAATTGTTGAACGAACTTACCGTCTACTTTCCCAAAGCCAGTTTTTGACTCGCCAAGGCATCAAACGATAATATTAGGGAAATCTCATTTGCCAGATAGTGTATTGAAAACCAGGGCAATTCCAATGTTTGATGGAATGAACCAAGCTTCAGAAGTAAAAATGTTTGCAAGTGAAACAAACTGGAAAAACTTTGTGAAAGGAATGTTTTCAAGATTCTAAAAGTTGTTCCAAAACTTGGTGAAAGGCCAAGTTCTTTTTATCATATGGAAAACAAATCTCATAGTGATGCCAGTGGTTGAGTTCTTTGTGTATTTGATTGGTACAAGTTTTAACTAAGTTGCAAGGAGACAAATTTTAATGGAATGTGAACAAATGAAAAGTCTCACAATATAATGAGAATTGAGTTTGGCGTACAAAGAGAAACCCATAATCCTAATAAAAAATTAAGAGAGCCTACCTAAAAATGAGCAAAGGGTGGGTGTTATGCTTGGATAGAAATGGAGGTAGGTTACAAATTGTTCTATGGAAACTTAAAATGACTGCATTCTTCAAATTGGGAAGGTAGTCAGTCCATGATCTCATAAAAGGGCTAAATTTAATTATAGAGTTGATATCCAAATTCTTGGAAAATCGAGTGGCCGAAATTCGTGGATATTGAAAATGGCCAAGAATTCTAATGAAAGGTTGTACCCTGAGATCCATAGAATACGTCTAGTGAAATCTTAAGGAACAACACAAAAAAGATCAAGTGATTTCAAGATTCATAAATGGATAATGGGATGCAGTCTTTGCATGATGTCTTCAAATGATTGTAGTGATTTTAATGACTGGGAAATTGACCTTTGGATATATGTAATATTTGTGAAAATGATCAACATGAACTTGCAATGAGCTCGAATTTGGTGAAATTTGTTAAGGAAAGACATCAATAGCTTTAGTGATCATGAATTGTGCAGTTTTTAATGATCATAATCAAGGTATTCACCCCAATTACTTAGTGATTCATTGATGAGTAATTTAAATAATTAACTTAATGTTGAAGGTTGACCCAAAGAGAGCTAGAAGCGAGAGATCATTCCAAGAACAAGAATTGGTGAACACCACTAGAACGACAAAAGTGAAAGATGAATATAGAATCAAAGAGTTAACTGAATGTAGAAACACGATTAGCTTTGATTGTTGACACAATTTTCAAAGGATTCACATACACAATAAAACAGTTAAATTCATTATTGATAGCCCAAAAAACTTCTTCACTACAATTCTGTAATGATTAACAAGTACAGGTAAGATGTCAAATCAAACAAGAATGACAACTTAGGAGGCATAACATGTAACCAAACACTCTACAATGCTGAATAGACAAAGAACTTCCTTGAGTTCACAATCTTACAAAGATGATGAAGTAGACCAATTATGTCAATGATTAATTTCTAGAAAGTGCTATAGGCAACATATAGAAACAAAATGTTGTCTTAATTTTTGAATTTTCAAAAATTTGACAACCCCTACAATTTTTTACTCAGAATTCGTAGTTTTCTTCTCTAAGGCATGTTTTACGAGGTTTAAAACATATTTGTTAACGCCAAATCATCAGTGGGTGTGTTCGCCATCATTGCAAGTAGGAACTTTTTGTTGTCATTGCAAGTAAAGTCACTGAAAATAGGAACTTTTAGATGTCACTGCAAGTAGGAACCTTTTGCCCAAACTGAAAGTTAACTTTACTTGCAATCGAGTCTCAGAAACCCGATTACAAGTAAACTTGTTTTTATAAAGTATTTGTGAACTTGCAATCAAGGTCCTAAAACCTGATTACAAGTGAAGTTCGCTTTACAAGGACATGATAAAAAGTTACTTGCAATAGGGATTTAGAAACCTGATTGCAAGTATGAAGATAGTTCTCTTTCATTTGCAAGTTGTGATCACTTGCAATTGGGTTTCTACAACCCGATTGCAAGCCTTTTTATTGTCATTATATTATACTTGCAATCAGATCTTGGAAACCCGATTGCACGCATGTAACCCAATGCCCTTCATTTGAAGTTTTCCTTTGGAATTTGTAGCTTGCATTAGTTGACTGCAAGTTTGTGCTTATTCATCATCCTACACTTGTAATTGGGTTTGAGAGCCCAGACTGCAAGTATGCAAGAGTCATCCTTCCATTGCAAGCCACCATCATATGAGCTTTCCATTATACGCTTACTTGCAATCGGATCTTAGAACCCCAATTGCAAGTGTCCATCTATCTTGCTAAGCCTCTTTTATGTGTAATCGAATCTTAAGGTCCCTGTTGTAAGCTTGCACCTATAATGCATGTCTTGCTCACTTGCATTCGGGTCTCCAAGACCTGATTGCAAGTATCGGATTTTTCCCTTTATGCCCCATCGTTTTCTTATTGCAAGCTCATCCCTACCACTTACTTGCAGCCGATTGCAAGCTTATACCTATTATGCAAGCCCGCTTAATTGAATTCGAGTCTCCAAGGCCCGATTGCAAATAAAAGTTTCAGCTTTTTTTCCCCAACTTGTGCTCTTCCACTTGCACATTCTAAGTTCACTTCACTCGCATTCCACCTCCCAAGATCTGAAATTTGCCTTGTCTCCACATACTCTCATTCCCACGTTTTCCCTTTGCAAGATCATTACTTGCAATCGAGTTCCTAGAGACTTGATTGCAAGGGGTTTCAATGATTGAACAAACAATAAACAAAAGTCAGTGTTGTGATATGTTAATGGTAGAAATAATGTCAAATGAAAAGAGTATGTTGTCATATACACAAATAGGATCAAAATATAATGAATCATGAAGCAGAGAATGGTGGCTAAGTCAATCTAAAATCAGGGATGACAGTTCTAGTCTCACCATTGGGAATATTTTCTTTCCTTTACTAAATGTGGAGGTCAATGCCATTGTAAAAGAGGACTTGACAAGTGAAGAAATAATGCAGCAGAGGAATCCATTGTAGCAGAACTAGGTGATGAAGAGCAGTGACTTTCACTATGACCATAGCCAATAAAGAATGTTCATTATCTTCAAGTTCAATGGTTGATCTTCATAAGGTCACTCATTATCATTCATGGACAAATGATGCAAGTTTATGTTCCAAAACAAATACCTTCACCAATCTTGAATACTTCAAATGCCAGAAGCATGAAGACCTCTTAGACAGAGGATGATGTAAATAAATTCATGTCTCGGACACCTAGATTAGTTTGAATTTTGCATTTGTAATTTAGATTTGACAAATTACATGTAATATCAAAAGATGTAATTGCAAGTAGTCACATTCTTGTAACTTGCAATTGCATGCAAACAAATTACAAGTTGAATAGCGGTAGAACTGTAATTTCAATAAGTCATAGTTAGTTAGTTAGTTAGTTGTGGAAAAAGTCTTAGTTAGTTAGACTTCCCCCACATTTTACTCACAACCCTTCTTCTATATATACACAAGGGTTCCCTTTGTAATTGGTATCTTTTTAGCAAGCAACAACACTCTGCAAAAGTTTGCCATTAGACTTTGAGCATTATACTTGTAAACTGTTTTTTCTCAAGTAATATCAAAGGGGTTTTGAGTTTCAGACTTCGTGTTGAGACCATATGTTTATATCCATTCTGTTCTTGTGTCATAAAGGCATATTTATTTGTATTTGCTTGAGATTGTAGTAAAGTTGTTGAGAAGAGCTTCACTCTGATTTCTTGCAAACTTTGTGCTGCAAATAGGAAGGGTTGAAATAGTTTAGTTATTAGTTAAAATATCTGAGAAAAGTTGCAAGGCTTTGTGCTTGTGGATGTTCCCATTTCAAGTGGTTTGAAGGTGCATCATACTACCAGACTTTGTGTTGTTATATGTTGTGCATTGTTCTTGTTTAAATCATTTTGGAAAGGTAGATAAGAGAGTGGAAAGTAAAGACTTTGAACTTTGTTTTTGTTTTCTCGTCTCAGGCAAGTGACAGAAGACTTTGCGCTCTCATGTAAACTTCGCTTCCTTTTATATGAGGATCTTTGTAATTGTAGTTCCTTAAGTTGCTATATTTGTTTTCTTAACTGTTGTTTCTTTTCTAAAAAGAGGAAAGAATATCATTTTTTTAAGAAAGAGAAAAGGATGTTGTCCCACCCAAGTTAGATTACTATTTAGTTGTTAGTAATAGTAGAAAAGGGGAAGCCTTCCCTTAAATTTGGAGAGTTTTATACTCACACACTGTGGTTGAAACCACAATTTTGCACATCCTCTCGAATGTACAAAATTTTCAACCAACACAAAAAAGACAATTCGACATGCAATGATTTATTGTCAAAAGAGAATTAATTTATTGTAAAAATAACAACTTTTGGTTGAAATTTAATAAAAGGTAAAATTAGTTATTTATCCAGTTGGCAATTTTCTCTTTTTGTAACAAAAAGCTGCTATTTTGTCTTTTTAGTGTCGAGAAACATGTAACTTTTATCTTGTAGTGGGCACAATTAGAAAGTTATTAGAAAAGTGGTTGAAATCATTTAATAAATGTTTTTAGGGTTTCTAGAAGGTAGATTTGGGCCATTGATCTAAAATGCAATATCTATAAAAGGCTAGTGACTCTCATTGTAAAAAAATTAAGCGATAGACTAGGAGTTGTTGAACATGAATTGTTGTACAACCAGTTGAAGCAAATGAATAAAGCATTGAAGTGTGATATTTTACCAGTTGTCTTCTCTTGTTTTCATGGTTCCTTTCATCAATTTTAGTTAGCATTTAGTGATTTTAATGGTGAAGAGTAATCATATTTGATGGATTTTTGGCTAAATTATCAAGTTCTGTAGGGCCAGGGTCCTGCTCATAGCCTGTGGGTTCAACCTTGCAAACCCGAGAAGAACCTGGGCAAAATTTTGGAGAATTTCAAGGAACTTGGAGGAATTTGGCACTAAAGTCAAAATTAACTTTTTTACTGTGTTTTGTTTTTGCCAAAAAGCTCTAATATGTTAAATTTAGTTATGCTATGAATTATACGACACCCCCTTAGGGAATTCATGCTTCAATGTACGCCTTCCAATATGAAAGATTGAAAACGTTCAATTTGCTGCACTAAACAACCACCTTCAAGTCTACTTGTAATTTGCTGCTGAAACAACATGCCTGGAACTAGAAGGCCCATCAAAACATGGTTTTTTCTTGAGTTTTCCCATGCAAAACCCATCAATACGCCACCTCCAAGTCAAGGCTCCACAAGATGAAGTGAATAACATCTCGAAGAGATAACAACTAAGCTACCATGTTCACACATCAGCACCCATCAGTTTGGTATATACAGTTTTGACTATTATTATGGTGGTGTATTTTGTTATGTTATTTGACTATTAGCATAGTGGTGTATTATGAACTTAACTATTGTTGCATATATGTATATATATATATTTTTTTTTATATGTTTTTGTACTAAAAAACCCAAACCCCCCCCCAAAAAAGTTCACTGAACCACTGAACCCAAACTTGAGCCCGAACCGGAATCGACAACTTAGATTTTTGGTTCATACCATTGGGAATTTGCTGATTGTAAGTTTTTGTGTATGCAGTCTGAACTTGATTATGATCTTAGTTTCAATTGTGCATATTTATTTTGATTGTGCCATAATTGAGTGTCTAAATGATTTTCATTATTGAAATTGAAGTTTGCATTGTTTCTACAACGTTGAGTATCTTCTGGTTAAACAAAAATTACTTTGTGAGGAATCTGTCGATCTATAACATCAACCATTATTGTCATTGTCCATGTGTATTATATTAGTCTTTCTAAACCCTATTCTTTTCCCCTTTTATCTTAATCAGTTTGAGAAGGAAAGTAAGCATCACCATATTAATATATATATTTTTTTGCTCGATAAAAGGTCAAAGCCATATTCTATTAATAAATAAAATTACAATCTCCGCTCAATGCGAGCGCCAATAGGAAAGAGCGGAGAGGAGAAAACCTCCGGCCTTACATATTAATATATTAGTTGTTAGTTAGCTTGTTAGATAAGTAAGTACCTTTGTGATTACCAACAAATTACATCGTCATTGAGTTCATCCAAGTACAATCAAGACCCGACATTCTGAACCTTGAGGTTGTCTCACTTGATCAATCCAAAAAGCATATGAGATTCCCTTATTTAAGAGAGGATAGGGTACACTTAGTATATTTTATTTTGCATTGTTAGAAAGTGCAAACTTCCTCATTAACAAAACCTCTCCTATTTTACTTCTCACCCTTGTGCATTCCTTTAATGTGTGGTTTCTCGACATACTCATTTTCTCTTGACTACTTTTGCACCCTACACATGCACTTGTGCCTTCATCCAATACCCTCTTTTCCTTGTGCCCTTCTTGGCCCATGATTGCAACCAATCTTACTCACCCCGAGATGCCCTTGCATTATACTCCCCAAGTAGGAAAGTAAATGAGTCATTTCATTTCTATCCACTATTTCTCCATTTCAACATAATATTCGGGACATCTTTATCGCCATCATGATCTCTCATCCCCTCTATTTCTTATTGGATTGGCTATCCTCTCCATTTGGTGTAGCTACCTCAAATCAATCATCCAACCATCACTTTTCACCTAGTATCCTCCTTTGGTGAGACTAACTCTAATCGACAGTTTTTTCATTACTATCCTCTTTGCATAGTTATTTATTTTCTTTACATCAAACTACCTCTAAGGTTTATCACATCTATTTGGTTACCTCTAGTTTATTGCTCTATCAAATTGCCTCATTGACCAATACATATTGACTACCTTGATTTATTGAATCTACCAAAAAACCTAAAACCAATGTATTGAAACCTCTTTTCCGCACTTCTCATACCTTGTGCATGATTGCCTTGAACAGGCACTTCCATTTAAGCACTATGGCCACCTTGTTCCACCTTCCTCCATGCATTGGTCCCACTCCAGGCTCTTTTGATTTGGCTCTAACTAGTAGGGATTTCTTACGTGCACATTTTTACCACTCGTACTAAGTAGTACTTCTACCTCTGGCTTCCTCCTTTTGCACTTCTCATTCATGCTATTCTCACAAAGATTCCCTTGATTCTTGTTATTGCACCTATGAGGATCCTTCTTTGCATCTTGGGCTTCCTCACATGTGATCCCTAAGCCCTCATGCATCCTAAGGGTCACAACGAACACCCATTGCTCCCATCTAGCTCTACTCTCATGTAGCCAATTTCTTCTCCTCCTACCCAAAGCCTAATCTTATTCATTGCATCATCTTCCATTGTTGAGGATCATCTACCTCACTTTAATCCACAGGGATTTTATTATTTCTCTTTCCCTTTCCTCTAATGTCAATTGTGTGTCTCTACATTGTCAAGCCTCCAATTTTTGTAAGACTTCTAACTATTCTTCAACGTCCTCTATTTTTCATTATGTCCTCACACAATTTCTTCTTCCCAAGCTATACTTTCTACAAGTTCCTAAGCTTCTCTCCATGCATTGCCACTCCCCCATATGCCTCGCTTATCCCTACATGTTTCTTTGTTTCCTTCTCTACCCATAATGTCTTGATGGAAAGCAAGCTCTTCACATGCTCTTGCACCTTCTACCCAACAATCCTTGTTGGAAGATGCATTCTCTTTTACTCATGCTCAAGTACCTCATAGTCCAGCAAATTTGTCTAATTGACTCAAGTTCAATACTTGGTTGAGTTGCGTAAATGGTGGGCACTTTGTTAGAGTTGCCTCAAGTTCGATACATTTATCAAACTACCTCCAAGTCTGATGAATTCATCAACACACTTTATCCATACCTCTTGCCACCTCCTTTAATTCCCTCCCATCGACAATCTTGTCAAAGTTTCTCCCATTAGGTCCGCACCAAGGCCTCACTTCCTCCTTATCCCAACTTTTACCTCTACTCTAACCTCCTTCCACTATCTTCTACCATTTATTGGCCTTGCATTTCCTCTTTCCTCCTACAACTACTACAATTTTAGATGTCTACATTCTTCTACCACAACTACAATTTTAGATGTCTACATTCTTCTATCCAACAACTACAATTTTAGATGTCTACATTCTTCTACCACACTCTCCACTACAAGGGACAAGAACCTCTATATGCCAATCTTCTCCTTTGCAAATCATGGGAACTTGCTTTGATACCAATAATGATGCAATCTTCGAGGCTAAGGGTCCTAGTTAAGGGATTCTTGGTCTTGAAACCTATGGGGACATACCCACATTCACACACCAACACATTTAGCGAAAGCTATAGACAACAAATAATGGCCAAAACATTTATTTATTTATTATGGAAGGATTCATTAGGTTACATTAAGATGTCATGCCCTATTATGTACACTTCTACATGAGCTCCTATTATATAGTCCACTTGTAGGTGGCCACTTGCCTCACCATTGTCCCTTACTCGTCACCCCTTGAAGATTTAGTTTCTCTTACCCTCACTTTGCACCTCACATGGGGACCCCCTAGTTTGCACCACCTTCTACTAGCATGGTTCATCAATTGTTCTTGACCCATCTTCTAGCAACAAAAACTCTAGATCGCTACCTCCTTAATAGCACACTAACATAGTTGCAATGATCTCCTAGTCAACCCAAGCATCTTGCCAATCATCTTCACCCCTTTTGGTTTCCTAGCCAAAGACCCTTCTTCTTAAAGAAGGCATCTCTTAACAAAAGCCCTTTCTCTATTTCTTTCATCTTATTTTATGGGTGCTGCCCATGGAATCTCAAAACCTTGTTTTGGCACCTAAAGATTTGGTCCTTACACCACAACTTATACCTTCCCTATTATGACAACTCATCATACTCTAGATGTCTTCAAATGCCTCACCAAGTCCCTAGATTAATTGAATCTCTAACATTGTTAATTCATCTATCAACTCTAGATTTGAGATCATTGTTCACCTATGCATCCATCCTTGCTACATATCCCCATTGTGCATTCCTACCTCTCTAGCCTTGTTGGCTCCTTCATGTGCATTCATGCAATGTTGCTTGCACTCATCCCCCTTAGCCCCTTTTGTTACTCCTTCACTCTCTTTTGTTCATCCCTGCATTGCTTATCTTTCCTTCAAACACTCCTTCACAATCCTAGTTATGTCCTTGATCTTGCAATTTTGCTTGCTCCTAGTGCATGTGGCCTTCCTTCTTGTACATTTCCCTCTCTTGCATTGCTTCTATGCAATGCCAAGCAATGCCTTCCTTACTTGCTCGACAATCCACCTAACTAATTCTAATCCACATAGTTGTCTGCAATGATTGGTGCTCTAATTAAATTTCCTCAATTTGATGATCTATCATTGGACCCATTGTTCCTTGCACTTGACCATCATTGTTCCTCTCCCACACTACTTCTCACCCTTGTGTGTGCCCTTTGTGGACTACTTTCTTACCTTAGTCATCTTGATCATGGCTCCTATGCTTTGTCTTAGAACTCACACCTTCATCCAACACCTTTTCCTTGCACCCTGCCACCAACTCAAAATGCAACATCTATATGATAGCTATCACCCTATGCCTTATTTTGCATCAAGGTATTACTTCAATCTATCAATCAACCAAACTTGGAAAGCACATTGACTACAAATTCAATCATTTAGGTGAACAAATTCATAAATTCAAGAAGCATTTCAGTTTGAGGATTATAATAATAGAGTTGCAACAGCTGGAATTCTTACTCTTCTATGAGTAATTTGCTGATATTGTTCATCCTCTTGATGGCATCAATCAAAATCTCTAGAACATCAATTTTCATGTCCTACGTGGCTGAGATTTACAATCACATCATGGATCTGATTAGGTTGTAAGTTATCCACCTTGCCCATCTAAAAAGCTCTCACCCAACTTTTGCCACGACATCACAAATTTACAAATAATACATGGTAATGGACATAAGGTTTTGGTGTCTGACACAACTGAACATTACTATCTAGATGCAGTTATACCATGCTTATTAGCAGGGGTGCCATTACTTCATCATTTTCGTTAATTTGTTCTATGTGGATTCTTATGATTATCACTGTCTATTCTTAATCAATGGCCATGCTAAATGAATGTAAGAAAAATACTAAAACTATTTCTGATGTGTGCTAAACCAACAAAGATTGAGATAACTATACTTTCACCTAGAATTAAAATCGTTTGCTTCCAACCATTCCGCTTGTTGTATACAAGGTGATCCTTGATGATCTCAACAATCTTTAACTGACACAATGATGAACAAGTAAGAGGCAAAACAATCAACTAACACGTTTACTTTTGGTATTATATGTGCATCTCTGGTACTCTCTGTTTTGCGCTAAACCAGCAAATATTTACATGACTGTCATTTCACCTAGAAAATAAATTGCTTGCTTGTGACCATGTCACTTGCAGTATTTATGGTGAAATTTTGATACTCTTGTCAATTGGCAACTGAGGCAATGATGAACAACCAGAGTCATAACAATCAACTGACAACCAATTTAGTTATCAGAAACATGAAACGCTCAGATGCTTTTAAAATGGGTTTGTCTCTAAATTTTCTTTTTTGGCCATGCATTATTGAAATGACTTTTGAATACAATTCAACATCTAGCAACATTTCTCATTGCAAGAAAATGAACTTAAACATTACCAACATTCGCTAACGTAAAATATAAAGAGCAAGATACTTCAATGAATTCAAGAAAAAATATACAGGGCAAGATACTTTCATATTTTCAAGAAAAAATATACAGGGCACGATACTTTCATATTTTCAAGAGGTATACTTCCATATACCCATGGAAAAGTCCCTACCACAATATTGCACACATATTAACAAGAACAGCAAAGAGAATACACTCAAATGACTAAATTGGCACTAATGTTGTGGAAGAATTAAACCACCGTTGCAAAAAGAACAACTTTTGTAAGTACGTACACAATTCCTCACAACCGAATGAAAATAATTATAAACCCTCCCCGTTCTTGTGTTAAGCATTAATGGGTGCACCCAAAAGAGCTACGAAGAACTGCAAATTATTAATGTAGCTAGGGAAGACACCTAGACTTTTATTTCAGAAAGCTTTCTGATAATAGGTTTGCAGACTAATTAACATATTGATTGTTCAACCTTTTTTTGACTTCTTGACCTTGCCATTCCTTACCAATGCGACATAAATGATGTAATGACAACTACTTATCAAAGTAAATATGGTGTTTCTTTGCTCAACAGTGTATTCTGATTTTCTGCCTTTTCCACTGCTGCACCTGAAGAAGGCCTGACCATTTGGACGACACCATTTCATTAAGGGAAAGAAGCACCATCCTGCCATGTTCCAGTAAATTTCAGCTACCCCGAGGCACATGATTCACTGTAAAGCACCAGGTCTTGGCATTGAGACCAGAAATCCATGCTTTGATAATGCTAAGCAGACATTTCATAATTTCATCATTCATCGCTTTTCATAAACTCTTCGATAGATTTTTGCACCTTCAGAGTGAGCATGGATCTCTCTTTCGGTCCTTATATGCATAGGATTCTCTAAAACCCATCCTTCATCATCACATAAATTAGGATGATGGATATACATTGGTTGTAATGAATCATATTGGCTGTCAAAATATTGTCTCATGTCAACTGCCACTTCTTGAACATCTGATTGCATAAATATCTATTCACAAATAAAGTTCAGTCTCCAACATAACAAAGTGATTGAATTTTTTAAAATTTCAATTAATTTCTGATAAAAAAGATAACTAAATACAGAAAAATTATAAATGACTAGTGCTTATGGCACAGATGCCTAATAGTAATCCAATGTGAAAAAGAGCTAACATGCATTTGTAGTGAATGTTACTCCTTTAGTTCTGTGGATCAGCTGTATTTGACATTTCTTATGTTAGCATCGGAGCAGTGATTTGAGAAAAGATTATGTGGTGTGAAGTCAAGGCAAGGAAAATTGACATTTAAGCAGCAGCAACACACATATGAGAAATATTTTGTGAACTTTTCCCCCTATTTATTTGCCAGTGGTTTTAACTCCCTACTTTTCCAGTCATAATATTTTTGTCCTAAATTTGCACACCCTACTTTCCCACACCCTAATTTTGAGCCCTTCTTTTTCATACACTATTTCCTTCCTACTTTAAGACATTCTATTTTGCTCTACTTTATAGGCCCACACTTTTCCTGCCCTATATTCTTCCTCTTATTTATTCAGCCCTTTTCCCGTATTTGCCACCTCCTATTTTTTCAGCCCCTACTTTTCCAGTCCTGTATCTATTGTATCCGGAAAACCCCATTTTTGTTTTGATCACATCTATACATATACCAAGAATACCTCCCTAAAAAGCTCTTAAGGCAAAAAAAAACCCTTCACAGAATCCCAAGTCCAAACCTAGCAATAACATCATAATCCATCTCACATCCAGAAGCCCACTTCGAGTTCTCCCCCAATTGAGAAGCAGAAAAGCACTTCCAAGATCCACAAAACTTGTCTCCAGAGACAAGTTGGCCACTTCCAGAAGTAGAATATGGGTAGCATCATACAAGAATTAAGCTAGGGTATCTAGGTCAAGGAGGTGGCACTTGTGCAGGAATTTAGGGATAGTGATGAGGAGCAAGAATTCCTACTAAAGGATAGACTATCAATTGCACATTGGTGTGCATTGGGTAAGCCAAAGAGGCATGGGAGGTCAATTAGGAAATTTTTTGGTCTATCAGTTGGATACAGTTGTGCAGTACATGAGGTCAATTGGTATGTTATTTGGATAACTATGTTGTTTTTGCAACAAACTGATTAATGGAGAAGTGATAGATTCAAATAAACTATGCATCCATCTACAAGGATCCAAACATGACTACAACAAAATCATTGAATCAAGATAATTAGGCTCCATTACCAACTGAAGCATGTTATGTCTACAATGGGGAGAGGGGGAGAGATGGGGATATATATATATATAAAGAGAGAGAGAGAGAGAGAGAGAGAGAGAGAGAGAGAGAGAGAGAGAGATACTATGAGAGAGGGAGAGATAGAATGATAAAGATAGAGTTGTGAAATGATATAAGAGAGAAGTAGAGAGAGAGAGAGGTAATGAGAGACATAGAGAGAGAGGGGGGGGGAATAAATATGGAGAGAGAGAGAGAGAGAGAGAGAGAGAGAGAGAGAGAGAGAGAGAGAGGGGGAGGGAGACAAAGTAGAGATAGACAAATAGAGATGGATAGAGGGAGAGATGGGAAAACAGAGAGAGAAATTGAGGGCGAGGGGGAGAGATATAAGGAGATATATGGGAAGATAAGGGGCAAGATAGGTGTATGGGAAGATAAAGAAATAAGCATATGGGGAGATAAAGGGAGAGATCGGTAGAGATAGATAAATAGGGGGATAGGGAGGGAGCAAGGGAAGGAGAGATGCAGAGAGATAGAGGGGGGCATAGAGAGGGGGTAAAGAAAGGCAGAGGGAGAGAGGGAGAGAGATAGGTAGAGGAGGGAGAGAAGAGGGGGGAGATGGAGAAAGAGATAGGTATATAGGAAGAGAGAACAAGAGGGGGAGCGAAAGCCCAATATATAGAGATGGATATAGATAGAAATAGATAGAGTGAAAGGGAGATCAAGAGAAAGTAGCAGAGATGGAGTGAATAAGAGAGAGTACGAGAGATAGAGTGAATAAGAGAGAAATTGATAGAAAGAGATAGAGAGTGGAGTGAGAGGGAGATAGATACAACAATAAAGAGGTAGGGATATAGAGTAAGACAAATGTAGTGAATAATAGGGAGATAAGATAATGAGATATAGATAGAGAGGGGGAAGGATATATATATATATATATACAGAGAGAGAGAGAGAGAGAGAGAGAGAATTCAATTATTATTAAAAATATTATATATTAACAAATATAGTATGATATTATTAATACAAGGCCTATTATGTCTAAAGATGAACATTGATGAAAGTCGAGTAAAAAATTCTCGCACAAAACCCAACAATCTTTAAAGGAGTTATTTTGAATCAATCGAATTATCAAACATATAATATTATTATAAAAATAAATTTAATAATTAAAATTATATTAAATATAATATACAATAATAAAATTTAATAAATATTATATAAAATAGTAAATATAATTACACTCTATATAATTTAATTGGTAATTAATTATAAACCAAAATATTATTTTTTTAATATCATTTAAAAATGTTTTAACAAAATTATCAAAATTTCATAACATCTACATTCAAAAATCCCATCAAAACTAGTGCTAAAGTTATTCATTTTTAGACTTAATAGTCTTTCATACATTAGGTGGACTTCTTACTTAGAATTAATTTAATATCTTAGGTTTTACCAACATGGACATGCTCTGCAAGAGAGACAATTTTACTAGAAAGCAATGAGCGGGAGTGTCGGCCCACGTTTCGCCACATGTGCAAACATATACAAGAAAACGAAATATGTACGTAATACGTATGGTTTTGCACTTTTTTAAAAAAGAAAACGATAAAAATTGATGAACAAACTGGAATTTTTTGACCGTCTTGCATCTGTAAGAAAGGTTTTTAACCATTGATGTCATAAAGCAAGTAGTTCATCTCATATAGGAGACGCCTTCGACGTAAAAATCCTCCATCATGGGTCCTAATACACATAGCAAGATAAGGAAGATCTAGCAATGCTCAAGAATACCATACCAAGTAAAGTTGTAGCAAACCTCCAAACTATGCTTAATAGTGTAGAAGTATTGCATTGTATCAGACTGTGACCAGCTCCCTTTCTGCTCATTAGACAATTTTATCTTCTCAAGATAACTCCAAATGGATAGAAAACCCATTTTCTCTTCCAAAGATGACTCTAGGAGGACAAAGGGGTCATTTCCTCTTTCGAAGGTGATACTCAAAGAAAAAATTTATATATATGGTTAAGCCTCAAAACCTGCCAAAGTTGGATATTCACAAGTTTTATGGCACATGTCCCCTATCTTGGATTTGTCAATTGGAGCAATATTTTGCAATTAAATAGATTCCATCATCTAAAGGGGCATCAGTAGCTTTACTGCAGATGAAAGATCCTAAACACAGATGGTACTAATGAATACTCAAGCATAGAGAAAAAAATAATAATGCAGCATATACATCAAGTTAAACATGCATTATGAGAGAAGGAATGATAAATCATTCTTCAATCAACTAGCGCATCACAAGCAAATAGAATAAATAGTTGAATAGATTGAAAAGCTTGAAAATATGTCTTTCAGTATATGCCATCAAGGCTCATGTATGGGACTTATTCATTGCATGGCTTAAAGAGATGAATCAAGCATGGCATTCATCTTCATGATCCCATGGATATGGAGAAAGCTATCCTCGCTGCCCTAGAAACATAATCATGAACTATGCAATGACAAAGGTTCTACACTTATATTACATAGAGAGAAGAGAGAGAAGTACTCCTTTGTAGCTCAATCAACACAAACAAATTGAATATTCACAAGTTTTAAGGCACACATTTGCTATCTTGGATTTATCAATTAAAACACGTTGTCAGGTTTTGCAGGGGGAACCTCAGGTCTGAGTCCGGTTCCTTGTGGGTTTGACAAGGTCTGACCCATAACTTGTGGGTTCGGCCTTGCAAACTCGAAAGGAATTTGGACCAAATTTTGAGGAACCCGGGAAGAATTTGACAATTAAGCTACTTTTTTAAAAAGCTTTTTTTCCCAAAAAGACAAATCTGACCCCCCAACCCTAATTTGACCTCTTAAAACACCAAAAAGGTAAAACTTATTTCATTTTTGCACAATAGAATGAAAAACAAAACTTCTTTGCTCCATTGCTAAATTTTGGTTTTTGCTTGCCATTGCTCAATGAGAGTTGAAGATTGATTGTTGCTTGTTCCTAGCTGGTTCTTGTGAAAATCGTATGCAATTGCAAGTGTAGATTCATTTTCACAGATATTGAAGAGGAAGGTTTCAACAAAAGAGGTAGGTTTTTGTTATTTTTTGTTTTTTTTTCCTTGCATTATTTTTACAAATTGAAATGAACTCTCTAGTTTTGTTTTGTTTTTTCATTTTGGTCTGTAGAATGGCAAGTTCTTCTAGTGTTGAGAACGAACCCTGTTTTAAAACGGACCTAAACTCTCCCCTTTGGAAATATGTGGAAATGGTAGAACAACTTTCAGCTGGAGGAGGTTATCTTTGGATTTGTTTTGCTTGCAAAGAACCATATAGGAGCTCATACAGTCGAGTGAAAGCACATTTGTACTTTATCCCTCAAAAAGGCATCAAATTTTGTCCAAGAAAGCCAAAAGGTAAAGGCCTTCTTGTAGAGGCACAAGTATTGCCATATATTGAAGAGCAAGCAAAAGTAGACGAAGTAATTGGGAAACAATCTTCTCATCCTTTGGCAAAGAGTAAGACTAAAAAAGGATAAATGGGCGCTCCATCATTTTCCAACCTTGATCATACACAGGGCCATCCATTCTTGTCTATACCTCACGAACAACGTGTACTATCACATAAGAGAGCAAAGGGACCATTGGAAACATAATTTCACAATGAGGATAGGCAGATTGTCAAGGAAGACGTAACTAGATGCATCTATGCTAATGGATTGACATTTAATGTTGTTTGCTAACCTTATTTGAAAAAATGGTGAGATCAATTAATGAGGCTCCAAAGGGGTTCAAGGGCCTAGGTTATGAGAAGGTGCATACTTCCTTGTTGGATAAAGAGGTGAAACATGTAGAGGACTGCTTGAAGCCTATCAAGGATTCATATATTGAAACGGGGGTGTCCATAGTATCTGACGGATGGAAAGATGCAAGAGATTGTCAATTGATCAACGCTATTGCAGTGTCCCCTAAAGGGGCAATGTTTTTGAGAGCAGTGGATTGTGAAGAGTAGGTGAATGATGGTCCATTTATTGCTAATATTCTTTTCCAATCCATTGAGGAAGTTGGCCCTCGAAATGTAGTTCAAGTGGTAACAAACAATGCCAAAAAATGTGGAGTTGTTGGGTTACTGGTTGAGGAGCACCATCAACACATTTTTTGGACACCTTGTGTTGTCCACTCACTCAACCTAAGGGTGCAAAAGATTCACAATAAAATTGATTGGATCAAACAAGTGTATGTTGAGGCTGAGGAGATCCAAATGTTTATCACCAACCACCATATGTCGCAAGGCATATTTAGGCAATTCTTGAGATTGGAGCTGTTGACAGAAAGTTAATTTGAAAATTTATATTTATTATTTAGTTAAAAAATAATTACGTTTAGTAAACTTCTTAATTTAATTTTAATTTTACTTTTTTCATATTTTCATTTTGAAATAGGTTGCTTAGACCTATTTTGTCTCCAACACACTTGTGTTGAGACAACTTGTGAAGGTTCATGCGGCACTAGCTAGCATGGTAATCTACCCTAATTGGAGTATGTGGAGGCAATCTAACACTGAGGGCAGCAAACATTTAGAGAATGGTACTAGATGACTCTTGGTGTGATCGTGCTAAGTACCTCCTGAATTTCACTGAGCCTAAATTGAGCATGATCCATTACAGTGACATGGATAGGCCATGTTTGGGTGAGGTATATGATGGAATCGACTAAATGATTGAGAAGATGAAAGTAATCATAAATGCAAAAGAGCAAGATCCAAAAGAAACATTCTTCAAACAAATGCAACAAATCATTGTGGAGAGATGGAACAAAAAAACCACTCCATTGCATCTCCTTGCCTTTGCATTGAGTCTGAAGTATTATAGTCAAGATCTCCTTACTGACACAAGAGTTGCCCCATATAGAGATCCCAAAGTTGCTCAAGTTGACAAGGCAGCCCTTCGTAGACTTTTTCCCCAAGACCTACGGCCCAAGGTGAGGGCTGAATTCATGAGTTTTTCAAGCGCAAATGATTATGGTCTTTGATGCAGAGCTGGACACCAATTTCACAAAACAACCTAAACCAATCACCTACAAAGGCACATGTGACCATTAAATGGAGATCTTTCTCCCAACTCACCTAACTTCCTCACTAGGTCTCTTAGACATAGGCCGGTTTGGGCACAAACTTGGTGTAGACTTCCAAATGACTCAATACTTCAAGGGCAGACTTGTAAAACATCTTAGGGCATCAAGACAAACATCTTCCACACTTTGGTATGAGCCTCTAACAAATTCTTTGATGAGTTGCTTCACAACTGGACTAATCTCCTAATAGCCCTACTCAGAGGGTTTTCAAGGCATAAATTTTTTGTGCGGATGGTTTTGAGAGGAAGATACATATATGCTTGGTTGGATTGGGAACCAACGTTCATAGCCAACTTTTCAAATTATGACCGTTGGTTCTCCCAAATACATCATAAAGACATAATGTAGCATTGTATCTTTTACATCTTTGTTGACAATATGGACAAAACTAGACCAATGGACCCTACATGACCCAATTACATGACAACTGGCCTTCGTAGGCCTTATTACATCAAAATGAACACTTAAACACCAACTTAGACACTTTGGCCCTTATTGGCAAGTTGGTTGCAAGAAAAAGTTGCTTGACAACTTTTCTTGCAATTTGACAACTTTTGCTAAAAAAAGGACAATGACTCCAATTGAATCTTATTACATCATGAATGGTCTATTATGACCTTATTAGACACAAACACACTAAACCCTGACATTAGACCATGTTCTCAATAGAGTGATCCACTTGTACCCGGTGCTCCTGCACCAATCTTGAAGTTCTTTGGGACAAGGGCTTTCTTGCTCATAATTATTGGTAATTCCATGGAGAAGCATACCATCACCTACAACCTATTGCCATCAAAAAATTTTCGCAAGTAAGATCTTAGTTATTAAAAAAAAAAACTATCTTGCTTGTATTTTAAATTTAGTTTTTATTTATAACTCTTAACTCTCTAATTTCAAAATCTTGATAGGTTGCTAGTTCATCTTCATCCGAGAGGAATTGGAGCACATACTCCTTCATCCACTCAATAAAGCGCAAAAGACTACAATCCAAAAAGGTGAAGGACTTGGTCTTTGTACTTTCAAACTTGTAGCTCCTCACACACAAAAAATGCCTACAAACAAGGGGAGACAAAGCAACAGGATATTGATCCAAAGCACATTGAGTTGGATGATTCAGTTTACCGCCTTGCTACACTTGGAGTTGATGATGATGACCATGAGCTACCTAGTGATCACGAGACTAAGTTTGCTAGTACCCCTGACACTGCCACTACCACAACCACTTGTTGATGAGGAAGTTTGCACTTTCTAACAACACAAAATAAAATACATTGAATGTTTCCTATCCTCTCTTGAATAAGGAAATCTCATATGTTGTAGGACTTGATCAAATGAGATGACCTCAAGGTTTCAAATGCCAAGTCTTGACAATACTTGGATAAACTCAATGATGATGTGATTTGCTAGTAATCACAAAGGGACTTACGCATCTGACAAGCTAGCTTGCATATGATATGGCAATCTAATTGATACTTCACTTCTTAAACTGGTTAAAATAAAGAGCAAAGGATAGGGTTGGAGAAAATCTTAACTAACACCTATGGACAGTGACAGTAATGGTCGGTGTTGCAAAGAGACAAATCTCTCATAAAACCGATTCCCACTCAATCAAAGACAACTCACAGCGCTACAAAAATAGTGAGATTTTCAAAGGAAAATGAAAGATTTTCGAATCAAGAACATACATCTCAATACCCAATTCTGGTGCAACTCAAACAAACATCCACAATTGAACTAACAGCAATAATAGGCTCAGACTAACCATACACAAAAAATTACAATCAACAAATCCCCAATGGTATGAACCAAAAATCCATCCAATATCCTTGCATTCACCATTAAAATCACTTAACTTTAACTAACTTTGATGAAAGGAAACATGCAAACAAGAGAAGACAACTGGTAAAACACCATACATCAATGCTTTATTCATTTGCTTCAATTGCTGGTACAACAATGCTTGTTCAACAACTCCTACTTTACTCTATTCTATTTCTAATAATTACAAAATGAGAGGCACTAGCCTTTTATAGATTTTACAATTTACATCAACAGACAAGATCGAATCCTTTCAAGGGCCCAAATTTGCCTTCTAGAAGCTCTAATTACTTTTATTTAATGATTCAAACAACTATCTAACCAATTCCTAACTACTTCCCAATTGCTCTCGCGCAAGTTACACATTTCCCAAGACAAAATAACAACTTTTTGTCATAAAAGGACAAAATTGCCAACTAGATAAATAACTAACTTTTGACTTTTATTGTATTACATTAAATTGAGCCCAAAAGTTATAATATTTATAATAAATTAATTATTTTTACAATAAATCATATTCCAACTTATAACCAGTTTGTTTACCTCACTGGGTAAACAGGAAGAATACAGAAATTGAACAGCAATGTACAATGCAAATATAAAAGAAGTACCAGAATAAGCTTTCCATTAATGTCAAAGGATGTTCATATTATATCCGTCGTTAACAATACATGTCCTCTAACACCCGGAGGTGATACAATATATGACTACCGAAGGGGTGCGACACAACCGTCGCGACTCCAACTGTTTACCTCACTGGGTAAATAGGAAGAATACAGAAATTGAACAGCAATGTACAATGCAAATATAAAAGTACCAGAATAAGCTTTTCCATTAATGTCAAAGGATGTTCATATTATATCCGTCGTTAACAATACATGTCCTCTAACACCCGGAGGTGATACAATATATGACTACCGAAGGGGTGCGACACAACCGTCGCGACTCCAACTACCTACCCGTCGGCTAACTAACTGACCGCCGTAATTCATTATTACCGACGACAACATAAACATAACATAACAACATAACATAATGACATAATGATTATTCCCGACAACATCATCCCCCCCAAGAAAAGAAGTCGACTCCGACGACTTAATACAAATTAGAGAGGAACGGCAGGAACTACTGACGCTAGTCGGGCCCAGATCTTATACACTTGCTGCGTCCTCGCCTGAAAACCCCTTTCTACCATCCGATGCTCAAGTGCGGATTTCACCAAGATGGCTTCCTTAGCCATCACAGTCCTCCTGTGCCTAACCCAAACTTGTCTGCAAAACACGTTTTTCAGTCTCAGCTTCCACCAACTGCTATTCAAATGATACTGTCTCCCTAGCCAATTTGTCCTTGATAGCCACCCATGCCGCTCTCCTGGGTACGCTGAACTAAGTCTCACGCGACTATTGCCTCCAACCTGGTGGTCAGCTCCTCCCGAGCCCTCTGTGCATCCACCACGGCAATCTCACGTCCAACCGAGACATCCTCCGAGTTCCTCAAAGCGTACCATTCATGCCTGGAGGTGGCCACAATCCACTGGCACAAATGCTAGGAGACACCTCAAATCCTCCATCACACTCCCCAAAGGCTAAAAACTGAACTGAATAACTCCCTGGTGTCCTACAACTGTGCGGACCTGCAATGCCTTCCCTCAAACTCTGTTTGTTCCCAACCTCCAAATCCGTCTCCCTCTACGGCTTATGGCATTCCCGCCAATGCTTAGCTGCAGGCTTCCTTCTCACAGTACAGACAAGCACAACACTTCCCGTGGTATTCTGTAGCTCCAAAATAAACTGGGGGTCTGGGGGCAACGCCCCCAACAGGGTCGAGGGGCAGCAGATGTCATCGAATCATTTCGAATCATTTTTCAATCCGTCGTCGTTTTTTTTTTTTTTTTTTTTTTTTTTTGTAAGGCACTGTAATGTCCCGCCATACCACCTCCAATCGTGCGGTGACTTCCCTACTTCGTGCGGTGTAATTGGTTCTTTCTGTATTTGTGCGGTGATTGTCTTCCCTTCGGCTGCTTTTCCTCCTTTGGCATGTGCGGCTTTCCCTTCGGTAGCTTTTTATCTCCTTCGGCATGTGCAGCTTTCCCTTCGGTAGCTTTTTATCTACTTCGGCGGTTTTCCCTTCGGTAGGCGGCTTTATGCCCACGCGGCCCTTCGCGGCTTCCACCGCACGGTGGCTTCCACCGCACGATGGGCTCCACCTTCGGTGGTGCCACCGCACGGTGGCTTCCACCTTCGGTGGTGTCCACCGCACGGTGGTGCCACCGTACGGTGGTCTCTTTTCCTTCGTTTTTCTTTCTTTCTTTCTTTTTTTTTTTTTTTTTTAAAATTATTTTTTGACCGTACGGTCGCCTGTCATACGACTGTACGGTTTTTTTTTTTTTTTTTTTTTCCCTCTCCTAATTTAGATGTCTTAGAAAGTCGTCTGTTCGGGTCCCGTGTCTCTGGGATTGCCCTTCATCCTTCTCGGTTTTCCTCGCTCGACAGTCTCCTGTTTTGGTCCTATACCTGGCGAGTCGCCTGCCCGGCCTCTCGAGTCTCCTTCCATCCTCTCGGGTCCCCCTCCGGACTCTCGAGTATCTGTCTGGCCTCTCGGGTCCCCTGCGCGCTTCGCGTGGTAAGGTTTCAATTTGTACCCGTTGGTGGCCAATCTATTTTCACTGGTCATTGAAAGACCTGGAACCACAAATTCTACAGGGACCACGACCTCCTTCCCGTACATAAGAAGAAGAAGGATAATAAAGATTTTGAAGGCTGCGGCCTTCCACACAGGGTTCCAATCGGTGCCGACACTCTTCGGATTATTTACGTCGCCAGGGTTTGGGGCGTCTCCCTTCCAATATTCTTTGTATTCCGGCAGGTACACCTCTGTTGGTTGCTCTGGTTCCTCTACTTCGAGCCTGTAGCTTTGGAACATTTCGTAATCTTCCATCTGCCAATGGAAGAGCCCGTTAAGTGAGCATCTCTCATCTTCAGAACATCCCTCCAAT
The DNA here is from genome assembly GCF_030272615.1 of Cryptomeria japonica. Lineage (NCBI taxonomy): Eukaryota > Viridiplantae > Streptophyta > Pinopsida > Cupressales > Cupressaceae > Cryptomeria > Cryptomeria japonica. Next base: position 577,569,179 of record NC_081406.1, read on the forward strand.
TCTAGCACCCCTTCACTGTTTGGCTCCATCGCGTTCTTGCCCTTACTTCCATCGGGACCCCCTTCCCCTTTATTAGAGTCCTCCGAGTCGGAAGAGGCGAGCTCTTCGCCGACATTTTGGGTGTGTAGGTCAATGGTATATTTTCGCCCTCCCTTCTCCATGGAAAGTGTATTTTTCTTCCAGTTGTGGTTTACCCTTGCGTTGATCAACCACACTCTCCCCAGGATGGCGTCATAGCCTTTCTTCTTCGAGGGAATGACCACGAAATCTAACAAGAATGGTTGTGTACCAATTGTCACTTGCTGGGCCATCAACAGGCCGAGTGGCTTAATGCCGTGTTGGTCCGCTCCCACCAGGTTGAATGTGGGTGGCCACAGGGTGGGCTTCCCCAGCCGCTTCCATGTTTCTTCTGGTAGTACATTCACCCCAGATCCACCGTCCACAATGGTGTCCTTCAGAATGGTCCCACAGATACCCATTTCTACCACAGCTGGGTGTCTACCACTGCTCAAGGCTAGTAACATCGGGTCAGTCGAAGGGCTGACGGAAACCTCCACCTGTGGTGTACTCTTCGTAGCGGTGGCGGGAACCCCTACCTGTGGTGCACTCGACGATGCGGTGCTTTGCACATTGGTGAGGATGGCAGTCCTCAATTGTGGCATAGAGTCTAGAAGGTCTTTTACCTTTATCGGCACCTCCATCTGCAATATTTGCCCAATGATGTTATTTTCCACTTCCGTACGGAATGATGTACTCGCCACCTCGTTGTCCCGTCGTTCGGTTGTCATCTCACGTTCAATATTGGCCTTTGCCTCCCATAATCTCTCCTTCTCCGTACGGGGGTCGGGATAAGTGGCTTTTTTCGTCTGGGCGCGGGTGATCGCCAATACTTCTTTCTCACCAGTCTTCTCAGCCTTCTCAATGTTGAGGAGATTCACCCCTGCCTGCGGGCAATTTGCGTCCTCATGGTCGCCTGGCCCACACCAACGGCAGAGGTGCTGAGGGGTGGCTTCCTTCGTGCAATCACGGGCGAAGTGCCCCCACTGATTACAGGCCCTACATTGGATAATTGGCCGGCCCTTGACGTCATACTGGATACGGCTTCCGTTATTGGTATTGTTGCTATTCCTTCCACCGCCGCGTCTGTTGTCCCGGTATCCTCCAGATGATGCATTATTGTTTGCCTCCGATGTGGATGGTTGCTCCTGCGCAAAGAGCACTTGCTGGTTACGTGCCTTCAGATTGTATGGACATTCCTTCGTAGAATGCCCCATAATCTGGCAGATGTCGCAAAATGCCTTCTTGGGACAGGCACCTTTCGTGTGGCCGCTCTCCTTACACTCCGTGCACCATAGTTCATCGTCCTTACTTGTAGTCCCCTTCATTGTCTTAAATTCTTTTAACATCCTTTCCATATCTTTTTGAAGGGCTGTGACTTTCTTCCTCGGCTTCTCGTCACTACTACTCTCTTCTTCCGATGTGTCATCATCTTCAGATGATGATGAAGGTCTATTCTTCTTCTTTTTGGCCGTCTTATTTTCACTTTCCAGGTCCATGGCCCGGTTGTATGCGTCGTCGTAGGATGTTGGAGGCACAATTTTCATCTTTCGTCGTAGCTTAGGGTTCAAACCCTCGACAAACCACCTCTTCTTCAAGCCATCGGCCGGTTGGCTTTCCATTTTCCCGACTAACTCTTTTAGTCGGCGCCCGTACGCCCGTACAATCTCCTTCTTTCCTTGCTTTGTTCCGTAGATTTCGGAAACTATCTCGTTATCATCCCGGAGAAGCCGGAATTCCTTCTCGAATGCCTTCTTCAATTCATCCCATGTAGTTACACTGGTTTTATCCAAGTCTGCGTACCAGTCAATAGCCACTCCTCTCAGTGTGGCGGGGAACTGCTTCATCCATTCATCCTGGTCAGTCACCCCGTTGGCTGTCCAGATGGTTTCGCATGTACGGCAATGCCGTGCGGGATCATCTTTGCTATCCCCGTTGAATTTGGGTAACTTCTGTTTGGTCGCCATTGATGGAAATCGTCTACTTGGAGGTGGTTGTGGCTGTGTCTGCCCTCCGGTGCTGCTCCCTTCGATGCCGCTGATGCCTCCTGTGGTGGTGACCAAAGGTACGGTGTTCTGCCTTGTACCTACCGTGCGGTTAACTTCCCCTTCGTTGTCACCCGTGCCAGGCTCCCTTCGGCGATCCTCCCTTTGTGGCGCTTCGTCGTCACCCGTGCGCGGTTCCCTTCGGTGATCCTCCCTTTGTGGCGTGAGAGATAAGTTTTTGAACCGATCTCGAGTCTCTTCAACTAGTTCTCTCCGTAACCTAGTTTCCTCCAGAAACTCTTCAAGGCTTCTCGCTCTACCGTAGTCTGGCGACGCGTAGAAATTCCCCTCGGCTTCTGCACCTTCCGTGACACCTCCTTGGTTCCCTTCGGGCAACCCTTCGGCAGGTCGTCCTTCGGCAAGTTGCCTCAGCCTCCGTCTACGTTCTACACGTTGTTCCAGAATCAAAGCCTTCTGCGCAGCCTCCCACTCGTCGGTTTCTAATTTCTTATTTCTGTCTTTATTCAGTAAATTGGGCATTAATTGTGGTACAATTTCATGTTTCTCCACACATAAATCAAAACACAACACGTCTTTTGCTGTCGTCGGTTCTCCGGGTTTACTTCACCAACGGGTAGGCCCATTGTGTCTGTGCGCCATCCGTGTCTTCCGTTCCTGAGTTCGTGTCGGCAACGGCGCCAAATGTTTACCTCACTGGGTAAATAGGAAGAATACAGAAATTGAACAGCAATGTACAATGCAAATATAAAAGTACCAGAATAAGCTTTTCCATTAATGTCAAAGGATGTTCATATTATATCCGTCGTTAACAATACATGTCCTCTAACACCCGGAGGTGATACAATATATGACTACCGAAGGGGTGCGACACAACCGTCGCGACTCCAACTACCTACCCGTCGGCTAACTAACTGACCGCCGTAATTCATTATTACCGACGACAACATAAACATAACATAACAACATAACATAATGACATAATGATTATTCCCGACAACACCAACTACCTACCCGTCGGCTAACTAACTGACCGCCGTAATTCATTATTACCAACGACAACATAAACATAACATAACAACATAACATAATGACATAATAATTATTCCCGACAACATCATCCCCCCCAAGAAAAGAAGTCGACTCCGACGACTTAATACAAATTAGAGAGGAACGGCAGGAACTACTGACGCTAGTCGGGCCCAGATCTTATACACTTGCTGCGTCCTCTCCTGAAAACCCCTTTCTACCATCCGATGCTCAAGTGCGGATTTCACCAATATGGCTTCCTTAGCCATCACAGTCCTCCTGTGCCTAACCCAAACTTGTCTGCAAAACACGTTTTTCAGTCTCAGCTTCCACCAACTGCTACTCAAATGATACTGTCTCCCTAGCCAATTTGTCCTTGATAGCCACCCATGCTGCTCTCCTGGGTACGCTGAACTAAGTCTCATGCGACTATTGCCTCCAACCTGGTGGTCAGCTCCTCCCGAGCCCTCTGTGCATCCACCACGGCAATCTCACGTCCAACCGAGACATCCTCCGAGTTCCTCAAAGCGTACCAGTCATGCCTGGAGGTGGCCACAATCCACTGGCACAAATGCTAGGAGACACCTGAAATCCTCCATCACACTCCCCAAAGGCTAAAAACTGAACTGAATAACTCCCTGGTGTCATACAACTGTGCGGACCTGCAATGCCTTCCCTCAAACTCTGTTTGTTCGCAACCTCCAAATCCGTCTCCCTCTACGGCTTATGGCATTCCCGCCAATGCTTAGCTGCAGGCTTCCTTCTCACAGTACGGACAAGCACAACACTTCCCGTGGTATTCTGTAGCTCCAAAATAAACTGGGGGTCTGGGGGCAACGCCCCCAACGGGGTCGAGGGGCAGCGCCCCCGCGGGGTCTGGGGCAGCGCCCCAGCGGGGTCGAGGGGCAGCGCCATGAAAGTCCATGGCGCACTGCATTTCTGTGATATTTTATGATGTCAAAAACCCTTCTTCTACACTCCAATATTTTCAGTGTCCAGGCTCCAGATGTCATCAAATCATTTTTCAATCCGTCGTCGTTTTTTTTTTTTGTTTTTTTTTTTAGGCACTGTAATGTCCCGCCATACCACCTCCAATCGTGCGGTGTAATTGGTTCTTTCTGCATTTGTGCGGTGATTGTCTTCCCTTCGGCTGCTTTTCTTCCTTCGGCATGTGCGGCTTTCCCTTCGGTAGCTTTTTATCTCCTTCGGCATGTGCGGCTTTCCCTTCGGTAGCTTTTTATCTCCTTCGGCAGTTTTCCCTTCGGTAGGCGGCTTTATGCCCGCGCGGCCCTTCGCGGCTTCCACCGCACGATGGGCTCCACCTTCGATGGTGCCACCGCACGGTGGGTTCCACCTTCGGTGGTGTCCACCGCACGGTGGGTTCCACCATCGGTGGCTTCACCGCACGGTGGGTTCCACCGTTGGTGGTGCCACCGTACGGTGGTCTCTTTTCCTTCGTTTTTCTTTCTTTCTTTCTTTCTTTTTTTTTTTTTTTTTATTATTTTTGACCGTACGGTCGCCTGTCATACGACCGTACGGTTTGTTTTTTTTTTTCCCCTCCTCTCCTAATTTAGATGTCTTAGAAAGTCGTCTGTTCGGGTCCCGTGTCTCTGGGATTGCCCTTCATCCTTCTCGGTTTTCCTCGCTCGACAGTCTCCTGTTTTGGTCCTATACCTGGCGAGTCGCCTGCCCGGCCTCTCGAGTCTCCTTCCATCCTCTCGGGTCCCCCTCCGGACTCTCGAGTGTCTGTCTGGCCTCTCGGGTCCCCTGCGCGCTTCGCGTGGTAAGGTTTCAATTTGTACCCGTTGGTGGCCAATCTATTTTCACTGGTCATTGAAAGACCTGGAACCACAAATTCTACAAGGACCACGACCTCCTTCCCGTACATAAGAAGAAGGATAATAAAGATTTTGAAGGTTGCGGCCTTCCACACAGGGTTCCAATCGGTGCCGACACTCTTCGGATTATTTACGTCGCCAGGGTTTGGGGCGTCTCCCTTCCAATATTCTTTGTATTCCGGCAGGTACACCTCTGTTGGTTGCTCTGGTTCCTCTACTTCGAGCCTGTAGCTTTGGAACATTTCGTAATCTTCCATCTGCCAATGGAAGAGCCCGTTAAGTGAGCATCTCTCATCTTCAGAACATCCCTCCAATTCTAGCACCCCTTCACTATTCGGCTCCATCGCGTTCTTGCCCTTACTTTCATCGGGACCCCCTTCCCCTTTATTAGAGTCCTCCGAGTCGGAAGAGGCGAGCTCTTCGCCGACATTTTGAGTGTGTAGGTCAATGGTATATTTTCGCCCTCCCTTCTCCATGGAAAGTGTATTTTTCTTCCAGTTGTGGTTTACCCTTGCGTTGATCAACCACACTCTCCCCAGGATGGCGTCATAGCCTTTCTTCTTCGAGGGAATGACCACGAAATCTAACAAGAATGGTTGCGTACCAATTGTCACTTGCTGGGCCATCAACAGGCCGAGTGGCTTAATGCCGTGTTGGTCCGCTCCCACCAGGTTGAATGTGGGTGGCCACAGGGTGGGCTTCCCCAGCCGCTTCCATGTTTCTTCTGGTAGTACATTCACCCCAGATCCACCGTCCACAATGGTGTCCTTCAGAATGGTCCCACAGATACCCATTTCTACCACAGCTGGGTGTCTACCACTGCTCAAGGCTAGTAACATCGGGTCAGTCAAAGGGCTGACGGAAACCTCCACCTGTGGTGTACTCTTCGTAGCGGTGGCGGGAACCCCTACCTGTGGTGCACTCGACGATGCAGTGCTTTGCACATTGGTGAGGATGGCAGTCCTCAATTGTGGCATAGAGTCTAGAAGGTCTTTTACCTTTATCGGCACCTCCATCTGCAATATTTGCCCAATGATGTTATTTTCCACTTCCGTACGGAATGATGTACTCGCCACCTCGTTGTCCCGTCGTTCGGTTGTCATCTCACGTTCAATATTGGCCTTTGCCTCCCGTAATCTCTCCTTCTCCGTACGGGGGTCGGGATAAGTGGCTTTTTTCGTCTGGGCGCGGGTGATCGCCAGTACTTCTTTCTCACCAGTCTTCTCAGCCTTCTCAATGTTGAGGAGATTCACCCCTGCCTGCGGGCAATTTGCGTCCTCATGGTCGCCTGGCCCACACCAACGGCAGAGGTGCTGAGGGGTGGCTTCCTTCGTGCAATCACGGGCGAAGTGCCCCCACTGATTACAGGCCCTACATTGGATAATTGGCCGGCCCTTGGCGTCATACTGGAGACACCTTCCGTTATTGGTATTGTTGCTATTCCTTCCACCGCCGCGTCTGTTGTCCCGGTATCCTCCAGATGATGCATTATTGTTTGCCTCCGATGTGGATGGCTGCTCCTGCGCAAAGAGCACTTGCTGGTTACGTGCCTTCAGATTGTATGGACATTCCTTCGTAGAATGCCCCATAATCTGGCAGATGTCGCAGAATGCCTTCTTGGGACAGGCACCTTTCGTGTGGCCGCTCTCCTTACACTCTGTGCACCATAGTTCATCGTCCTTACTTGTAGTCCCCTTCATTGTCTTAAATTCTTTTAACATCCTTTCCATATCTTTTTGAAGGGCTGTGACTTTCTTCCTCGGCTTCTCGTCACTACTACTCTCTTCTTCCGATGTGTCATCATCTTCAGATGATGATGAAGATCTATTCTTCTTCTTTTTGGCCGTCTTATTTTCACTTTCCAGGTCCATGGCCCGGTTGTATGCGTCGTCGTAGGATGTTGGAGGCACAATTTTCATCTTCCGTCGTAGCTTAGGGTTCAAACCCTCGACAAACCACCTCTTCTTCAAGCCATCGGCCGGTTGGCTTTCCATTTTCCCGACTAACTCTTTTAGTCGGCGCCCGTACGCCCGTACAGTCTCCTTCTTTCCTTGCTTTGTTCCGTAGATTTCGGAAACTATCTCGTTATCATCCCGGAGAAGCCGGAATTCCTTCTCGAATGCCTTCTTCAATTCATCCCACGTAGTTACACTGGTTTTATCCAAGTCTGCGTACCAGTCAATAGCCACTCCTCTCAGTGTGGCGGGGAACTGCTTCATCCATTCATCCTGGTCAGTCACCCCGTTGGCTGTCCAGATGGTTTCGCATGTACGGCAATGCCGTGCGGGATCATCTTTGCTATCCCCGTTGAATTTGGGTAACTTCTGTTTGGTCGCCATTGATGGAAATCGTCTACTTGGAGGTGGTTGTGGCTGTGTCTGCCCTCCGGTGCTGCTCCCTCCGATGCCGCTGATGCCTCCTGTGGTGGTGACCAAAGGTACGGTGTTCTGCCTTGTACCTACCGTGCGGTTACTTCCTCCGATGCCGCTGATGTCTCCTGTGGTGGTGACCGAAGGTACAGTGTTCTGCCTTATACCTACCGTGCGGTTAACTTCCCCTTCGTCGTCACCCGTGCCGGCTCCCTTCGGTGATCCTCCCTTTGTGGCACTTCGTCGTCACCCGTGCCCGGCTCCCTTCGCTGATCCTCCCTTTGTGGCGTGAGAGATAAGTTTTTGAACCGATCTCGAGTCTCTTCAACTAGTTCTCTCCGTAACCTAGTTTCCTCCAGAAACTCTTCAAGGCTTCTCGCTCTACCGTAGTCTGGCGACACGTAGAAATTCCCCTCGGCTTCTGCACCTTCCGTGACACCTCCTTGGTTCCCTTCGGGCAACCCTTCGGCAGGTCGTCCTTCGGCAAGTTGCCTCAACCTCCGTCTACGTTCTACACGTTGTTCCAAAATCAAAGCCTTCTGCGCAGTCTCCCACTTGTCGGTTTCTAATTTCTTATTTCTGTCTTTATTCAGTAAATTGGGCATTAATTGTGGTACAATTTCATGTTTCTCAACACATAAATCAAAACACAACACGTCTTTATTAATTCACTCTTTTGTATACAATCAACATAATTCTTCTGCTTCTAACAGTGTTCTTTATTTCTCTCCTTTCACAATTTAAGGATTATTTGTCCTTCGTCGATCTTCCCTACGTCCGTCATCCTGGCGCTCATGAAATTCTCGTAAAATTTGCTGTTGTCGATTCTCCGGGTTTACTTCACCAATGGGTAGGCCCCTTGTGTCTGTGCGCCATCCGTGTCTTCCGTTTCTGAGTTCGTGTAGGCAACAGCGCCAAATGTTTACCTCACTGGGTAAACAGGAAGAATACAGAAATTGAACAGCAATGTACAATGCAAATATAAAAGAAGTACCAGAATAAGCTTTCCATTAATGTCAAAGGATGTTCATATTATATCCGTCGTTAACAATACATGTCCTCTAACACCCGGAGGTGATACAATATATGACTACCGAAGGGGTGCGACACAACCGTCGCGACTCCAACTACCTACCCGTCGGCTAACTAACTGACCGCCGTAATTCATTATTACCGACGACAACATAAACATAACATAACAACATAACATAATGACATAATAATTATTCCCGACAACACAGTTGTCATCTCTCTGTTTCTTGTAGACTCTTTGTAGTATTGCTCTAGAATCATACACTATTTTCTGAAATTCTAGAAATGACAAATCCTTCTAGATTTTTGCAAAAAAATAGCGGTCCTCAATAATTCATCTCCAGCTCTATAGCACATTCTTCATTGGCACATGTTTGTTGATATCTCCAGAGTCTATAGGATTACCCCTAAAGTCTTTTTGTGAGCATGTTACTCTTTAATCTTCTTTAGAAAGACATCATCTTCAGAATTTTGATCTTCTTTTTCCCTATTTTGTCTTGATCAATCATTTGACGCTTGGAAATGATATCTGGAAGTCTTGAGTGGTTAGCTTCTTCAGGTGATCTAAAAACTGCATCTTCACTTGCAACCTTTGCTTTGGATCCCTCTTCTGTCTAGCTCCTTTCCAGTGACATTAATCTGCAAAACGCGAAACTTCATTACTTTGTTAGCAAGTTGTCACATGAGGAAAAGTCATGTTGAACAGTGTGAGAACGCGACAATAGTCCTCATCAATTTCAACGTCCCAAGGCATCTTCCACTTGATCAATAATAACATTCATTTACATATTCCACTAGGGCACACATCATAAGACTCCATCACTTGGTCATTTATACTCACTGAGGGATTTGGTTTTTCCTTTTGATGGAATTTGGACTTCGAAAAAGTCTTTTGGACACTTAGCATTTGGGTACTTGAAAGTTGAAGAGATTATTGGGAAACCTGAACTTGAGATGAGACCTAGAATCTTTAGATTTGGACACTTATCACTTGCATCAGGAGCTTGGATCTTTCAAGATAAGGTTACCTTTGAAACTTGGAACTCAATCTGTCACTTGGACTTGGGAAAACATCATGGAAACTTGAGGTATTTGGAATGCTGATTAGATAACTCAAACTTGCTAACTTTGAATGCTGGTTGCCTCAAACTTGGAATTTCTGCTTTGACATTTGCAACTTGAAAAGATGCTAAGAAACCTGGAAGTAAGACCACAACTCGGTCAAGGAAACCAGAATGGAAACTTGGACATGAGAAGATGATTTTGATTTTGATTTTGGAATGTAATCTTCTACAAACTCAGACTGTGGATGACAATTAGGAGTTCTGATCTGAAACTCGGTCGAATACATAAGACCTAGAAACTAGGACCTAGGAAAGAAAATAGGAATAAAACCAAACTTGGACCTAGAAACGAAAACTGGTATTCAGACCTGAACCTGAAATCTTGCTCTCAAACTCAGCATTAGGAACAAAATTGGGAATCCTTTATCAAAACTCAAAGAATCTGATCTTTGAAACTCGAACTGTGGAAAGAGATTGGGAACATTGAAACTCAGACTTGTGACAAGTAGGAAACTCAGACCTGGGATACCTTTTTGAATTCCTCCCAAAATCCTTCCTACTACCAAGTTTGGCCCTAACTCAATTGTTTTGCGTGAAGTTTGGACCTTGGAAGACAAACTGAAACTCAGACCTAGGAAACTTTTTCGAAATTATCCTGAAATCCTTCCAAATGCAGAGTTTAGGTCCTGACTCAATTGTTTTGCATGAAGTTTGGACCTTGGAAGACAAACTGAAACTTGGACCTAAGGAAATTCTTTTGAATTCCTCCCAAAATCCTTCCAAATGCTGAGTTTAGGTCCTTTTCTCTTCTTTCCCCAATGAAACTCGCAGTTAGGAATGTTTTTGGGAACTTCAGGGTTTGGAATCCATTTAGGAACAATCCAAAAACTTTTCTTTGCACTGAGTTTGAGGTAGTTTTACTGTGTTTTTACTTTGTTCCTTGGTAACTTTCTTTGGCATATGCTGTGAGCTATTTGACTCATGCTTTCAATTCTTCCTTGTGCATTTTCAATTCCTAAATTTTTGTCTAAGACTGAGTTTCCCTCTAATTTTAGCCCTTCTTCCTTATGCATTTTCAATTCCTAAATTTTTGTCTAAGACTGAGTTTCGCTCTAATTTTAGCCCTTCACTCAATGATGTTTGAATATCAACATTAATCCTCAATTCTCTCTTTATACCCTTATGTACTTCGCTTCTTCAAGTTCTTGTTAGAGGCAGGCTTTAGGTTTGACACCTTTATATCTTCATGTTTTCCATCCCTAAGTCCTCTTGAGCCATGTCTGTCCGGAACTAATCCCTCATGCAGTCCACCTACCTTCACACTTTCCTGCTTATAATGTACAATGTGTGCAATCTAAGACAACACTTTCTCTTAATCTCAGATTCAATGATTCTTAATGCTCTATGGTCTTTGAATCCTCCTATGACTGACTCAAAGTCATCTAAAATGAAACCTGACTCCTCTGGTTTGACTCTCCAAGTTTAAAGGATGTATCATGATTACTCAATTTTCTATCATTGCAAACTCTTACATGTGGAATCGTTTGATGTTCCGCCAAAAGCTTAAATTATCAATGGCCAATACAAATGCCAGATTTAACCCAACCCACAAGAGGCGGTTAAGTCGTGTCATGAGTCCCCTGTTTGCCACATACGGGTAAACGATTAAATGCAGAAAGTAAATGCACAAAACATAATGGAAATATATTAAAGAATCAGTCTCTGTATTAATTCAACAGTCCATGTGCATCAAGTGCTTATAACATCACACCCAGATACAACTATCATGATGATACTTCGAAGGAAAGGTATGCAATATATAATACTCGAAGGAATGCGACCAACCGTCCCGTCCAACTGCCCTTCGAGAAAACTAACTGATTGTCGTAACCCATAATTACCGATGACCACATATCATAATACGACAACATAACATAATGATCATTCCTGACAACATCATCCCCCCCAAGAAAAGAAGTCGTCTCCGGACAACTTAATACAAAATAGAGATGATGTTCATACATTAAATAGAACAGAGGTCTTTTTTTCTTTTTTTTTTTTCCCCTTGACATCACAATCCTCCTGTGCCTAAACCAAACTTGTTTGCAAAACACGCTTTTCAGCCTCCACCAACTGCTACTCAAATGATACTATCTCCCTAGCCAATTTGTCCTCGATAGCCACCCGCGCTGCCCTCTCGACATCCAACTCCTAGGTACGCCAAGCTAAGTCTCACGCTACTACTGCCTCCAACCTAGTGGTCAGCTCCTCCGGAGCCCTCTGTGCATCCACTAAGGCAACCTCACGTCCAGCTGAGACATACTCCGAGTTCCTCAAAGCGTACCATTCATGCCTGGAAGTAGCCACAACCTTCTGGCACAAAGGCTAGGAGATGCCTCAAATCCTCCATCACACTCCCCAAACACTGATAACTGAACTAAATAACTCCTTGGTGCTGTACAACTTCGTGTTCTTGCAATGCCTTCCCTCAAACTCTATTTGTTCGCAACCTCCAAATCCGTCTCCCTCTACCACTTATGGCTTCCCCGCTAATGCTTAGCTTCAGGCTTCTTTTTCATAGTACGGAACAACCCCAACACTTAACGTGACTTCTCTGATGCCTTCGCCCAACTCAAAAAGTGTATTGTAGCTCAAAAATAAACTAGGGGTCTGGGGGCAGTGCCCCCAACAGGGTTTGCGGCAACGCCCCAACGAGGTCAAGGGGCAGCGCCCCTTGCCAGGTCACAGGGCGGGGTCGAGGGGTAGCACCCCCGCCGCCCACACCAATTTACCACCTTCAGAACCACACGGAAGTCCATGGCGTACATCATTTTTGTGATATTTTAAGATGCCAAAAATCTTATTCTCCACTCTAATTTTTCCAACATCCCGACTCCAGACTTCATCGAATGATTTTTCAATCTGGTCATTTTTGTTTTTTTCACATGCCATCACCACCGTTTATCCTTGCCATGCCGTGGTATTTTTCCTTTCACCCTCTTTTAAACCGCCGCCGTCGTCGCCATGCTCCTTCAGGCCTACGGACTGTAATGTCCCGAGCCAATACAGAAGTTATTTGTCGTACGGTGGTTGAACCGCACGGCGATTGGGGTCACCCGAAGCTTGGTGTCGTACAGTGATTGGTCTCTCGTACGGTGGCTGGGACGGTGGATGAATACCCGCCGAGTTCCGCCCTCAGAGGCCGGTGACCTCCGTCCACGATGGTGCACTGTACGATGTCCAACCGCACAGGGCCCCACTGCACGGTGGTGCACCACACGATGTCCCACCGCACGGGGCTCCACTGCAAGGTGGTGCATTGTACGGTAGCCTCCCATGGTGGTTCCACCATACGGTGATCCCACCACCACTTGCAAAAAATATTATTTTTTTTTTTTTCAAATTTTTTTTTTTTTTTAATTTATTTTCCTAATCTAATTGTCCAAAGAGTCTTCAGCTCGGGTCCCGTGCCTCTGGGATCGCCCTTCATCCTTCTCAAATTGCCTCGCCCGAGAGTCTCCCGCTTTGGTCCTGTGCCTCTCAAGCCCCCCTCCGGACTCTCGAATGTCCTTCCGGCCTCTCGAGTCCCCTGTGCGCTTCTCGTGGTAGGGTTTCAATTTGGACCCGTTGATGGCAAGTCTATTTTCAATGGCCATCCGAAGACCTAGAACCATAAATTCTACAGGGACCGTGGTCTCCTTCCCGTACATAAGAAGAAGACGAATAAAGATTTTGAAGGCTGTGGCCTTCCACACAGGGTTCCAATCTTTGCCGACACGAATGATCTTGGGATTATCTACGTCACCGAGGTTTGTCTCCTTCAATTTTACCTCTTGATACATGGTGGGTTCTTCCTTTAGGAATTGGTGTGCGGTGGTGTCACTCACACGAGCGTCTCCCTTCCAATATTCTCTGTATTCTGGCAGGTACACCTCCTCTGTTACTTGCTCTGGTTCATCTACTTCGAGCCTGTAGCTCTGAAACATTTCGTAATCCTCCATCTCCCAGTGGAAGAGCCCGTTCAATGACCCCGTCTCATCCTCGGAGCACTCCTAGTTTGAGAATCCCTTCGTCGTTGGGCTCCATGCAGCCCCGTCCTTTGTCCCTTAGGCTGTCTTCTCCTTCACCCTCCGATTCCGATGATGATGCCAGTTCCTCACTAACCAACTGCATCCCAAGGTCTATGATAAACTTCCTTCCTCCATTCTCCATAGACAGAGTAATCTTCTTCCAAATGTGGGTGGCCTTGGCTGCCACCAACCACCCTCTCCCTAAGATCGCATCATACCCTTTTTTCTTTAGTGGGATTACCAAGAAGTCTAGTATGAAGGGTTGCGTCCCGATGGTAACTTGCTGGCCCATCAGTGTCCCGATGGGTTTGATTCCATGTTGATCAACTCCAAACAGATTGAATGTAGATGACCACAGCGTCGGCTTCCCCAGCTTCCGCCAGGTTTCTTCTAGAAGAACATTCACTCCCAATCCACCATCAACAATGATATCAGTTAGAATGGTCCCAAGGATACCCATTTCCACAATGGTCGGGTTCCTTCCAGTGTTAACTGCCAGCAACATGGGGTCTATTGCAGACCCCCAAGGAACATCCGTGCGCTGGTTGGTATTGGTGCGTGGTTGGGAGAGATTATTCAGCAACGCTGTACCCTTCTCCTTCAGCCTCTCTCGTATCTCTCTCTCAATTTCTTCCTGTGCTTCCCGTACCCTTCGCTTCTCCATCTCCAAGTCTGGGCACGTTGCTTGTCTGACTTGGGTGCGGGTTACGGCCAACACTTCCTCTTCTTTGGTTTCCTCGATATTGAGCCAGTTGACTCCAAACTTCGGGTAGGTGGCATCTTCGTGGTCTCTCGGTCCACACCATTTGCACAAATATTGTGTGGCCTCTCCCTTCGGGCAGTCTCGGGCGAAGTGCCCCCACTGGCTGCACGCTCTACATTGTATCATCGATCGGCCTTTGGAGTTGTATTGGATCCGGCTCCTTGTATTGTTATTGTTGTTATTGTTTTTTCATCCTCCCCACCGGTTATCTCGATAGCCTCCCAATGTTGCATTGTTGTTCGCATGGGAGCAATTGGTACCGCCCTATGTAGTTGGTTGTTCCTGCGTAAGCAATACTTGTTGGTTTCGTGTTTTCATGTTGTAGGAGCATTCCCTGGTGGGATGCCCCATCAACTAGCATGTATCACAATAGGCCTTCTTTGGGTAGGAGCCTTTCATGTGGCCGTCCATCTTACATTTCGTGCACCAAAGCTCCCCTTCGTTGGTCTTGCTCGGACCTCCCTTCATAACCTTCAGCTCTTTCATCATCCTTAGCATGTCCTTTTGCAAGGCTTGCACCTTTTTGCCGGACTCACCATCACTGTTGCTTCCCTCGGAAGAGATCACCCTCAGACGAGCTATCCTTCTTCTTTTTCTTCTTCGATGTCTTGGTCTCGCTCTCGAGATCCATTGCTCTATTATATGCATCTTCGTACGAGGTTGGTGGAACAATTTTCATCTTCTTCCGGAGGGAGTGTTTCAGTCCCTCCACGAACCATCTCTTTTTAAAACCATCTGCTGGTTGACTCTCCATTTTCCCCAATAGTTCCTTGAGTCGCCGACTATAGGCTCAGACCGTCTCGTTCTTGTTCTACTTTGTGCCATAGATTTCGGCTACTATTTCATTGTCGTCTCTAAGGAGGCGGAACTCCATCTCGAACGCCTCCTTCAAGTTGGGCCATGTGCCGACTTTGGCCTTATCCATATCGGAGTACCAGTCGATGGCCACTTCCCCTTAAGGTTGCTGGAAATTGTGTTACCCATTCGTCCTGGTTGATAACACCGTTCACTAACCATATGGTTTCGCAAGTGCGGCAATGGCGGACGGGGTCTTCCTTCCTGTCGTCATTGAACTTTGGCAGCTTCTGCTTACTTGCCATCCCACCGTTGGGTCTCGCTCCTCTGGTGCCTTGTGTGCTTGTACTTGGTGATCCTCCGCCTCCGCCTCCTGCACCTGACCCTCCACTCGTGGGTCCTCTGGAGAAGGTTGCTGACCCCAACAAATTGCCTTCCGTACGGTACCCTTGTGCTCCCCCAACACCTTCGTTCGTACCGGCACCTTCGGTCGTCTCTCTCCGATTGGTTGTCTCCAACCGGTTGTCCTCCGAAATGGACAAGTTCTTTAGTAGGTCTCTAGTAGCATTGATTAGGTTTAGACTTCGCCTTGTTTGTTCCACCAACTCTTCACGACTTCTTACCCTACGGTGGTATTCTGGCGAACTGTAGAGTTCTCCTTCAGCACCCTCCGTGACTCCTTCTAGGTTCCCTTTGAGCAACCCTACGACAATGTAGAGAGTATAATTCTCTCCATATATCTTTGCCTCCGCAACCTCCGTGACACCTCCTGGGTTCTCTTTGAGCAACCCCTCAGCCAGTCATCCCTCGGCAAGCTGCCTTAGCCTACGCCTTTGTTCTATCTAATGTCTGAGATTCAACGCCCTTTGTGCCACTTCCCATTCGTCACTTTGTATCTTTTTATTTTTGTCCTTATTTAGTATATTGGGCATAAATCACTTCCATACATAGCAAGCACACACCATGTACACAAAAAAAAAAAAACTTTTTATTATTTTCCCTTTCGGCCACAATTTATGTCAACATTGTGTCGGGATTATTACAGGGTTCAATTTCCCCTTCGCATGTTGCCATCACGCTCTGCGTCCCAATGATGATTGTTTTCTTCGTACTGTCAGAGGACCTGTTGGGGTCGCTCCTCACGGGCAATCTCCTCCAGGCGGGTTCAATGTGCCAGTGATGCCTGTGCAAGCAACCGGGGGAGGTGGTTCATCAACCAATTCGCTGCGGGGCTAACTTCGAGTGCAGTCCACATGGCACTTGTTGGGACTTCAGCCTCCGTGGCCTCTCTTCGGATGTAGGTCTCGATCGCCGCCTGAAGCAAGATTGAAAATTACCTTGTTGCAATGTCTTCTCCGTCGTAGAGCTATGTTTGTGCGTCGTCGGCCTCTCGATTAATCTCTCCAACGGGTAGGCCCATCGTGTCTGTATGCCATCCGCTCCTTCCTTTCCCAAGTATGTCTAGGCAACGGTGCCAGATGTTTGTGTCATAACCCCTCTTTGGACATTGGATTATTATGATTAAATAAATATGATAATTAAAACATTTATTAATTAACATTTAATAATATTGGAAAATCATCTCATTTATGAGACTTCACGATTTTCCTCTAAAGTGAGAGGGTTGTCATAACCCCACATCCTAGTGATGTAATTAATACTAGTTTTTGTGATTCTTCATCATAATAATAAATTATCATTTATTATGTAATTAATTATTGATGTTAATAGTAGTATTAATCATTCATTAATATAAAAATAAAATTAATTCTCACTTGGCTCAAAGCAACGATTGTATTGAAACCTTTGCTTGTTACACAAGGTAAACAGCATCGAGTAAGATTATTAAATGCTAATATTTAAATAGTGGCCAGGTACAAAGTATCATAAGTAAGACCTTAGCATCTAATAATAAAGATAATACTCAATGATATCTCCATTACTGATCAGAAAATGACACAAGAATAATCACTATAGATTAGCGATATAATGGAAAGGAATTGATTAACTATTATCAAGCATCGATGGGTTAAGTAATAACAAAGAAGATGATAGATACGCATCATTAATCGATTAAGAGACAATGATTAATACAAATTGTTTATTAAGAATCATATCAAAGGCTGCGATGTCACTTGAAATAATAGTAATCCATTTACAAAGATCAGCAATTACCATATATATAGAAGGGTGTGTTAAATAATGCCAAGGAATAATTGTTATGCGATGGAGTCATTAAGATAATCGTTAAGGATAAGGAGGAGACGTATCTAGGACCATATGACTCTTCACTTCATAAAATACATATAATAAGTCATTCAGGCTGACGTTGGGGAAAAGAAAACGGGCAATGATTATATAGTGTATGCTCATGAGAGGAGGACAGGCAATAACTGTTGTTCTGGGGTACGCATAGGCGAAGTGCGTGATACGTATGCCTTATATATAAACCCGATACAATGTCTATATGCAGAACTCAATAGAAATATTATTATAGATTGCAATATGTATGGGTTACATTACAATTGTTAACAGATTTGCAAGGAGATATTAATAATGGATTGGATCAGAACAGAACTGTTATTTAGTTACAGGCAGTAGCATCTTTGTTCTTTGTGGTATGCACAGGAATGTGCTTAATATATATATGCATAATATATGGAGCCCGATATCATCCTTACGTAGGATTTAATAAACTTAATAATAGTAATAATATAGTTTTAATAATAATAATAATAAAGCTGTAATTATAATTATTATATAGTGCTAATGATATTATGTGGGAATATAATTCAGAAATTATTCTTTAGACTGATCTTCAGCAGACTTATAAAGGAAATTCCTAGATAGGCAAATTACATAATATTAGCATAAGAGTGAAATATATGTAAAGCCAATATATAAGAACATAAGAATGGCAGACCAGATCTGTTATGTGTCAGATCTATTTGCCACATTACTATATTTACTTATTTACGTATCTATATAATTAGAATGATCAATGAGGGATAACATAAAGATGGATAATAATAAATATTAATATAATAATTATAGTTAATATTAATACAATAAAAACTAATTATTAATTAGTAAATTAATAAATATTTATTAAATCACCAAAACAGAGTATTTATTAATTAATTGATAATAATAAGTATTTATTAATTAAAAATTAATAAATGCGTAAATGATTTATAAATCAAAAATAGGATTAATTATTTAGTATGGTAAGATAGCTAGTACTTGATAGACTAAAGAAAAGGTAGAACAGCCTAGGTTGGATTCATGTTAAGATAGTTTTTGTCTCTTAATCGATTTAGTTAAGTTATAAATATATTAGGAAATCGATTAATTGCGGTTAAAACTGTCTTGAACCAAGTTGGGGACATTACAGTTTGCCACATACGAGTAAACGATTAAATGCAGTGTTGCCAGGAATAATCATTATGTTATGTTATCATATTATGTTTATGTTGTCGTCGGTAATAATGAGTTACGATGGTCAATTAGTTAGTCGTCCCGAAGGGTAGTTGGACGCGACGGTTGGTCGCACCCCTTCAGGTATTATATATTGCATACCGTTCCTTTGTAGGGGCATCATCATGATAGTCGTGTCAAATGTAATGTTATAAGCACTTGATGTACATGGACTGTTGAATTAATACAGAGACTGGTTATTTAATATATTTCCATTATGTTCTGTGCATTTACTTTCTGCATTTAACCGTTTACCCGAGAGGGCAAACATGCAGCAAGTAAATGCACAGAACATAATGGAAATATATTAAAGAACCAATCTTTGTATTAATTCAACAGTCCATGTACATCAAGTGCTTATAACACCACACCCAGAGACAACTATCATGATGATACTTCGAAGGAAAGGTATGCAATATATAATACCCGAAGGGGTGCGACGAACCGTCGTGTCCAACTGCCCTTCGGGAAGACTAACTCATTGTCGTAACCCATAATTACCGACGACAACATAACATAATAATTATTCCCGACAACATCCCCAAGGAGGTGCTGACCAGCAAGTCAACAATCTCCCCGTCAACACCCTCTAAAGGGAGGCTCAAACCTGTGACCCAAGGCTTTGATACCAATTGTTGGAATTGTTTGCCATTGCGCCAAAAGCTCGAACTATCTACCCCTTATACAAACTCCAGATTTAACCCAACCAACAGGAGGCGGTTAAGCCATGTCATGAGTTCCCAAGGAGGTGCTGACCACCAAGTCAACACTTACAAGATTAGAATTTGATGCAAGGCCTCTCTCTCCTCCTACCCCAACAAGGCAAAATTGTTGCAAAACACCAGCAAAGCAAGCAAAACAGAGGGAGTCCCTATCGGAGACGGGGTGTGTGTGTACAACACAACACCACTGGCATTGTTTGTGGTTCTCCTAATTTACCACAGCATAAAGAGGATGATGATGATATTTTTGATGACCCATATGATATTTGATCAGTGATGGCTGATTGTTGAAACGACATTATTATTTTTGAACTAAAACATTTATATGATGGTGTATTTTGCTATGTTATTTGACTATTAGCATAGTGGTGTATTTTGAACTTAACGATTGCTGCATGTATGTATCTATTTTTTATTTTTAAATGTTTTTGTACTGCCAAACCCAAAACCCCAAAAACAAATTTGACTGAACCCACAAAACCAAGCCTGAACCGGAACCAACAACTTAAAATTAAAGCAATGTTTTGCAATTAAATAAACTTCATTATCTAAAAGGGTACCACTAGCTTTGTTGCATATGAAAAATCCTAAATACAGATGGTACTAGTGAATATTCAAGCATAGATAAAAAAAAATAATGCAACATATCCATCAAGCTAAACATGCATTATGAGAGAAGGAAAAATAAATAGTTCTTCAATCAACTAGCCCATCTCAAGCAAATACAATCAATAGTTGAATAAATTAAGGAGCTTCAAAATCTGTCTTTCAGCATATGTCATCAAGAAGGCTTGGGTATAAGACTTATTCATTGCACAGTCATCTCCATTATCCCATGGATATGTCATCAAGAAGGCTCAAGTATAAGACTTATTCATTGCATGGTCATCTCCATTATCCCATGGATATGGTGAGCTATCCCCACTGCCCTAGAAGCGCTATCATGAACTATGCAATGGCAAAGGTTCTACACCTCTATTTACATAAAGAGATGTACTCCTTTGTGGCTCAAAATCAGCACAATCAAATCAACCCACTCAATTGACACAACAAATACGGATAAAAATGTAAAACATAAGCATGACATTCATCTCCATGATCCCACGGATATGTTGAAAGCTATGTTACCTCGAGTTTCCAAGACGGGGATGGCAGGGGGACAGCTATATAAAATATAGGGAAAATTTAAAATATATAGGGAAATTTTAAATTTTCATATCAAAAATAGATAAAGAATGTATATATACATTATATTGATATGAAAAAATGGATAAGGCAAGTATATGTACATCATAGAACCTTAACATACCACATTTGTGTTCAAAATTCATTGTCAATTCTCAATATGCATTCATAATTCAGAATTCATTGTCAATACTCAATATGCATTCATAATTGAAAATTCATTGTCAATATGCCAACACTTGTTTGCATGTAGTTCATTGCTTCTTTCTGGTTGGAGGATATTTTGATAGTCTTCCATTACTATTATGACCTACAACCGCTTCTTTATGCACTACAAAGTTTTGGGTGTTGTGAAATTCATTAACAAGCTGTTATTCATATTTCTGAGTGCTTCTGGCTATGATTCAGACCTGTTTACCTTTCACAAGTCCAATATTGCAGACCTGCAACCACTTTTTTACGCACTTCCAAGTTCTAAGTGTTTGTGAAATTTTACTAGGCTACTACTCATTATTTCTAAGTGATTTTGGAAGTGATTCAGACATGTTTACCCATCCTATTAGTGAAAATCCAGTTTTACAGACCTATAATAAAATAAAATAAATGTTTTTTTGAGCATTGGAGTCTTTTTTTTTTTTAAATGTGCTAGGAAAAGGGGGACGGTTAGGGGATGTCACAAACGTCCCCAACCATATTGGGGACTGGGGGACATCCCCTTTTAGAATCACTACCGTCCCCAAGTTTCCAGGACATTTCCCACAGATTTTGCAATTTTGGGGTCGTCCCCAAGTCTCCGGTACGAGGACGGGGGATTTTAGCCCGAGGACGCGTCCCCAAGTAACGTAGGTTGAAAGCAATCCTCGCTGCCCTAGAAATGGAATCATGAACTATGCAATAGAAAAGGTTCTACACTTCTATTTACGCAGAGGGTACTCTTTTGTAGCTCCTAATCAACACAATCAAATCAGCCCACTAAATTGGCACAACAAACACAGGATAAAATGGAAAAAAAACTTTGTAGAACGATGGAACAAGATGACCACTCTGCTACATCTTCTTGCCTATGCATTGACACCAAAATATTATAGCAAACAATATCTTGACATGTCGAGAAGGCTTCCACCATATAGAGATTTATAAGTGTCGGATGGGTACAAGGCAGCATTCCTTAGACTCTTTCGTGATCATGATATGCGAGATTTGATTTCAGATGAGTTCATAGAGTTTGTGAATGCAAGAGGTCTAAGTATTTACACTCTTCGTCATCGATTTAAGAAGGATGCTCATAGTTGGTGGTACCTCCATGGCCAACGATTCCAATTACTGCAGCCCCTCGCAATCAAAATTATATCACAAGTTTTATTTATAATTTTAATTTACTTTGTCTACATAAGTTGCTAGAAATTTTATATCTTTAATAATTTAGTTTTAATCATTTACTTTGTCTTGTCTTCATAGGTCGCTAGTTCATCTACATCAAAAAGAAATTGAAGCGCATATTCTTTCATCCACTCAATAAAGTGCAATAGGTTGCAATCAAAAATAGCGGAGAATTTAGTATATGTGCATTCCAACATGCGTCTCCTTTCACACAAGCAGAATGATTACAAAGAAGGGGAGTCAAAGATGTGGGGTATGAATGCAGAGCATACGGACTTGGATCCTTCCACTTCTCAGCTTGCAGTTGCTGCATTGGAGGACTTGGACAGCCAGTTGGTGTAGCTGATTCCATTGGCCTTGGCAGTATTTGTGAATCAACAAATGCCATTAAAGAAGAAGAAGAATAAGAATCCATTAGATGATTTTAACTTACTGTAAAGTTCCAATTGTTGCAAGTTGAATTTTGAAACAATG
This sequence comes from Cryptomeria japonica, assembly GCF_030272615.1. Taxonomy (NCBI): domain Eukaryota; kingdom Viridiplantae; phylum Streptophyta; class Pinopsida; order Cupressales; family Cupressaceae; genus Cryptomeria; species Cryptomeria japonica. The sequence continues at coordinate 577,591,437 of NC_081406.1, forward strand.
ATACTTCAACTTGATATTATCATTTTAATATTTTGATGTTGAACTTGAAGTAGATGAAGCTATGATGGTATGATCATGATGCTATGATTACAAGTCTATGGTGTTTTTGTTGTTTATATGATATTATGTGACATTCTAATCTTAATTCATGCTTATATATAACTTTTACATGTTTTTGTACTAACGAACCCAAACCCCATTTCAAAATTTTGTCGTCCCGTTGAACCGGCTCTTCAAACCTGAACCCGAACCAGCAACCTAGATTATTATCAACAAATACAAAATTTCATTGACAGTACTTCTTATATACTTTATACCAAAATCTATAACAATATATATACTCATTATTTATAACAGAATGCAGACACAGCATAGCATAAATGTAAACCAATATATGATCATGGGTATGATACAGCATACTGTTCTGATTATTGATAGTAATTGTTTCTGATACAGACTTAACGTCTTTATTCCCTTTTTATCCTCCAATGATCCCCCCATTCTGAATCGCAGCATGTAACTATATACTTCCTTCCTTACGATGGAAGGGATGTGCCCCCTCTATTGTAATGCCTCCTCTAAGGGTGGCGTCTCTAGTAGAGTAGGCTAATCATTGTGCCTCTTACTAATTTATACCATTTGCCTCTAACTAATCATAATTAAGATAACCGCACCTCATCAAAGATGAATAACAATAATTTCAATATGCACTCCATTCTTATAGTTTCTGATAGATATCCTATGGCTTGTATGTGAATCGCTGCATTGACGTGGATGTAGATTGGCGCCTGTGTCTCATTCTAAGAAAATTGTGAAGTCTTATTCCATAACACAATTTTCTGATACTCTCTGTTGCAAGGTCATGACAAAGAAAGGGTCATAACCTAAGTCACCAGGTTCAGCCGAATTTCAACCTTGAAGTTCGAAATTCGCCGAACTTGAAATATTCTACAAAAACCTTAAAAAATTCGATTAAATTCGAATAAAAATTTAGGGTAACCGAAAACCGTTTTTTTATCTTGCGTTTTAGGGTTTCGTCGAACGGGTTTCCATTGCTATTGTAGTCACGAGAGTTGCTAGTCGTGGGAGTTGCCAATCGCGGGAATTGCCAGTCGCAGGAGTTGGCAATCGCGGCCCACGGGAGTCGCCATTGCTACCCGACGTTGCCGACCGCCATGGAAGTTGCAGTCACGGCCCACGAGAGTCGCCCGACCTGCATGGGTAGGCTTGCGCTTATCCTCTTTTTAAAAAAAAATAATTTAGGTTTAATAATTAAATACTATTAAACAATAGTATAATTAATATTTTTTAGGTTTATTATTATATTATATAATATTATAAAATACACATAATTGATGATACACATTTATATATTTATAATATTTATTTATAATGTGTGTATTGTTATTGAATATTATTATTATATAATTTATAATTTTATATTAATAGTTTTTAATTTTATATTATATATTTTTTTATTTTTTTTATTTTTTTTAGGTTTAATAATATATTAATATTATTATTATTTTATACAATATGATTTTACAAAATACACATAATACACATTTATTTATTTATAATATTTATTTATAATGTTTATTTATAAATTTATTACATATGGCGAATTTAATTCGAATTTTATACATTTCGAATTTTTTCCACATCAAACTTCATTCGAATTTCAAAGCTGTCGAACTTCGAATTCGAATTCGAACCTGGTGACTTAGGTCATAACTGCATAGAGAAGAAAATTTTCTACATTGAATATGCTCAAGAAGAGAATGTTGAGCAAGTTGTCAATGATAAAGTTCTCATTTGTTGGATTTGCATCATGCCACAATCCTTGGCAATATATCAAAAAGAAAAAGGTGTTCATGTTTATTGACAACAAAAGCACAAAAAAATTTATCAAGAGTTGGCCAAATGTTTTGAGTTCAACTACTTTATCCATCCAATGTACTTATTAGAATCTATGGGTGAGCAAATTAGCTATAATGGCTACTAGTATGCTTCCCCTGGTACAATATTGTCATCTTGACGTTTGCACATCTGTCGTAATCTCTGGTCTATAATTGTGTTATTCATTTACAGTTTTATAGCTTATTTCTCTCTATTTATGTACAGACAAACGTCAGAAATGGTGTTATAAACTTATAAAGTATATTTTGATCAATTAAACCAAATCTGAAACAATAGTTCTTACACTAACAGCTTCTCATAAATAACCATACAAAAAGCATTCATGTTGCATACAGATGGATTATTATCCAACTACTTATAGTCTTATACATATATTACATTGATCATATGTAGGTTCTTCTAATAGAAGGAAATTCATGTTTCTATTATGAAAAAACTGTAAAAATCATGTTATGCAAAACCGAAGTCTTCCATGCTGAAAAACAAGAAATCATTATATAATTTTGCAATCTAAGTATGCAATTCTAATTTGGAAACTTAAGACATTCTGAAGAACCATGGCATTTTTCATCGTGTTGGGATTTTCTAATATAAACTCTGATTAATGCAGAGTGACGCTAATTAATACATCAATCAGCAAAAGATTGTAAAATACCTGACCACCAGGAGCCAAGTTGTTAATAATTGCATCTGCTAGTGGTTTCTGAAGAATCCTTCGCTTGTGATGTTTTTTCTTGAAATGTGGATCAGGACACTGCAAGAAATGCTCAAATTAAGATTTTGAGAAAAATTATTAAATAATACACATTTAGGCAACATAGCTGTTTGATGTTTAAGTTTGCTTAGTAATAGACGACTTGTTATGCCTAAATTGGTAGCCGTTTCATATTTTGTTTCATGGTTTTTGTTTGTATTAGCAGGTTGCCAGCTTATAAATAGCAGCATCTAAATCCATGTAATAACATAGCTTGCACATAAATGCTAACATGGTATCAGAGAAGACTGAAGAGGAGGCAGGTTTTGAAGACAGACACTTGTGTAGACTTGTGGGTGGCATTTGATTGAGTGACAAGGAGTAGTAAGGAGGAGCAAGGCATATCCAGATCAGGATGAAAGTGTTGCAACTACCGCAGGGTGAATTTATCTGCTTATCCATTAACATAACCATCCACATTAAAGCAGTGCCATCAGATCATGTCAGCCTTCTGCAGGGAACTCAGGAATTGTGCAGTATGTGCAGGGGAGGTGTGAGGTATGAGATATTAGGAGTCAGGCACAAAAGATGACCTACGAATCTGTTGAAGGCCTGGACAGCTCAACATGGGTCGGTGGTGTTTCTAGCAGAGTGAAGCACAGGTTGCATGATGTGTGGTCAGGCACATCCAACACATCAGTATTTATAGAGTTTATATCGCCGTCAAACCTTTAACTTTAAATATTGATTGTCCAAGCTGCATGATTAGTTATGCAGAGAGGTGGAATGAGGAGTATAGCGTAGCAGTAATGTGGATGTTTAGATCGCATGATACTTGGTATGTCTTTAATATATTTTTAAGTGATGACATATTGGGCTAGGTTCAAATTAATTTAAATTTTAATATCTTTTGTAATAGACCTTATATTGTGACTATATATCTGTGTGTGTGTGTGTGTGTGTGTTCTATTTATTTCTTGTACAGTATTATTATATTACTCTATTGAATGAATCATTTACAATCATTGTAAATTCCCATAAGAATCCCATATATTGAGTATTTATATCTGTTTATTGAGATTATTAATTTATTTGTTTTATACATATTACTATTAGAAATATTCACGAACAAATATTAATATTCAATGGTAATTACCATTAGTGTTGACCAACGGCTTATAATAAGTTAGTGTTTCAAATCAAGATACCAAAGGCTGCAGTCAATAGTCATAACTCTGCTTTACACATCCATTGGGAAAAGTCATAACTGTAGGAGTATTTTAAAGGAGACCGATCTCTTTCCAGAAAAGGGGTCATGGAATAAGGAAAGAGAAAAAAGATAAGAAAACATCTATGGTGGTAGTAAATAGGAAGTTGCAATAGGTACGAATCTGAGAAATATCGTTACTAATATAACATAAGAGAATGCTGATAGCACAGTCCAATATGACTGTTATGATCGGAATATAATGTGGTTCAGTTTGACATAAGATAATAATATATTGCACACATATTAAAATATATTTAACATATAACCTGTGTTGCCAATATAATCTAAGGGCTGAGAATACAATACATTACTGTCTACATAATCTGTTTTAATACAGTAATTTGATACTATATTATAAGGAGGAAAAACATCAACGAAAGCAGATTGAACTCATAGCAAGTAAGGAACTCTCTGTCATAACCATCTTTAAGACATTAAGACATTCTGGGTTTTACTATTAAGAGTTAAAGGTACTCCCTCTCTTAATAACTAAGAATTATAATCTAGGGTAAACTAGGGTATTTCATAAAAAGGGACATTACAATTGGTATCAGAGCTATTTTCCTACCATCCTGTAAAATCTAGTTAATGTCAAGAGGAGGAAAAAAAATGAGTGATGAACAGCTAAGCAATGAATTAAGGGCTTTGATGGAACAAACAGCCCAAACTATCCAAGCCCTCTCTGAACAAAATCAGAAAACAAATCAGCTACTTATGTTAACTCTTCAAACCATAAGTAATAACCAGCCTAGGCCCAATCAGAGAAATGGGAGAGAAGCACATTCAAACCATTCAGAAAACAACAACCAAACAAGGAGTTCCAGACCAACAAGACCTTCATTCCTACCCAATGAGATTCATGAGGAAGAGGGAGATGAAGAAAATGCACCCCCTTCTGATAATATTGATGAAATCTTGGGAACATATTCTAGGTTGGATCCCGAATTAAGGAGACGTGTGTCTTTCAATGACTATTGTGATGCCAAAATGAAAGCCAATCCTCGCACAAAAAGGAAGAAGCAATCTGATAAAGATCTTAAAGAAAGAATCAACAAAATTACCTTGCCTAACTTTGATGCAACTGGAAAAACTTCTGCACGCTCGTGGGTACAAAAGTAGATACTTACCTATCCTTAAGTCCTATGGTAGAAGAGAATGCAATCAAATTTGGGGTGTTGCATTTAACAGGGACAGCCCAAGAATGGTGGCATCATGGTCTTGTCACCCAAGACCATCAACAAATATTCACGTATGATGAGTTCACACAAAAACTCATCAAAAGATTTGACCGAAGGCATGCACAATGGTATTTCAAAGAATTAACTCAACTTAAACAACAAGGGACGGTAGAGGAGTTTGCCACTGACTTCCAAAGGTTGGCTGTCATGGTATCAGAAATCTCTCAAGAGAGACTCACTTACCTCTTTGTGGAAGGATTAAAGGAATCAATCAAAAACATAGTAAGTGCCATGGAACCAACAAACCTAGAAGAAGCTATTCACAAGGCCCTAAAATTTGGCACCCCATCATTAAAATAGAAGTCCAAAACTATTGCATCTAAGTATTCCCATAAAGAGGATAGGCATGAGGGAATATTTCTTTCTCAAGCCACTCGAGAAGAACTTAGAAAGAAAAGTCTGTGCTTCAAATCTAAAGATCCATGGAAGCATGGACATGTTTGTAATAAAGAACATCAAGAGGAAAAGTTGTGTTACAAGTGTAAAGATCCCTGGGAGGAGGGGCATGCATGCAGCCAAAGTAATCGTAAGAATAAAAACTTGTGCTACAGGTGCAAAGAAAATTGGGAGCCAGGGCATAAGTGTGAAAGAAAAGGTGAAGCCCATCGTATTGAAGTTATACCCCATAAAGAAACGAGTAGGGAGGAAGGGGAAAACCTCTGCAAGAAAACAAGATACGATGAAGAAAATCTTAAATTCGTTCAACCAAAAGAGGACTAGACAATAAACAAATTGAGTTTTGTGGAAGAACGTATTTAGTGATCATAAATACATACACCTAACTAGCTCCAACAGCAATGAGTGAGAAAAGAAAAGAGAAAACTTGTTTTAAATTACACGACTATGAAATGTATAAGTAATCCATGATAAATTTATTGAGTAAACTGCCATGATACTAATATAAGGAAGTACAAGGAGGGAGAATGGTGATGAGGTCCTCCTCTATGTAGACCACCTCATGGTAGTTCACCGATGGTCCCATGAGGCCAAGGGGGTGTAAGAGAGAGTCCACCGCTCTTGGACTTAGAGGGGAAGGACATTCAAGACACCCTATTGTATCTTTCCAAACTCTATCATGATTGATTATTAACAAGGGGATAAGGATGGAAGTGATGAAGGGGAACGGGGATAGGATACCTCACTAGGTAGACCACCTCATGGTAATTTGACTAATTGTCCCATGAGGCCAAGAGGGCTCTGGCTTTCACTCCACTCTTGGGCCTAGGGTAGAGGCTCTGGACACCTCATCATTCCTCTTACTCCCACGTTCTTATGATTGAACTTCTATAGGGAGTCAGACCAGACCCTGGTTAAGTTAATTTATATTTGATTATCTTTCTTTAGAGATTTATATTATTAGTTCCAATGGTTTCCTAACCTAATGCAGGATTTCAAACAAGGTTTGACAACATGTGTATTTGTTTGTATACTCCGTGCTTGCATATATTCATACATATGTTTTAAGTAACTGTGTATACTCCATGTCTACATATATTCATGTGTATACTCCATGTCTACATATATTCATGTGTATACTCTGTGTTTTCAAGTGTATGCTCCATGTCTACATGCATTCATGTGTATACTTCGTGTATGCTTCATATATTCATATGTGAACTTGTGCTATTTTTTATTAGTAGATGACTCAGTTTGAGAAAATTGTCAATTGCTTGAAGACAAGCAATCTTGAGTAGGGATGATTGTAATAGCCCTTATATTGTGACTATATATATATATATATATATTTGTGTGTGTGTGTCTTTTATTTATTTGTTGTACATTATTATTATATTGCTCTGTTAAATGAATCATTTACAATCATTGTAAATTCCCATGAGAATCCCATATATTTTGAGTATTTATATCTGTTTACTGTGATTATTAATTTATTTGTTTTATACATATTACTATTTAGAAATATTCACAAACAATTATTAATATTCAATGGTAATTACCATTAGTGTTGACCAATGGCTTATTATAAATTTATAAGTTAGCGTTTCAAATCAAGATACCAAAGGCTGCGGTCAATAGTCATAACTCTGCTTTACACGTCCATTGGGAAAAGTCATAACCGTAGGAGTATTTTAAAAGAGACCGATCTCTTTCCAGCAAAGGGGTCATCGAATAAGGAAAGAGAAAAAAGATAAGAAATCTGTGGTGGTAGTAAATAGGAAGTTGCAATAGGTACGAATCTGAGAAATATCATTACTAATATAACATATTAGAATGCTGACACCAGAGTCTGATATGACTGTTATGATCGGAATATAATGTGGTTCAGTTTGACATAAGATAATAATATATTGCACGCATATTAAAATATATTTAACATATAACCTATGTTACCAATATAATCTAAGCGCTGAGAATACAATACATTACTGTCAAAATCATCTGTTTTAATACAGTAACTTGATACTATATTATAAGGAGCAAGAACATCGAAGAAAGCAGATTGAACTCACAGCAAGTAGGAACTCGTTGTCACAACCATGTTTAAGACATTAAGACATTCTGGGTTTTACTATTAAGAGTTAAAGGTACTCCCTCTCTTAATAACTAAGAATTATAATCTAGGATAAACTAGGGTATTTCATAAAAAGGGACATTACATGTTTTGGTTGAGACTCAATTAAAATCTGAAACTGTCAGATTTTCTGTTCTAGTTTTTCAAAGTCATTTGCAGTAGTATTTCAGCCTTTGCATTTGCAGAGTACTGCAAGAGTTTTTTAATTTTTGGAAGCTAAATGGTCAAGGTTCCTGGTCAATGAGGACTAATATACAATATTTACTCATTCCCAAGTCCCAAAAGTCAAATGGGAAAAATAACAGTTTATAGAATCATAAAACACTCACCATTTCTAAGTATAGATACCTCGACCAGACAATATCAAACAGAGAAACAATAGCTGCTTGCTGACCCCATGGATTTTGACAGAAGACATGAACAAGCTTCAATGCTTCTAAAGTTGTCAATCACAGACAGATTAATACCAAAAGTCTGAAATGGTACGTGGGCACCAACTCTGGGAAAATCTATAAACAAATACGAGACATCAGAAGCTGGACATATCTCACATCTAAATAACCTATTGTTTGCATCTAAGTTGCCAGAAGCAGGATTAGTTTCCAAAAACTTGATGCAATTTAAGGATCTTTGGTCAGTTATCAGCTATTCAAAAACAAATGGATGATAAAAATATTGTAGAGTTGCTCTTAAAACGGCTACCATCATCCTGAAATCCATTTGTTGAATTCCTAATCTAATTGCAGGGATTCAAATGTTTGTTTTGAGAAATTATCTACACATCTTTTGCAGAAAGAGTGGAATTAAGATCAGATGGAAGCATCAACTTCAGACATCACAAAGAATGCATCAGTGCATGGATCAAGGGTAAAGGCCAACAGAACACTAGTAGCTCATCAAGTGACTCCTACAAAGGCAATAATGCATCCAATAGATCAAATTGGAATAGAAACTTCCAAAAAAGAAAGAGTGACAAGGGACTTAAATGGTAATCGCAAGCTAATGCTAGGCATGAGTTTTTCACAGTCCATGAAAGCAGTATAAGTGCTTTTGCATTCAATTGTATAAATTCTTTTGTATTAAAAAAAATACACAATTGAATCCAAAAGCAATCATACTCAAGCTAATGTTGTTGAGAGCCTTGATGAACAGGATTTGCATTTCATGCATCACATTTTCATTCAGTTGAGTCCACAATCTGGTATTTTGAATAAGTGTATCTATACACAATACATGTCATAACAACTAGTATGTGACCTTTACTGAGGATAAGAGTAGAAATGAATCTGTTTTATTGGGTGATGATTCATCATAGTAAATGATGTGGAGATGTTTGTGTCACATTGAATAAACTATGAGTTGTACTTTCAAGGATGTTTCATATTTTCCTAACATGACCAAAAATCTTCTATCTATTTAGTGAAACAACCAAAGAGTCCAACTCTATACAACATTTCAAGACAACAAATGTATGGTCACAACTCTTCATGATTACAAGGTTTTTGCAGTCAGCCTTGAGGAGAAGGGATTGTCTAAACCTGTTGACCCAAGTCATCAAATGCTCATGCACTAGGAGAACTGTTGAATAGAAACGCACTTTGACACGAGATGTGGACACCTAAAGTATTTACCTATACTTAAAACCAAAGAGTCCAACTCTATGCAAAATTTCAAGGCATTAAATGTCTCATCACAACTCTTCATGATAACAAGGTTATTATAGTCAGTACTAGGGAGAAAGGGTTGTCAAAACTTGTCGATCCCAAGTCGTCAAATGTCCATGTACTACCAGCAGTGCAGAATAGAAATGTAATTTGGCATGAGGTACATGAACATCTAAATTGTCAATAAGACTAACATGGTCAATAGGCTTTTGTCCATTCAATAAAGCCAAGATGTCTGTACAAGATGTTAAATTGGAAAAAAGAGTTGACACTCATTCGATACTAATAAAGCCAGACATGCAAAATGGGTTTTGAATCTAGAAAATGCTGATTTGAATGGTCCAATGAAGATACCTATCAGCAGTGCAGAATAGAAATGTACTTTGACATGAGGTACATGAACATCTAAATTGTCAATAAGACTAACATGGTCTATAGGCTTTTGTCCATTCAATAAAGCAAAGATGCCTGTACAAGATGTTAAATTGGAAAAAAGAGTTGACACTCATTCAATACTAATAAAGCCAGGCATACAAAATGAGGTTTGAATCTAGTAATTACTGATTTGAATGGTCCAATGAAGATACCTATTGTATTTGAAGTGAAGTATCTCTTGCAATTGGTTAATGACTTTTCCCGGAAAATCTGAGCCCATTTTCTATAAAAATAAGTATGGATTTTTTATCATGGTGTTGGTGTTTTAATTTATCTTTGTTTAGACAACAGGAAATGGAAAAATGCGTATGGTAGAACCATGCTTCAAATTTGGAGGGAAAAATGCTGTAGATATAAACTAAACCTAAGCTAAACTAACCCTTGACACAGACTATAGAGAAAATATACAAATATTAACACTATACAATAATTTCATGGTGGCAAGGGGGTTACCGTTAAATGAAAGACTACTTGCTTACATTTTTGCCTCAGATTACAAGTACTAGACTGATAATATTCATGTTTTGCAAGCAATATTTTCAAATTTAACAAATGTAACCAACCTATCTAAACACACAAATGACAACTTTCAAATATTTAATTCAATTCTGAAATAAAAGACAACTTGAACAAAGAACAACACACAAGTCCAAAGACTAAACAGCTAATTTGCACACAAAGGTTATAACCTAGACAAATACAATGAAATTTACACAAAGCTTGACACTTATTATTCATTCTCAATCAAACCAATGAATTTACCACACAGCTGAACCAGCTTGAATAATAATTTCAACAGCATAAGCTCTGTACTGATGTTGTATCAGTCATCTAGGCTGTAACTTTGTGTGCAAACTAGCTGTTTATCCTTTTGAATGGTGTGTCATTCTTTGTTCAAGTTGCCATTCCTTTCAACATTTTGTTTGCACTAAACAGGTAGTCTTTGTTTAAGCCAGCTAGAAGGTTTTGATTGTGTGCTTAGACAGGTTGCTTTCATTTCTTAAAATTTAAGAATCTTGCTTGAATTCTGGTACCTATAATCTGAAGCAAAGACATAGGTAAGTAGTCATTTACTTATGAGTTCTATATATATAAAAAGTTACTTGTTAGTTTTTCTTCATTCTAAATTCATAATCCCAAGACGGTGAACTGGAAGCCAAGAAATGGAAGGAAACTCACATACTTTATGTAATATTTTGTAATTAATCTGTAGTGTCTTATAGAATCTAAATAATTATCCTAAAGATGAACTGAACAATCATCTTGAAGATGTATTGAAAGGTCATATTGTTGATCGATTTGTACACTGTTTCTCATTTCATGAATATAATTTTGGGTTTCCATCTCCATTTTATTTGCATTTTCGCAATTCAATTACTTGGCTTAGCATTGGTATCAAAGCACAACCTATTTTTTTCATTTTTGTCGTCCTTCAGTTTTGGCACCATTCATTTGGGTCAATATACAATTCACCCTCATTCAATCCAAATTCCTATTATATTCTTGAAATGACTATATTTAAAATTTTAAACCATAAAAAAAAATCCTAAATAAATAAATAACTGACATCTCCATATTTAATACTTTCATATTTAAAATTAAACTTCATTCCTTGATAAATAAATAAAAAACATATGCTTTAATGGTTTAAAATTTTAAATATATAATACTTTTATATAAAAGTATTTATTTAAAGTTTAAACCTACTGAAGTTCCAAATTCCCATTGTATAAAAATAAATAAATTAACACATACGCATCCATTCCATGATAATTAAATAATACTTTATGGTTTAATTTTAAAGTATTAAAATACTCCATCCAAACAAAGATCAAAAGAAGAAAATAAATGCAACAGAAAGAGCAGCAAATGGTGACACATAAAAGCCATTCCTTCCATCTGGATGAAATGGTGATTCTTTCTAAAATTGTAGCCTAAGTTGCCGGTTCCGGTTCGGGCTCAGGTTCGGGTTCAAGATTCGGGTTCGTGGGTTCGGCAAATTGTTTTGGGGGGTTTTGGGTTCATTAATACAAAAACATATAAAAATAAAAAAATATATACATATATGCAGCAGTAGTTAAGTTCAAAATACACCACTATGCTAATAGTCAAACAACATAGCAAAATACACCATCATACTAAGTCACAAGGTTCGAATTCGAATTCAAATTCGACAGCCATGAAATTCGGATGAAATTAGACAAGGGAAAAATTGGAAAAAAAAAATCGGATAAAATTCGCCTTACATAATTTTGTTTATTTTTAAATATATGTATACTTCTTATAAACTATCAAAATAGCTTAACATTGCTAAATAGATTTGAAGTCATTATAAAAAGATGGCACATTTATAAAATATAAACCATAAGAAACATGTGAAATCATTAAACAAAACATTATATTCTCATTATATAATAGCTTAACATTATAAATACATTAAACAAAACATTATATTGTCATTATGTAATTGCTTCTTAACATTATATAATTGCTTAACATTGCTTAACATTATAGATTTGAAGTCATTATATTGTCAGGCAATACTGAATATGGATTATATGAATACCAAAACATTAAACCAAACATTAAACATTAAAAATTGGGGCCAACCAAACATTATATGAATATTGAATACGGATTATATGAATACCGTCGGGCAAACCAAAACATTAATAATTGAAGAAGCCTTCTTGAACACGACTGGACGGCAACGATGGAGGAGGTATGCACGGCAACGATGGAGGAGGTATGCACGACAGCGACAACAAACACAGAGATAACCCGCCACAAACACAAAGAACCCGCCGCAGACACGGAGAACCTGCCGTAGACTCAGAAATCGCTGCCACAAACCCGTCATAGACTCAGAAACCCTAAAAAAATGCTTTTCAGATTTTTCCTTCAGTAAAAAAAAATGATGTCCTTGTCCGTACGAATTAATGGTCGAATTTGAACGATTTTTTTATAAATGTTTGAAATTCGATTAAATTCGAACGTCATCCATGAAAATCGCCGTATTTTGTGACTTAGCCATCATATATTAAAGTTTTAGTTCAAATAACATAACAGAATAGTAAATACACCACCATATTAATGTTTTAGTTCAAAAATAATAATGTCAAGATACAACAATCAGCCATCACTGATCAAATATCATATGGGTCATCAAAAATATCATCATCATCCTCCATATGCCGTGGTAGATTAGAAGAACCAGCTAGGAACAAGCAACAATTAATCTCCAACTCTCCTTGAGAAATGGCAATGAAAAAACGAAGTTTAGCAATGGAGCAAAGTAGTTATGTTTTTTCACTCTATTGTGTAAAAATGAAATAGCTTTTAACTTTTTAGTGTTTTAACTTTTAAGTCATCAAAGTAGGGTTGGTGGATCGAATATGCCTTTTTGGCATTAAAAAAAAAATTTTAAAAGTAAAAAAAAACACTTTTCTGCCAAATTCTGCCCAGGTTCTGCAAAAAGGGGCAAAATTCTACCCAGGTTCTTCTGGGTTTGGCAGGGACGAACCCACAGGGATTGGGCAGGACCCTGTCCAGACCCAGGAAAAACTGGCCCAGGACCAGGACCCGGGGGGAACCAGACCGGGACCCGGGGAGTCCAGGCAAGGAACCGGGTAACTTAGATTGTAGCTAAGAGCGAAAAGCTCCTTCATCTCAAGGTCAATCATGGTGGGCTAAAACAACTGGCAGTGGCCAGGTTTCTATCCTCTGTTGCATGAGCTGTGTAAGGGCAGTTTGCCAAGTGAGAGTGACATCACAAGTGATTAGTTAAAAGAATGATAAAAAATTAGAAAACCATTTTTCTGGGTGCATTCACTCAAGAACTGAAAAATTCACCAAGTTTGCCTGGGATAAACCCACAGTCCTCTCATGTCTCCAAGCAAAATCCCTGATGAATCAGCTCCAAATCCAGACCAGGACTATACTTGGATCTGAGCCTCCAGGCTGGCAAACTGGTGACATAGATAAAAACTGATGAACATCTTTGAGATTCAGGGTTTAGAAGAAATTAATTGTGATCCCAATCTCTACATCAAAATCACTAATGATGACATAGCAATCCTAATTGTCTTTGTCAATGATTTTGCCATCATGGAGAGTGGAGACAACAGTGTTGAATACTGAAATTTGTTTTTTTTTTTGACATGACATATTGGTATCTTACATTATAGCTTAGGTGTAGAATTTTGACAGCTTGATCATATTAATTGTCTCACAAACTATGCCAAAGCAATCCAATAAAAATTCAAAAATAATGGAGTGGAATCCAAAATCTTCACCCATGGAAGTTGGGATTAAACTCTCACAAAATCCATATTATTGTCAGCTGGTAGGCAGTTTGATTTACCACAAGAAAAACCAACGCACTTACATACCCTTAGTTGCAAGGAATCAGATGAGTCAGAAAAGGGAGGACTTTATCATGTCTAAAATACTAAAATTTATAATGTGTTAAATACTAAAATTTATCATGTGTAAAACACTAAAATTATTTTTTGTAAACGGCTGTGAAATGAAAAAATATGCAATTTTTATAACTGTTAATATTTAAAACTATTTTATGTACTTCACAGTTGACACTCATAGAACCATACTGTGGCTTTGAAAGATTTTCAAACAAGGTTCGTAAGTAAAGCATAAGATACTGTTAAATAAGTATAATGTAAGCACAAACTGATTAAAACCAGTTCCTTACCAGAATTGAGACACATGTCAATGGACCTGGATATGTGGAAATTAAGGCTCCAAAAGAGACTGTAGCATTGGCAACCATGAAATGTCTGAATGCAAGAACAAACTAGACATTAACACGTGGATTTAATATGTAGAGCAGACAAAGCAATAATATTTTTTACAGAAATTGATGTGAAGCATTCAACTTCTCAACCTTCATGTCAGAGAATTCATCAGAATTAAATGCTAAAAGAGATTAAGTTTTCTGAATTTATAAAGAAGCAAACAATTACATGTTTTTGATTGCCAACTCCTTTGCCCAAAACTGTGAACGTTGTACCAACTGTATACCAAAAATCAAACAGAAAGCTTTTGCATCAACAACGAAAAATATCTAGTAGTATCTTCTAAAAGCCAAATGTATGAGATATTACCATAAAACCAAGTGAATTGAACCTATGAAACAAATGCCAATGGTCCATAACTACTAGGAATTTTAAGTTTAACAAAGTATCAAAATGTATTGAGGCACAACTGATAGAGCTGTTATAACAACAAAAATTGAAAAACTGGAGCTTGGAGTGCGATGAAAGAACCTTATCCCGTATGTCCAATCCCAAGAAATTTTTTGTTCCACAGAATCTTTTAGCAAGCAATATCAAAAACCTGCCACTTCCTGGAGATCCATATCAAAAAATTACCCCCCAATAATACTTTTCTAGTAGCCTAGCCAGTAAAATCTCAGTTGAAAAAAATCTATGCACGTGGAGAACATGTTGCATTCTTATGGGTGTAGAAAGAGAATATCAGTAAGTGTGAATGAAACTACAAATTACACTGTAGTATGTACAGCCAATGAAGATACTGGAAGAAAGGGTTGCCTGAAGCCTTGCCAATATCAAAACAAAAGTAATGAATAAGGCAGATAGCGCAAAAAATTTATAAGTTTGTCTATTGTCAGCTAACACATATAAGCTAGAACAGACAGAGAAACACATTGCATTGAAACTTTAATTAGGCCTCCTGCAAAAGATGACAACAAATTAAATAGCGAACTTTCTTCCTTTGGAGTATATCCTGATTACCCTCCCGTACATATCAAGAAAGAACAAAAAAATTCATCAATGACTCCAAACTACTGGAAAGGGGGTTGTGGAAACTTGATAAATGTCATGTCCCCGAATAAGGCCCAGTAGAAAATCGTTTGAAACAAGTGTTTTTTTTTAAAACACTATAGATCAATAAATAATATTAGATATATTAATATTAATAAATATTTTCTCCTGAAGGCCAACCTGTACAAGTTTGTTTGTTATTTTCCTTGGGCCAACCTGAGATTTTCTTTTATTAATGCCTATATATATGAGCTACAGGGTTCTTTTGGGATCGTCAAGGATTTAAGATCTGAAACTCTTTCTCAAGATGCGATAAGTCTGAGACAAAACCCTCAGCTCTAGTCAACCCAGGCAGAACGAAAAACTCAACTTTTAGCGCTATTCACGATTTCTCTTTTTGAGCCAACTCAACTTTCACTGGTATTCACAACATAATTCTCCAGGATTCAGCGCTATTCACTGGAGCATCTACAATATTGACTATGGAGATTTAATGTTGTAGAAGCACAGGACACAAGGAGACACGACTTGCATCAGAGAAGCGCTCAACTAAATCCAATCAGCACCTACAGCCATGCGATAGAGGATTCATTATCTTACATCTCGCAGTTGCAGCATCGTGCCACTTCCAAGGTGCCAATATCCCATATCAATACATTGGACCAACGGCACAAAGGCATGCCTAAAATTAGAGACCACCAAGGACTGGCACACTTCGTTTAAGTATGAACCCTTTTACTTCTGTTACCAGATCAATGTGCTTTTTATGATGATTAGAAACTCAGAACTGTTATACATATAATCTACTTCTATTTGAACTGCTTAAATGAAGCTATTCGTGTAATAAAGGCATCCTAATTGTATGGATTGTTATATATACATTTTGAACTGAGACTCTGGATCATTTTGCTGTTGGCTATTTTTCTATGAAAAATCATTCTAGAATTTCAGATTGGTTTCTGTGTTGTTGTATTTCTGCTTGCCATGAACAATCATTTTGGATTTTAATATTATTTTTTTGTGGGGTATATTTCAGTGGTATCAGAGTGTGGCTTCCTGCCGGCCTGTGTGTATGATTCATAAGCCACATAGATGTAAGGTATCATCAAAGAGAGGAGGAGGCTGCCATGGGTGACAAAGAGGAAGACAACCCTCAAGAATTCATTGAAGAGACCAAAGAGTTCCAGACCAACAAGAGGGACACCATCCTGGAAATGGTCCAACTTTCAAGAGAACTGAATTAGCAATTGAGTTGGTAGACCTGTACAGAATGGAGTAGAAGGGAGCATCTCTGGTGGTGAAAGGGCTTCAGCCAACACAAGAACTTTTAGGGCTAGATTTCTGGAAAAAGAAGGGGGAGCAAGCAGGGAGGAAGAGCCACCTGACCAGGAAGATGAAATTACAAGACTTCATGATGAATGCAATGCCTTAAGCGCTGTCATACACAGATACATAACTTTTACAGAATACTATGAGATGAAGGCGAGAAATAGGCATAGGAAGAGAAAGTATGAAGAACGAGAGGACATTCAACACCATTTGGGAAAGATCACCATTCCTACTTTTGATGGATCCAGTAGCTCTTCACCAAGAGCTTGGCTGCAGAAACTCATAGTCTTTTTTGTAGAAGGCCTAGTTGAACCCTTCAAAGGTTTAGTAAGGGCATTTGATCCGAGTTCATTGCAAGAAGCCATCAAGAGAGCTCTAAATTTAGAGGATTCGGTGACCAAGGACAAATTCTATTCCAAGAAAGCACCTCCTATTCTGCCAAAGAGACCATTTTAGAAGAGCATGCCACCTCCCAAGGTATTACCTCCTAAGCCAAACCAAGTAGAGGTGTCTAAGAACGAACTCTAAAGTAAAAAGCTATGTTTCACATGCAGAGATCCATGGCAACCAGGACATAGATGTTTGGGGAAGGGACAAATACACTATATAGAGCTAGTCTCTGATTAGGATAAAAAAGATGATGAACCTGAGCCAAAGATAGCTGTAGATGAGATTGAGCATGGTCACCAAGGAGGGGAGCATCCAAGAGGTAAACTAGCAGCACTATCAGGAGCGCCTGTGTTAGAAGGATCTTGCAAGGAGAAAAGGTGACAGTTCTTATTGATAGCAGGGCTACTCACAATTACATTGAGAAGGGGTAAGTGACTAAAATAGGATTGCAGACATAAGAATTCATTTTGTTCAATATTATAGTAGCAAGTGAGACAATTCTTCCTTGTAACAGAAGGATTCAGCAAATGGAGTTCACCTTAGGGGAATACAAGGTGCGAATCTATGTTATCAGCATGGGTGATACAAAGTTGCTCTTAGGAGGGCAATGGTTGTACTTGCTCGGCAAATATAAACAAAGTTACCAAACTATGGAGTTAACTTTCAAACCTAATCGGAAGGAGGTATCTCTACATGGCCTTTCTAATGGGGGACCCATCATGGTTTCACCTAAGATGATGGAGAGAGACTTTCGTAGAGATCAAGTAGCATGGGCAGCTGAATGTTTGAATATGGATACAAGTCCCTCAAGGATGGGAGACTCTACCATGTTGATATCCAATTCATTTTGGACAAGCATAGTAAGGTTTTCAATGACATTCCCTTTGGTCTACCACTGGATAGAGGACTCTTGTTAGAGTATTGGGCGACTACAACACCCTCGGGATCTATGGGACCAAAATAACTTCCACAAGAGAGTGGCAAGAAGATTGCATCACAATGCAAGCTTGATCATATTGCTAATGGACATAAAAATGTACATAATGAGCCTTGCTCATTTTGGCAAGAGTAGGAGACAAGACAACACAAAATGTGCACAAGTGTCTCAATCTCATAGGAGGTTAGGTTAAGTCAACAACTACACAACCACCCAATTAAGTGTCGGTTACCTAAGTGTAACTTAAGTGAATGTAAGTAAGGAAACTACATACACCAACAGCGCGCCCCCCCCGCCCCCCCCCCCCAACCTTAAGTGCTACTTAGGGAGTATAAACATACAATATGGGTCCTGGCTACTAAGCCATGTTAGGTGAGCATCATGTACAATGCAAAATGCAATCTCTCACAAGCGGAGAAAAGGAGAAAACCACATGAGAAAAAACTCTTTTTCCAAAAGAGAGAAAATAAAACAGAAAATGATGATGCATGGAAGACTCAAGACCCCCCAAGGACTACATACATGATGTATAAACAATCAAATATGTCCCCATAGGAAGGAAAGACGGAAACTACATAACCCCCCCATAGTGGACAATTCCTATAGAAATAGTGAGTGCTTAAAAGAAAAACATAGTACAATGCCTACAAACAACATTTCTCCCCTTAGGAAGAAGATAAACCAAGTGCAAATACAAGAATGCTTCCCATTCTGGATAGGAATTAGAAAGTGAAATCCAAATGTAGGATAATGATGTCTTTGAAATCTGCTCATATGTTGCCAACTCCATGGATAATGAAGATGCCACAAACCAATCAAGTGCACACCCAATCACAATAAAAGGTGACAATGGACTAATGGAAACTGATTTTGAACAAGCTCCAAAGACAAAGATGAAGCAACAACACTAGTGCCACAACTATCATTAAATAAGAGAACCCTCAAATGTGTCCTCCAAATCTGAAATCTGAGACTCCACAAACAATGAACCAATGTCTGACAAATAGGAATCCCAGTCAGGAAGAAAAATAGATACCTCTTGCAATGCTTCACTAGAATCACCAACAAGAGATGAATGTGTGATCTCAATTGGACAAGCAGGAGCTGTAACTGGAGTTTTTGGATCATCAAAACTATCAAGTGTTGGTTTATATTCAAACTCCTCTAAGGTACGAGTATCAAAGGGAATATTGTCAACATCAAGTGGAAGAAGCCAATTTGAAGCAGGATTTTAAAGCAGGATCATTTGGGAATGAACATGTGGATCTCCAAAAATCTCCCAATGAATGGGCCAAACTATGTGTCGGCACTGAATACCTCCGAACTTGGGGTAGATGTCATGGAAGAATCTTGGATTAATGCTACAACCAATCAACCCTATGATATGATCATTTCTATCACCCCAAACTGATTGCTTCCACTATGACTTTGGCTTAAGAATAAGTCCATAAAGATGAGGCAAAAGATTAAACCATCTACAATGTGATGATTCCTTTTACGCATGACTCATAATTGTCCTTAGTCAAAGTGATAACAAAAGGATGTTTTGCATAACCCATGATTACATCAATGATACGCTTCTCAAATCACAAATAGAGATCAAAAACATGAAATATAGCTGAAATGAAGTAACTAGATCAATGTAGCACCTCCTCAACTGTCAAAACATCCAAGTAATCCACCAGTATGCAAAAGAAACAAAACTAAATCACATATTTCCCTGGGATAGAATCTGGAAAATGTGCATGGATGACTTTTAGTGCTCCTCAATACCTTTCCAACGCTGCTAGAATCACGAGAATCGAAGATTGTGGCACAAAGTTATGAACTCGGGAGCCAAAAATGATGATCTAACTTTGATCAGCATAAACACTATTCAAATGGCAAAATATTGAGAAAATTTCACCACCATTGCAGAGTTGACAAAATCAATTTTCCATCGATATCTCATTTGCCAAATTTTGCCTCCGTTACCCAAGTTATGAACAAATGGAAAATACCACCCTTAGAGGTATAAAGAGGGCAACAAGAACATCAGTTATAAGTTTGAATTTTTTTTAGCGCAAAGCACTTTGGGTACTCTACGCCAACCACATAGGATAAAATAAAAATACCAACAACCTACATACAAAAACATTGATCAAAATAAAATGCCTTTCCAAAGACGAGGGCCAACCAAACAGTGCATCAATCACCAACATTTAAATTTGTCAACAAGTGATGCAATAAAAATGCATCCCATCAAGGGGTACTGGATGTTGCGGGCCAAACAATAAAGAAAGGTCGAGTAATAATGAGAGCCCAATAAAAAAATCTCCACACAACATAAAACAAATGCACAAACCCGATCAATAAATAGACCCCACCTAATATATATGATGCCTCAAAAACTGAGATGATGAGCCCTGAGAAAAGCCAATATAACTATTGCTTGTGTGAGTCGATGAGGTAGACAAACGACCCAATTGACACTTTAAGGAAAGGAGGCCGCCATATATAAAGGAAAAGAACGTGCCTATCACATTTAGGTCAGTGACCAATGAATGACCACAATGGACAGATAAATGGTGAATTAAGGCAACCCAACAATGCCCACGGATTGTCAATAACAAAGGAGCCAAATATGTCTTTCAATGCGGCTAACAAAAACTCTATAGTTAATAGGATAAGGTCACAAAGCCGATCAATGGTTGAAATCTAGCTCACAAAGTCCATGAAGCCCACAAGGTCAAGGAATAGAAAGCTTGCCAAGATTGATATGGACTAGCAAATACAATAAAATTATAAAACGGTTCTTCACGGGCCCTATGCAAATTAAGATGGCCAATAAACTTGTCTTTTGGAGAGTTATGCCAATGATTTCAACACGGGTCTCAAACCCACCGAACAATGAAACCTCTTGATAACAAACCACCATAAACACTCACGAGTTGGCAGATGCATAATCAAGGTGCTTCAAAAAATTGTTGTGAAGACAATGAAGCCACAATCTTTGGTGAAGTTAACACACAAGGATGATAAGGTACAATGCATCTAGCAAGAAAACCTTATCATTGCCTTCACCAACGAAGAGGAAAGGTGCCAGATCTGATATGATTATATTTGCACCCTCAAATGGACAGTCACCAATATAAAACACCGCAGAGAGAAGCCACAAAAAGATGCAGGTGTAAGTGCATTGTATATGCGCTGTCCAGCCATACACAAAGTACAACCAATGATATATACATCGGGTTGCAAAGGAACAACGCCTTTGTCCACAATGTGTTCTAGAAGCATGAAACATAGGCTGCTACAAAAAAACACAACATCTGCCAATATACAGATTTGCAAAGGAAGAATAAGCCCGACACAATGAGACAACCACCAAATCCGCCTATAGAGTTCAATAAATAAAACTCTAAACAAGTGAAATATGCCTGCAAAGGAGCTAGATCTAGCAAGTACTGTGCAAGAGATATCACACAAACTCACGACAAAGTGTGTCCAATACAATATTTTGCCCAAAATAATATTACTATCCAAATTTGACTAAATTTGTTGAAAATGAATGAATGAGAGAAAAACATTTCTGCAATTTGCTGCTATTCGAGAGGGGCCAATGGCCCTCCAACTAAAAATTTTTTGCTTTTGAAAAAATATTACCTGGATATAGGCATATTTGTAGTCAAAATTCATCAAATCGACCTCCCGGACACATTGGTGATGCCCAATCAGACTCAAACTACACCCAGCAAGAGCTTCAAGCCAAAATCATGTCCCTTGAGGAGTCTTCAAACCTAGAGAGCTCTAATACCATGTTAGAGCATTAGGTGACTCTACAACACCCTTACAATCTATGAGACCAAAATAACTTCCACGAGAGAATGACAAGAAAATGTACATGGAAATGTACATAATGAGCCTTGCTTATAAAGGCAAGAATAGGATATGGACAAGTGTCTTCTGCTCTTTCCTTTATATGAAAGGACCATCTATGTACATTTTCATGTCCATTAGCAATATAATCAAGCTTGCATTGTGATGCAATCTTCTTGCCATTCTCTTGTGGAAATTATTTTGGTCTAACAGATCCTTAGGGTGTTGTAGAGTCACCTATTACTCTAACAATTCCAGCATATGATTGAGATTGAGGGACCAAAACCCATCATCACAACTCCATATCACCATCCCAGAAAATAAAAGGAAGAGATTGAAAAAGCAATAGAGACCTATTAGAAATGGAGCACATAAGGCCTAGCTTTAGTCCATTTGCTTCATCCATTGTTTTGATCAGGAAGAAAGATGGGACTATGAGAATGTGCATCTATTATAGAGCACTCAACAAAAGGACAATCAAAAACCGCTACCATTTATACAAGATTGACGAATTGATTGATGAGCTTCATGGTGCGGTGTATTTCTCCAAGATTGACTTGAGATCGAGGTACCGTCAAATAAAGGTGAGAGATGAGGAACAAAACAGCTTTCAGATGTCACTACGGGCATTATGAGTTCATGGTCATGCAATTTGGATTAACCAATGGGCCCACCACTTTCCAGTCATGCATGAATTTTGTATACATTCTTCAATTGAGGAAATTTGTATTGGTTTTCTTTGATGACATTTTAATTTACAGCAAGACATGCAAGGGCCATTCGAAACATCTAAATGAAGTGTTTAGCATACTCGAGCAGCATTCCTTTTATGCCAAGGTCTCCAAATGTGAGTTTGGGTTGATTGAAATTTTATATTTGGGGTTCAAGATTAGTGCCCAGTGGGTTAGTGTGGATGAGGAGAAGATCAAGGCAATCCAGGATTGGCCTAAATTGAGGAATTTGACACACTTGAAAAGATTTATGGGACTTTGCAGCTATTACAGGAGATTTGTATAAGGGTTCTCACAACTTGCAGCT
This sequence comes from Cryptomeria japonica, assembly GCF_030272615.1. Lineage (NCBI taxonomy): Eukaryota > Viridiplantae > Streptophyta > Pinopsida > Cupressales > Cupressaceae > Cryptomeria > Cryptomeria japonica. Next base: position 577,614,544 of record NC_081406.1, read on the forward strand.
CCTTTGACAAATTTGACAAAGACGGGGGCATTCTCTTAGAGTACAGCAGGATTTTGATAAACGCAAGGACGTAATGAGTTCATGTCCTATTTTGGCAATTCAAGATTTCTCACTTCCTTTTATTTTAGAATGTGATGCTTTAGGAGAGGGCATTGGGGCAGTCCTGGTTCAAGATAAACACCTCATAGCGTTTGGGAGGAGGAAGCTCAAGGAGTTGGAATGGAATTTCTCTATTTATGACAAGGAGATGTTGGCTATCATGCATGCACTAGTCAAATTTAGGCAATACTTGGTTTGTGGGAAGTTTGTGGTCAAAACGGATCATAACAGCAAAAATGGGTAAGTAAACTTCAAGCCTATGATTTTGACATTGAGTGTGTAAAAGGGAAAAATAATATGGTGGCTGATGCACTCTTTAGGAAACCTTATTTCTATTCTATAACTAATATATCTCCTGATTGGAAGGCTACTATAATGGCTGAGTATGTTAAGGATCCAATTGCTAATGATACTTTGGAAGGAAAGTTGCAAGATGATAGGTTCAAGGTGGTGGATGAGTTCAGCCTCTACAAAGACCGGGTGTATCTTATACTTACATTCAAGATTAAGGAGAGGATTTTCAGGGCATGTCATGGCACACCACTTGCTGGTCACTCGGGTTTCTACAAGACATACAAGCAGGTGAGAGAACGTTGTTCATGGAAAGGGCTCAAAAAAAATGTGTTACAACATGTAGAGTGTATGGTATGCCAACAAAACAAAACAGAACATGTTTTACCAGCTGGTTTGTTGCAGCCCCTACCCATTCCAAATCAGAAACGGGAGAGCAAATCCATGGATTTTATTACAGGGTTGCCAAAGGTACAAGGTAAGGATTGTATATATGTAGTTGTTGATAGGCTCACTTTCATGCAATTCCTTCAGAATATAAGGCTCCACAAGTAGCAGATTTATTTTTTAGAGAGATTTTTAGACTCCATGGTTTGCCAAAGAACATTGCAAGTGATAGGGGATAGCAGATTTCTCAGCTTGTTTTAGCAAGAACTCTTTCAATTGTCAAGCATGGAGTTAACACCAAGCACTAGCTATCACCCACAAACTGATGGGCAAACCAATGTAGTGAACAAATGGATAGAGAGCTACCTAAGGAGCTGCGTTACATGGCAGCAAACAGCATGGATCAAGTGGTCGCACTTGGGAGAATCTTGCTCCAATACAACACATCGCATGTCAATATGTATCGCTCGCTTTAAGGCACTTTATGGTTATGATGCTACCTCATTCATGGATTCGATCCTTACAGATAGTAGAGTTCCAAGAGCAAAGGATGTGGTACTACAAAGTATGGATATCTTGAAAGCTCTCAAAGAAAGGCACCAAACAAAAAGGATTTTTGAGGTTGGCGACATGGTGTTCTTGAGGCTGCAGCCCTATTAACACTCTTCTCTCAAAGGGAGTGGAGCAAAGAAGTTGAAACCACAATAATATGGACCCTACAAGGTGTTGAGGACGGTTGGTGAGGTAGCTTATGAGCAGGAACTTCCATCCAATAGCAGAACACATAATGTTTTCCATGTCTGATGCCTCAAGAAGGCTCTTGGACAACATATCTCCCCTTCAGTTGGGTTGCCACCATTGGACGACAAGGAAAAGTTAACTCTTGAACCTAATACCATTTTGGATGTGAGGGAAAAGAAGCTGAGAAACAAGGTCATTCTAAAATACTTGGTCAAATGCAAGAACCTACCAATGAAAGATGCAACATGGGAAGTTGCGGATATCTTTGAGCATCCAAAACAAGGTTGCTTGAGGACAAGCAACATCTTGGACGGGAGGACCGTCATGTCCCCAGAAAAGCCCCAATGGAATTTTGTTTGAAACAAGAAATAAAAGTTGTTTTTTTCTAAAAACACTATATATCAATAAATAATATTAAATCATAGATGACTCACTCGCCGAAAACTCGGCGAGTGACAAAAACTCACCAAGGTTTTGGGCCTGGCGAGTAGTAACGACTTCTACTCGCCAAGAAAACTCGCCGAGCTTTTGGCGAGTTTTTGCCAAAAACTCGCCCGCGTTTCCTTATCAACCGAAAACGGCTTAAAAATGCTTTTATTTTTTGTTTTCCAATATTATTTTGGGCTGAGAAGGGGGAAACTCATTTGGAAGGCTTGGAAGGTGATTTGGGGTGGTTATTGAGTGATTCCAAGTGGATTTGAAGGGGATTTGAAGGGAAAATCAGATTCCTGGTAAGTTTTTTAATTTTTTTTTCTATGTTTTTTTAAAACAATTTGTTTATTTTTTGTTGCATTTAGATTGATTACAAATGATTCCTAGGTAGTCTAAATCATTTCTAAGTTATTTACACAAGATTTAACACAAGTTTTGTTGAATTTTCACAATTTTTTCGAAGAATCTAGTTTTCAAAAAAAAATTCAAACCCTACCTTTTTTTAAAAAAAATTTCGAATGATGTCTAAATTTATTTAAACTAATGTAGATAGTTTGCTTAGTGCTAAATTGTTTAACTAAAACGTTAATTTTTTTTTTTCACTTTGTATGTGTAGGTTAAGTAAGCATTAATCATGGCAAGGGAGCAATGGCCACTAGATCCATGCCCATCTGGATTTATAGGCACCCGTCCTAGAGGTGCTAGAGATGGGGCATGGAGGTATGCCTATGAGGGACCCAATCCTGGGTCAATTATATGCATAAAGTGTGAGAGAATACTTCATGGAGGCATCAACCGCCTCAAATACCACCTTGCAGGAATAGATAGGCATGATGCTAGAGCATACCCTGGGACCAGTGAAGAAATAAAAAGACAAATGAATGCCCTACTTGTAGCTGGGGAAGAGAAGAAATTGCAAAGGGAGAGGACAAAGCTAGCCATGAGATCAGCCATAGCTGAATCTCAAGGTGTTTCTATTGACCTTGAAGAGGAAGAAGAAGCACTTGAGGGCATAGTGGGCTCTCGGCGTGGCCCACGTATCCGCAAACCCACCATCAGCTCGCCCATTGCTTTTGCTTCCTCTAGTAGAGTACCTGGCCCTATTCCACTTCCATCACAACAATCAAGGTCGATAGGTGATTATTTTGTGCCCAGAAACACACCTGGAGCACAACCATCATTAAAGGCTAGTGGATGGAATAAGGAGGTACATGAGAAAACTGACATTGCAGTTGCTGATTTTTGGTACTTCAACAACATTGCATTCAATGTGGCGGATAATGCTTATTGGCTGAATTTGGTGACTGCTATGACAGTTTCAGGAAAGGGGTACAAGGCCCCTTCTCGCAGGGATTTGAGCGGGAGGTTAGTAAATTACTACATAGTCCACTTGATTTCATTTTTAATTATTTTTTAGATTTCTTGTTTATTAAATCAAAATTGTGTACTAATACCTAATTTCACTTTGCACTTACAGGTTGCTCACAAATGCAGTTGTTAGGGCAAGAGAAGTAGTGATGGAGGATCAAAAAATTGATTGGGCAAATTATGGCTGCACCATTCTTTCTGATGGGTGGACAGATGGCAAGAACCGCACCATCATCAATTTTTTGGTCACTTGCAAAGACAATGTAGTGTTCTTGAAATCTGTTGATGCCTCCAACAAGGTGAAAAATGCAGAAACATTGGTTGGAATGTTCGAGCATGTCATCATGGAGGTGGGGCTAGAGAATGTGGTGCAAATCATCACAGATAATGCAGCAGCATATGTGTCAGCAGGTAGAATCCTTTTGAATTATCACCTTTAGGCATTAGCAATATTCTCATTTGTTGTGGGTTTTGTTTTACTTGGTTGCATATTTCTTAAGAATAAATTCTTCTTTTGCAGGAAGAATCCTCCAAGAGAGGCACCCCACTCTTTTTTGGACACCTTGTGCAGCACATGTCCTTGACCTTCTTTTGGAGGACATAGAAAAACTTGAGTGGGTGACTCCAGTTATGGAAGATGCAAGGAGGATCACCAAATATATCTACAATCACCCTTGGGTCCTAAATTTGATGAGACAACACACGCAAGGGAAAGATTTGGTGAGAGCTGGTGTCACAAGGTTTGCAACGATTTTCTTGACGTTGCAAAGCATTCTTGCTGCATTGACTTCTTTGAAACAAATGTTTGTGAGTGGAGAATGGCTTAACTCACCTTATTCAAAGAAGCGTAAAGAAGAGGCTGTCGCATGCATAGTCCTCGACAACCAATTTAAACAAAGGGCTGCAGAGATTGTGAAGGTTGTTACTTCAAAACTTTAATTTTTAAATTTTAGTTATTCTTGATTCAAGTCTCTCATTACTAATTTGTAACTTCATTATTTAAATTTTGATCTTTTTGTAATTTGTATTTTTCAATTGTAGGTGTCAGAGCCCTTGGTTCGAGTTCTTCGCTTGGTGGATGGGGATAAAACCCCAATGGGATATCTTTATGAGGCCATGGATAGGGTCAAGGAGTCTATCAAAAATTACTACAAGGGGGATGGGCTCAAATTTGATCCCATTTGGAAAATTGTTGATAGGAGGTGGAACAATCAGCTCCACCAACCCATTCATGCAGCAGGGTACTTCCTCAACCCTCGTTTTAGGTTCGAGGGTTCTTACTCAGATTCGAATGGAGAAGTCATGGAGGGCCTCAGTACATGCATTGAGAGGATGGTACCTGATGTTGAGGAGAGAGACCTCATTGTGAGTGAGCTCCAAAATTATGAGGGAGGAAGAGGTAAGCTATTCTCTTCAAAGCTGGCTAGGAGAGGAAGAACCACTCAAACCCCAGGTATAACATTTGCCACTTGGATTTTGGGATCTAAAGACTAAAATGATTGATAAATTATGTTTTCTCTTTTCTCTTTGCTTTCTAACTTTTCCATTTTATTTATTTTGCAGATGCTTGGTGGCAAAATTGGGGTGGAAACACCCCACATCTCAAAAAATTTGCCCTCAGAGTCTTATGTCAGCCTTGCAGTTCATCCAATTGTGAGCGAAATTGGAGCTTGTTTGAAGCAATCCACACGAAGAAGAGGAGCAAGTTAGCATAGAAACGGCTCAATGACCTTGTCTACGTGCAATATAATCTTCGATTGCGCGTAAAGAAGGAAGAGGAACTAGAAGGTGGTCCAATTGACTTGGATGATATAGATCCTTACAGTGATTGGACATCACAGGAGCAGCTCCATTGTTTTCCGACACTGACATCACTGATTTGGAGAGGCAGGCTATGGAGGAGGGGGGTGGATTTGGTTTCAGGCTGGATGACATTGAGGAGGATGAGGATGAGGATGAGGATTCATTGCTAGTGCCAGAGGCAGGTGGAGACATAGCTTCATCCAGGATGCAGGATGAGTCTCAATCAACCATACCGAGCGAGGAGGCACAGTCACGCCCAGTCCAACAACAGACTTATACGACTAGACAGTCTAGACCCTCTAGTTCTACCTCTCCCCATGTTTTTGCTAGAGCTGGGAAGAGGAAGTTGTAATTGTAATTTGTAATGATGTATTTACTTTTGTTTTTACAAAAACTATTTAGTAATTTACTATTTTGCTTCAGGCTTCCAGCCATCAGCATTCCTCATGAGGATGCGATTTTGTAGACACTTTGCATTTAAATATATCTAGAATCAGCTTGTTTCTTTTGTGTTATCATTTATTGACTCATTGGATGCATCTTCTCATTAAAAATTGCAAAAAAAATGCGTTTTTTACTAAGTTTAAGCGTGTTTTTAAGTTGCCGAGTTTTTCGCCAAGTTTTTCCAAGTTTTTCCCGAGTTTTCGCCGAGTTTTTTTCCCAAGGGCTTGGCGAGTCGAGCCGAGTCGGGAGTAGTTCAACTATGATACTAATATTAATAAATATTTTCTCCTAAAGGCCAACCAATGCAAGTTTGTTTGTTATTTTCCTTCAACTGACCTGAAATTTTCTTTTATTAGCGCCTATTATATGAGCTACGAGACTCTTTTGGGATCATCACAGAATTATGATTCCTTTAATTAATTTAATTAATTTATTCCCTTATAATTTCTTATTATAATCAACTGGGAATAAAAATGCATCAGACGTCCTTGTTGGAGAATCAATCAAAAAAAGGGGACATTACACTTTGACCACAAGTTCCAAGAGAAATAACATAATCTCAAACTCTAAATTGAGATTCACAATCTCGTGCTTGTATACAATATTGATTGTGCATGTTTTGAGATGGTAGCATTCCACACACTCCAACACCAAGTCTAGAGATATAACGGTGCTTGGGAATCCAATCGCAATAACCAATCTAGAGGCAACAAGAGGATCCCAATTATATCTTTTCAACGACTCCAGCCAAACTTTAGTATCAATTTTATTAAAGTCAGTATCTCATACTTCTTCAATGTCATTGATCATGCGATAAGGCTTGTCATTCATCTTGTATTGCATCATCGTTATTAGTTTAAAAATGAATCTAGAAACAAAGATCTTGCACATGAAAAAAGGTTTGATCTAATGATGGAATTTTTTCATTGATTGTCAACAATCACCATGTGTTCATTGCAGCATTAATATTACCGTAGGTTTATGAATACCATGTCAAGTTGTTACTAATATCATACACCATTTACTAAATCCTAATACATCTCACAATAATTATTCTAAATCAGGATGATTTACAAAGTACAAACCACCCACATTGCTGTGGGATTTACACAAACATAACCATCATTATTGGCCACAACATTTAATGCAACCACTAGTGGCTTGACTAGCAAATTGCCACCTCAAAAATGAAGCAAGCTGCCTCTTGTCTTTCACTTTTTCGTTGAATCGGATTGCATATGAGTTATGTACTTATGTTTCCTTGCTTTCCTCGGGATGGCAGCTCCCTTTGGCAGTAACCACAGCTAACAGAAATAGAGAATATCAAAAAAAATAGAGAAAGACTATTAATTTTTTTCAAGGTTGTTGAGGTCTCTATATTTCTTGGGATCATTTTCCTCGCTTGGTTGTCGCTCTGCATCTAAGACTCTTCACCTCTTTGCATGTTGTGCAAGAAACATTAAGGGATGATTATAGAGAAAGTCCTTACTTGCAAGTGTATTGATGTTGAACTAAGTGTCTTTTTCTATATACTTAGCAGCTACATGCAAGAAGATATCTTCACCTACCAAAAAAGGTGACAATGAGTTGTTTCCTTTGTGCTATATTCCTTTTGCCAAACTTTCTACTCAAGTTATGATATTCAAAAGCACAATGAACCATATCTCCTGCTACAACTGCCCACCTTTAGTGTGTATCCTCTTTCATTAGGTGGTCAAAGAAATTACTTACATTTTTGCTCACAACCATACAGTTCTTGTCCATGTTCTTTCTTTGCACTCACCACCTTCCCTAGATCATGATTCTACTAGAACAAAAATCCAAAGATACAAAGAGTATTTGCAGGCAATAAAACAAATTCCACAACAATTTTAAGTCATACCACGATAATTGCTTCCATGTGGTCACAAGCATCAACTTTTGGTGACTATCACAACACATTTGATCATGAAAAAAGGGTGGAGAGTGAAAGTTGATCAAGCAAGAGGGCAAATGTAGCAAGGGTGTGCCCACCACATCATGTCAAGGTAAACACAAGACTTTCACCGCATGAAAGGAGTAATAAGAATGGACATTGCAAGTCCAACTTGCCACATCCTTTACAAGGGATTCACTGTTCCCTTTTTATTTTTATGCCTTATATCTTCCCATTTTCACGAAGCAATTCTAGGTCCATCAAAGGGAGAGAAGGAAACAAAATGTCTTGCCTTAGTGACATGATCAAGATGTACCTCCATAATCAAATGTACCACTACAAAATTGAAAGAAAGAAAAACAAATTATATTGGAAGAAATAAGACCTGGGAAGAACTAGTTCTTACTTGTGTATTAACTAAAGAGTAAACCGGACAATACATCAGAAATTAAGCACTAAAACTTACAAATCTGGTCCATAAGTAGGCAATATAATGAGCTGGGATTTGGAAACATTGAAACTAGAACGCTTTGAAGGAAGCACAAAATGAAATGCCAACTAGAATTTTGTAGACTTGAGAGTAGAGATGGATTGAGGATGACTAGAAATGGCTGGTGATAAGATTTGGAATCCTTTTGATGAAGTATGCGACAACATGGTACATTTTTTGTGTAGGGATGGTGCAGCTATTGTGTGAGAGTGGCACAGGTGACCATGTGCCTAGTGCTCCTAAAACTCTCAGCCAAGCTCTATCTTCAATCTAGGACCCTATTCCAACTCATAATTAGCTTTCCTTCACTCCCAGTTAAAAGATTTACAAATCTAAACTAAAGGGACAAAATAAGTTGCTGTCCTTTTTAGGAGACTGCCTCAATTAGTCCCTCATTGAGAATATTTACCTTTCCACAAAAGCACTAATAGGAAATTAACAAGTGTGTGTGTAGACCTAGTGATGGTCTAGTGATGTGTGAAACAATGGTGATTAGACAAACAAACCCCAACGGATAGATTTGGGACAAAGTGGTGTGTGATTGTAATAGAGGAGAAAGGGAGATGAAAAAGGTGATCACAAAGGACAAATTAAAGGGTTAAAGGATTCAAATTTGGTAAGGGTTTCAAGCATGGGAGTCTACAAAATTGGGATGGGCACGAGGGTTTTTATGGTGGGGAATTGGAAATAGAGAGAACAAGATATGGCAATGAATGTGGAGAAGGAAAACAAGGATAACATTACTCAAGAGCTTCAACAAGATTTCTTAGCTTCAAAGCTTCAACCCTAAGTCCACTACCTTCTTGCCTTGATGATGTATCTAGAATTGATATTTTGGAAGTCAAGAGAGGAAATTGATTTCAATGAGTGAAAAGTCGGAAGAGCGGGTTTGATTATGACCTTTTACTATGTTGTTAGGGCTCATGGTGATTGATAACATAGTAAGGATTAGGACATTAACAAGAGGAAAAAGTTGTGTTTGATTTGTGGGTGAAGTCACTTGTGTAAGGGAGGCATCAATGACTTTTACAAGTGCCTTTTCAAGGTAGAACTTCCAATTCCAAGGAATTGTTTAGGTTGAGTTCCTATAGCTTGGGACACTTGCATTGTCAATGTATGATCACTAGAATGACCAAAAATGTGTGGGGAATTGACACCAAAGTGGGCACAAAAATGTAAATTGGAGATTACAAGGTATGCAATTTCCATCATTACAACTGCAAAGTGGCACTATGTAGCCCACTTGCCACATAAATCTTTGTTGAATGACAACAAATGCAATTAGAGAGCACAAACTTGCATTTTTTCCAGTGTTCCACGGATGTTGGGGACGGGGAGACGGGGGGACGCAGTGACGGGCTTTGGGGATGGGGATGGGGGGACAAAGGGAAAAAGTTTCGGGGACGTGTTTTGGGGATGGGGGGACTTGGGCCTGGGAGGGGGAAACGTGTTTCCGTGGAACACTGATTTTTTCCCATCACCCTTTCACATTATCCTCTACCCATACTTTTAATGTATGTAGGGATCTTACTAATGTGCTTAAAGTGGATTGCTATAAAGCGGGGTGCTTTATATAGTTTTTATACATTTGATTTATCATAATAAGGCTTTATTTATCTTGGCAAAAATAACAATAACTTTTTATAATGTTTTAAAAGACCCTTTTCCTATTTCAATTATAATATTTATTTGCATGGTCCTTTGTACAAAACAACAAAATGAGCCCACTGCTTTGTGAAGTACTTTGCCCAATCATTTGAAATGGAAAGGTTGATCAAGTTAAAGGTGAAGGTCCAGTGATGGTCATGAAATTATTGTCCTTTTCAATTCTTGCGCATCCAACCCAAGAGATACTACAAAAGAGAGTTAAGTGACAAGTGAGACAACAAAAACGATGGCAATCGATTACGATGATTTTAGAACGACTAGAGAACATTAAGACGGCTTTCAAAACAGCAGAATTATGACTACAAACACTAACTTGACTACATGTATTAAGTCAATTTGCAAAAAAGGTGGTTAATTATGGCTCTAAGGGCTAGCATGCCCCTAAGGTATCCAAGGAACCTTAAACTTACAAGGTGATACACTACAATTAGTGTCAAATCCATTGGGAAATGGAGTCAACATGGCAGAAGAGTATAAACAAACCAAAATTGACAAAAACCATCAAACAAGAAGAAGAAAGGAAACAAACTATACAAAACAAGCCAAAATTTTCCTAAACCTAAAGTGGTAGCACAAAACCACCTAATTCAAAAAATATCTCAAGTGTTACTCATTATAAGGCAAATGAGGAAAGAACCATCCAAAACACAAGATAAAATGAATTATCTCCACATGAAATCTTAACCCGAATGAACCCAACCACAACAAGCCCATTTGCCATGTGTTGCTTTGGGTTCTCTATGCTTGTCCCATACAAGGACAAGAGCAAAAGGATTTGAACTCTCTTGTAATTGCTTTCTTGTCGAAAATCTTCTTTATTTTCTCTACCATTTCCCAACATTCTTCTAATTTGGTGAGCTAAAAGATCCTTCTATCCAAAGCATCCCCAAAATCAATCTCTTCCACCACGTGAGCCAATTCAAGTGTTGGCAGTTCAAGAGTGATTTGCAATGTAACATTAGTGTTGTACAACAACTAGAATGTCTTTGGCGTGATATTGTTTGCCCATAATGCATTGAACAACCTTTTGTGCAACATTTGTTGATTCTTGTCCACTAACCTCCTCATTATTCTTGTGATGCTCTTCTCAAAAGATTCAGCTTGACCATTACCTTAAGGGTAATAATCAAACAAGTATGCCAAAAAAATCCCATACTAATCGAAAAAGACCATCAATTCCACAAGCAAAAAATTTGTTGTGTTATATTTGTCCAACTTGTGTGTGACTTAAAAATAAACTACAATGTTCTCTTTGATGAAGTTACACACTATCTTAGAAGTGGTAGTCCTGACAAGAATTCCTTCTACTCAGTTTGGAAAATAATTCATTGGTACGAACAAAAGTATGGGACTTTGTCGAATGAGGATTTACAGGACTAATGAAATCAAGGCCCCATTGTTGAAATGATGCATCAATTATATCAAATCAAGAGGCAATGTTGCCAATTTTGGACAAACAACAATTTGCTAGAAAAGCAAACGCTTCTCATGCTCATCCTCGAAAATATAATGCAATTAATAGTTAATTCTCAAATTTGTATATGATTATACATGATCAAAGAATGGACTCCACAAACTTGATTGTGAAATTGTTAAAGATTTTCTTTCTAATTACAAACAACACAATGAAGAAACATTTTTATCTTTGGCTCTCTTGTTCAAGACCCCATTCCAAAGGAGGTAATTGGCAATGATCAATTTCAAATTCACCTTTGTTAGAAGGACTGCACTGAAAACCATGATCAACCAAGTACTAATCAATTTTCAAGTACCATGCATGAGGAGCTTGTTTCAGTCCATAGTGTGCTTTCACAAGCCTACGTACTGTTGACGTGGATGAAATCGCATTGCTGCAAACTCCATACGGCCAACGCAGAATAGAATAGCCGACTGATTATCCTACTCTCTCTTGAGATAAGGAAGTCTCTAATGCTGTTTTCTAAGTTTGATCAAAGGAGACTATCTCAAGGTTTCTTTTGTCAGGTCTTGACTGCAGGATCTCTCAATGGCTTGATGTGTTTATGCTGGAAACACAAGGGGACTTACGATTTGCAACAAGCTAGTCTGCTGTGATTATCGAATTACGCAATAAAGAACAAAAGGAAAGGGTTAGGAGATCTAAAACTAACAACACGGGTATGCGGGTAGACGGATTCAACATAACCAATTCCTGCTTGGCCAGAATAGCTCACAACCTTGTAGGAACGGTGCAATCTTCAAAGGGACTTGGAAGATTTTCAGACTGGAGACGCACGGCTAAGCACCCAATTCTGGCGCAGCTCAAACGGACACCTGCAATTGAACTAAGCACAATCGAAGGCTCAGGTTAACCACACAAAAAGATACACAATCAGTATATCCTCAGTGGTATGAGCCCGAATCTATCAAATACCTACACACCCAAAATAGAAAGATCTATCTGAAATACTAAAAGAAACCATGCAAACAGGATGAAAACAAGACAATAAACACCAAATCAATGTTTATATATTGATCTCATCTGCCTATTACAACAATTTCTGCAGCATCTCTATGCTACTGCTAAGATCTAACCTATTCTAACTCTAAAATCTAACTATCTAACCATCTCACTATCTAACAATCTCTAACAATCTCTAACCCTTTACAAAAGAAAGGCCTCTGCCTTTTATAGATATTACAATTTTGAATCAGAAGCCAGGATGGACTGCATCCAAGGGTCCTGATTTGTCTTCCAGAAGCTGACAGCTTTGACCCATGCCGAATTAATTCTCAGTTATCCAACCAGCAACTATCTCAACTACCAACCACTTTTGGCTTTAATTCAGGTCTATCTGGTCTTCTTGGTGATTGGGAACAGTTATCCACAAAAATATCTTGCACGGAACCCATAGGCAGTTTACAATAAAGCAATTTCAGTTTTAGGAATTGAATTCCTAGAATTAAATCCATCTGTGCACTCTCTTGAGAATGCATAGACTGAGTGTTCTTTTGCTTTTTGCCTTCAATTTCGCCGGTGGACATCATTTATGTTCAATGGCATGGTTCCCAAAGCTTGGTTGCTCTTGCGCTCCTGCATCTTTTCTTTTCCAATCTTCAGCGCCTGGCCTTGAATTGCGATCCTTCCTCGATTTGTGTTTCAGGTCTTTCTCCTGGTTCTTCGATGACGTCCTGCGATCAACCAATTTCATTTCATTAAATAAATTTGAAAAATTAAATAATTTAATTTAACAAACATTAAATTTAATTACGACGTCTGGCTTGAGAAGCTCTTTGCGAGATGTATCTTGAAAATGCTTCTCTTTCTCTTCGATTGTGAAATCTGATCCTTGGTTTTTTACTTATGCGTGATTTTACCTTTGGAGTCTTGGGCCTTTTAAATGGGTTTATGGCGCGATTCTGAAGGTTTGGAGAACTTAGACGTTTTTTGAAATTTCATCATATTCTCCAATTTAGCCTCCCAGGGTCCGAAATTGGCGTTTTAAGTGATATTTCGGACCATTTGGGGATTTTCAACTCTTCCAAATATTAAATTTCAGCCCCATGGTCCGAAATTGATGTTTTGGACGAAATTCGGAGCTCTTGGGGTTTTTGTTCCAGCTGAAGGGTAATTTTCGGATTATTAAACACTTCTGCAAATTCGGAGTTTCAAGGCGTTTTTTTTACAAATTTCGGAGTTAAACCCACCCTTTGCAAATTTCAGAGCATTTGAACTTTTTTTTGCAACTTTATCAAAATTTCGAATTTTGCCCTTAGGGTCCGAAATTCGGCCCTCCGGGCGACTTTGCCAACTTAAGATGAAACTTGGACCTTTCAACGTTTCTACGAATTCTAAAGTGAAGTTCGGATTTGTAACGTTTTTGTAAATTTGGAGGTTTTAACATTTTTGTTTACTAAGGCGCTTTTAGGACCATCCAACACTTTTGCAACAAAACTTCGGACCCTTTACCCCTTTCTTGCAAACTCTACGAATTTCGGACCTTTCAAGCGTTTTTATAAATTTAGAAGAAACTTCGAATTTCGGCCCTAGGGTCCAAAATTGGTGCTTTAAGTGAAATTCGAACCTAAAGGCACTTTTGCAACATTTCACTTTTTCGGACCTCCTGCCAGTTTTATCAACTTTTTCACTTTTGGCCCAGGGTCCGAAATTGGACAGCTTAAGTGAAATTCGGACCTCTGGGGCATTTTTGCAACTTTTGAACTTTTTCACATTTTAGCCCCAGGGTCCGAAATTGGGCATTTGAAGTGTTTTTCGGACTTTTTCTCAAGAAGTGCGAGCTTGGGCACTTGGGCAAGTTTGTCCAGATCTCCCCGGAGGATCATTTAATGGAATATAACATTTAAGTATAAGTGATATTTCTTATACTTTAAGTTATATTCCATATATACTTTCAGGATGTTTGAGAGTGGTTTCGGCCCTCCAGGAGTTATATTGCAAATTCTAGTTTTTGGAGGTTTCCTCAGTTTTTCAGAGTTAGCCAAATTTCAGGCTCAGGAAATTCTAGAGTTAGCCAAATTTCAAGATCAGGAAATTCCAGACTTAGCCAAATTTCAGGACAAGACAAAAAGGCACAAACTGGGGGGTCCCTGTCCAAGACGGGGATGGGTGTGCGATTCGCACAACACGTACCTAATGCTCTTTGTCGGCAACCTTGAAACCAGGAGGTTGCGTCATGTAGACTTCTTCCTGCAACTCACCATTGAGGAAGGCACTCTTAACATCCATCTGATGGACGTTCCATCCAAAATGAGTTGCAATAGCGAGAAGAAGACGAATTGTACTCATCTTAGCAGTAGGAGCAAAAGTCTCCTCATAATCGATGCCCTCCCACTCTGTGAATCCTCAAGCAACCAATCTGGCCTTATATTTATCCAAAGTACCATTTGCATGATACTTGACCTTATACACCCATTTGCAACTAATCGGTTTCTTCCCAGGAGGAAGATCAGAAAGAACCCAAGTATGATTCTTTAGAAGACTATGGTATTTTGTCTCCATAGCCTTTTCCCACTCTGGAATTCCTTTAGCCTCTGAATATGTCTGAGGCTCATAGATGCTATGGATATTGGCCATAAGAGAAAAATTGACTGTGTTTTGTTGCTTACTCTTCCTACGAGTTGATCCACCCTCAATGAGTTCATCATCATGAAGATCTTCGATAGTCTTGGCCCACCACTTAGGCCAGACTAGAAGTACCAACATCAGGAATAGGAGAAACAACATCTCCTGGGATTTCTGAAACAAAGTCATCTGGATGTGAGTCCTGAGGAAAATCAGGAGGTGCTATATCATGACTAGTAGACTCCTCATCTACAAAGTCAGAATGCTCTGAAACCCTCGCACTAGGGGAACTAAGAGGAAGACGAACACCCTCATCAGAAACCTTCATAAGCTGATCCACAGGACTAGTAGTAGGAAGAAATAGACCAGTAGCCTCATCAATCACAACATCACGACTGAATATGAGACGATCTGTCTCCACATCAATCAATCTGTATGCCTTGTGATTGTCGCTATAACCAGTAAACATCAGTTGCTGGCTCTTGGAGTCCATTTTGGCACGCTTGGCTTCTGGAATCCATACATGAGATGTAGAACCAAAGACTTTCAGATGCCCCACCTTAGGCTTATGTCCTGACCAGGCTTCTTCTAGAGTCATCTTCTTAACTGCATGTGTAGGTGACCGATTCAAGAGGTAGACTGCAGTATAAACTGCTTCAGCCCAAGTATTTCTTGGGGACATTTCTATAGTCCATCATAGAACGAGCCATTTATGTAATGATGCAATTCCTATGTTCAACGACACCATTCTGCTGAGGGGTGTATGGTGTGGTGAGTTGGCGCTTAATGCCATGTGTAGCACAAAATGTAGAGAAGTCAATGGAACAAAACTCGCCCCATTATCTGATCTTAGAGTGACAATCTGAGAACTAGATTCTTTCTCAACTAAGGCCTTATACTGCTGAAATGTACTAAACACGTCTGATTTATTTTTCAAAAAATACACCCACATTTTTCTACTGAAATCATCAACAAATAATTAAAAGTACCTGGACCCAATAACAGATGGAGTGTTCATTGGGCCACATACATCAGCGTGAACCAATTGTAGGACCTTGGAGGCTCGCCAAGAATCACCATCCAAGAATGGTGTCCTATGCTGCTTCCTAGCTTGATAGGCTCCACCAAACTCCATGATTTTGAGTTTGGATCTCAGGTAGACCAGCAACCAAACCCTCCCGAGACAGTTGAGAAAGATAGTGCAGATTCAAGTGCCCATAACGTTGATGCCAAAGTTTGCTGATGGAATTACTCCTGGCTATGAGAGTGTGCTCCTGAGAATCACCGGAATCAGCAAGTCTATACAGACCATGATCCTCAAGTCCCATAGCGATTGGAGCACGAGTCTCCCTATCAACAATGTTGCAGGTGGACCAATTGAAAACAACATCCAACTAGGGAGAATGCCTCATGATCTGGCTAATGGAGAGAAGATTATGTTCCATGCCCGAAACATAGTAGACATCAAAAAATATTAAATTTCTCCTTCTGGAGTGAATCTGAACCAAAGTATCAAAACTCGCCGCAAGTCAGGCAAGTTTCCCAAGTTGGCGAGCCGAGTGAAGCTCGATGAGTTTTGGTAGCTCGTGACTTGGACAAGGCGAGTTTTTCGCATAACTCGCATGACTCGCGAGTCAAGCGAGTTATGGACAAACTCGCCGAGTTCGAGCTCCAGGACTCACACCGCGGCAGGTCACGTTTTGACTTGCAAAAAACAAAAAAAATAAGTTTTTTGACATGTTTTTTTTTGTATTTCTTTTTCATTTAACCCTAAAAGGTCTTCTAATGGGCTATATATATGAGGGTATGGATAGGGCCAAGGAAGCCATTAGATCCATATATGCAGGAGATGAGGATAAGTATGGCTCCATTTGGGAGATTATTGATAGGAGATGGCAGAACCAGCTTCATAGGCCCATCCATGCAACAACCAATCACCTCAATCCGGCATTTCGATTCCGTGATGACTTCAAGGCAGATAAGGAGGTTCTTAGTGGCCTGTATACAATGGTACAGAAGTTGTGTACTGATGGCACAGCCTCAAGTACAACACTCCAGCTGGATAAATATAATAATCAAGAAGAGGCAATCTTTGCAAGCAGCATCTACATAGAGGCTTGAACACAATTCCAGGCAAGTAGAAATAAATGTGAACTTAAGATTCTTAAGTTTATGGCTTATGCATTTTAATTTTTGATTTTATAATCTAGCCTTACAATTGGAAATGAAACTGATTTTTTTTTTCTTTTCGTCATTTCAGATAGATGGTGGCAAATGTTAGGGCCCTCAACCCCAAACCTTCAAAAAATTGCCATTTGTATTTTGAGTCAGCCATGCAACGCTTCTCGATGTTTGGGCCCTCAACCCCAAACCTTAAAAAAATTGCCATCCGTATTTTGAGTCAGCCATGCAACGCTTCTCGATGTGAGCGCAATTGGTCCATGTTCGAGCACATCCACTCGAAGAGGCGTAATAGATTGTCTGTGCAGAGGTTGAATGATCTTGTTTT
Source organism: Cryptomeria japonica (assembly GCF_030272615.1). Taxonomy (NCBI): domain Eukaryota; kingdom Viridiplantae; phylum Streptophyta; class Pinopsida; order Cupressales; family Cupressaceae; genus Cryptomeria; species Cryptomeria japonica. Next base: position 577,631,732 of record NC_081406.1, read on the forward strand.
TGTTGATTACAACCTTCATCTTAGGACAAGACAGATTTTGGACACTGACTCCTCTTCGATCACTCTAGCGAAGATCGATCCAGAGTCTGAGTGGATCACTGAGTCTACCAATCCCGTCTTCACTGAGGAGGACCATGAGTGGGTTGACTAGGCAGACAGAGAGGCTGAGATTGTGGCTATGGCAGAGGAGGATAGAGCACGATTAGGCTCAGGCACAGCTGATGTTGATCATTGTGGCACCTCACAGGCGGAGACTATGGCTACTCAATCATCTAGGACCTACCTTAGACGCCTTTGTAGGAGGCAGACAAACTACTCTGAGGCTGAGGCTGAGGATGAGCTAGAGCCTGAGCCATAGACTTGCTTTTGTTTATAGTTACATATATGTTTGGGAACATTTGATGTCATGGATTTTATATACATTTGACAACATTTATAACTCTATATATCTATGTTTTCTATTTCCTTCAGCTACAATTTACATTTCTACGCATGTGATGGATGTATGTTTATGTATGTGATCAAATTAGCTTCTATTTGAATGTTAGTGTCTTTAAGCTTTATTCAATAATGGGTGCATGAAACAAGTTTTAAATCGCTAAAAATCTCGAAATTTCAAAGGTATTTTTATTTTGCCGAGTCATTGTCGAGTCGTTGCCAAGTCATAGCCAAGTCATGAGTCGAGTTGGCCTAGCCGAGTCTAAGCCGAGTCCGAGTCGGAACTTTGATCTGAACATTGCCCTTACCAGCAACAGTATACTCTTCTCCTCAGCCAAAGATTACTGAATCAATGAATGGTTCATATTTGGTGAACCAATCCCGACGATGAGTAAAATGCCGAGAAGTTCCTGAATCAATATATGATGCAGAAGATTTTTTTCGATCTGCAATTCTTTTGGCCGTAAAAGCATAGAATGCAGATTCTTTCTGCTCAGAGTGCTCTGCGACATTTGCCTTTTGTTGAGACCCTCCCTACTTCTTTTGTTCAGAAGCCAATCGAACCCGACAATCAGCCTTCATGTGACCATACTTATGACACTGAACGTTCTTTTTCTTCTTGTTGTCCTAAGAAGAACCAGAGCCTTTTGACTGAGAAGATTGAGCCTTCCCTTTGTTCTTAGCAGAAGATTTGGCAAAGACGCTTTCTCTATGGAGGTGGAACTAGTACTGCTCCCAAACTGTTGTATCCAACGATTTTGTTGTAGCAGCTTGTTGCAAAGATCTTCAAATTTGAGATCAACATTGGTGGAGGTGATATTCGGCGTCTCAATGAAATGCTCATACAAACATGGGAGACTCTTAAGAGTAATGACCACCATATCTTCTTCCTCCATTTTATGACCAATAGCTTCCAGCTGGTCATGAATATCCTTTATCTTTGTCAGATGCTCTTGAAGAGATGTTTTTTCATCCATCATGATCGTGAAGAGCATATTCTTGAGAAAGAATGCACAACTCTTAACCGACATTTCATGGAGATCTTTCAAGTGCTTCCAGATCTCAGCAGCTCTCTTGTTGGACGACACTTGGGGCAATTGATCATCAGTCACTGAAAGTTTGATTAGCATCACCGCTTCACGATTGTGCTCATCCCATTTGTCCAGGTCTTTTCCAGCAATGGTAGGACGAGAGATGGTGCCAAGAACAACTTCTGCCAAGCGCCAAGCAGCGATATTCAAAGATAGTCATCATGCGTTGCTTCCAAGTATTGTAATTCTTCCCATTGAACTTTTGACTGCCCTCGAGCAGAATATTTGTCAAAGATGCCATCAAGGAAAATTGAGGTCAAAGTTGGTTGATTGAATGATGGCACGAATATCAAGGTAGGAGGAATCACCGCATGAAATCACATAAACACGACACGTGCAAGAAAACAAAGGCATAAAATTGGCACTAATTTTGAGGAAAAAATTCTGGCTAACACAGAAAAAGAAGATGAAGACCTAGAAAAATGCTCAAAAAACCCACCAAGAATCTGCGATCAAAATAATATTTCGACTAGAAATGAATTGTCAAAACCCTAGCCGATGTTGTTGAAACCCTAGTCGCCGAAATCAAAAACCCAAATAGAAAATCTGCAAAGGTTGTGGGTGGATAAAAACGCGGAAAATGGCAGAAGAAATCCGCATAAGGCAGAGGACCCACAAATACCACACAAAATCGCAAAAAATCGCGAATCTAAGAGTCGTGCAGGTCACAGTGATAGGCGTCGAGCAGGTTGCAAGCCACTGGGTTAAAAAAAACGCGAGACAAATCACGCCTAAACCCTCATGGAAGACAAAATCACAAACCCTAGCCGTCGCGGGCAATAAAAACAACTGTCGTCGCGCGAGATACACCGTCTGAAAGAGTCGTTGCACGGGTAGAAAGACAGGCGTGAAAACTGAAATCACATGGTAAAAAAAAAAAAAAACAGATCGCGCGAAAAGAAGAGACGTCACGCCCTAGCTGCCCAAAAAATCAGAAAAAGTAGTCGCAATGGAAAAAATAACAAAATCAAACGCGACGCGAAAGTAATTTCCATCACACAAGCGCAATTTCAGACACATGAAAATGCTTAACAGAGGTCGCAAAATTTTTCAAACAACGAATTCAAATGCGGGTAGGAAAAAATTCCCAAAAGCAGACCCACGGAACCAGACAAAGACACTGGAAAACCCTAGGCAATTTTTTTTATAAAGAGGACGAAAAAAATTCTTTACGAAAAAAATTTCACTAAATAAAAATTTAGGATTATTAAATTTTTCAAAAAGACAAAATTGCCTGTGCTCTGATACCATGTGAAAATCAGAGATTCACTGGTAAAATGCAATTGTCCATTAACTGAGAAAAGAATACAATATATAGGAATTACAAAGCACTGTAGATATTAAAGAAATCACCTACTTCTAACTACCTACAACTGTAGACATTTAAGATGTCTAACAACCTCTACCTACTAACTTGACCATTAACAATGTAGAGATATATTATTCTAACATTTATGTGCTCCTAGCAATCTTGATATGTTAGGAAAACAACAATGTCTATATACCACTCATACATATTTTGAGTGAATAAAACCAATGGCAATGTATCATCTGAATTTGCAGAAGCATAATTTGATTGAGATCCATTTCTGACTATCAACCATGACAACCATTTACCTTTCACCAACTTAGTCAATTTGATATCCAAATCAAACTCTTGAACTTCAATTATCCATGCTCCCATTTTTTTATCCTAATTCATTTCAAGTCAAGATGGAGTTAACAGTGGAATCAGTTACATATATCATGGTATGTGCATTAAGGATATAGAAACAAAAATGTTTCATTGCTTTAACCAATGCATATGCATTCTTTTCAATGAGTAAATATTTGAACTCATAATATTTCAATGCACAACTTATAAACAAGCTCGATTGTCCAATCTTATTCTTATTTTCTTGCACCATAATTGCTGACAAGGTGTGTTCAAACTTCAAATGCATAGTTGTAGATAATAAATTCCTTTTCAAACTAGGGCACACGAGTAGAGGAGAAAAGGAAATTGCATCTTTGATATTTTGAAAGGCAAGCTTGCCTTCTTGACCTCATTTGAAGACTTTTCCTTTCATAACCAATGAGATTGAGCTCAAGATTTCAATAAAATCAAGAACCAATCTCCTCAAGAAGATGATCTTTCCAAAGAAAGACTACACATCTAGCTTGCTTGTACGAAGTGAAAGATCTTGGATAGCTTTCACCCAATTAGGATCAATTTCTGTATCATCCTTTGATATGTTTTGATCAATTTTTTTATCTTCCTTTGAGATGATGTTTCCCAAAACATCACCTTCAATAACCCCGCAAAATGGCTTCTTTGAATTGATTGGAATGTCATATTTCAAACACTTTATCAAATGTTCATTGCGGTTTTCTCTCTTCTTTGAGAGGATAGTTAGGTCACACAAATATACCACAATGACTTTATTTTTTGAGTCTTGGAAAGCATAGTCCATAGCCGTTTGAAGTAGCTCCTACATTGATCAACCACAAGGCATCCTATTGTAAGCAAATGTTCCTCGAGATATTGTGAAGGCGATCTTGAATCAATTCTCTTCGATTAGTTCAATCGAATTGTATCCATGGAAGTCATTTGAAAGTGACATCTCTGATACAATGAAATTTCCAAGATCTAATCCATTTTTGAAAGGCAAAAGTTGTCTTTTTCAAACATTAGGTTCAAGTTGCAAAACTTTACACAAAACCTAATCTCTCCATTCTTCCTACATAGAGGGACAATATTAGCAATCCAAGCAGAGTTCCTTACTAAGAAGATAATGCATGCATCCAAAAGTTTACTGAACTCTACTTTTATTATATTCAATCATCAAATTGAAGTGCTTTTGATTTCGTTGGAATGGTTTGGCCTCCAACTTATGTAGGATGGTACAAAGCAACTACTCTAATTTGAAAGACTTGAGGTCACTATAAGACCAACCAAAAATGTCTTTGTAATCCTTGAACAAACTATCAAACCAATGTGTTTCTTCAAGGGAACAACATTTACCCATGCGAACATACCTAGGTTCTTCCCAAGTTCCAAGGTTGATCTTATCCTATTCACATGTGTACAAAGAACTTGCTTCAACTTTGTTTTTAATGTACTTATTATGACAATAAAAAAGATCTTCAAGAGACACTAGACCTTTAAGACTTTTATTATCTTTAAATAACAAAATGTCTTCTTCATGCTTGATGGTGTTCTCAAAAATGGCTTCATGCAATCTTGATGTACTTCACTTGAAATAAGTGCCTTTGAACTCATTAGAATTCTTGAGAAATCTGATAATGTGCTCATTTTCATTAAAAATTTGCCAATTGGATGCATTCTCCAGTACCATTGTTTGGTAGAGCAATTCGATGGTGAACTTAGAGTCATGAAACTTTGCATTGGACTGGAACATTGATTTAAAAGTCAGTGAGTTAACATGTTGATTCTACTTCCATGGTATGACAATGATCAAAAAGACATCAAACAATTCAACGATGTCCCATATTTTAATGCGATAATACATCAAGCTATCATTCTTTGCTTGAAACCGCCATCAATTATGCATCTCCAAATCCCTTCAGATTCTTGGTCTTCATATCCCATGCACTTACCAACCCAAGAAGCAATGCTTTGTACTCAACAATATTGTCAGTATAGTCAAACTATAGTTTGTAGAAGGGGTATTGTTGACTATTTGGAGCTCAATAACAACCATATATACAAGAGCTACCATCAAAGTACATATTCCATACAATTTTCAAGATCATCTAATGATAGAACTTTGTTTCACCAACTTCCTCTATTGACATAAGCATACATGTGATCGGTCCAATTTCTTCATAAATTAACCTCACCTTTAGGGTCATTAGACCTATAGACAACTGACCACCTCTTGGGTTCTACTTGTGGCTAAATCTAATCACCAATCGGTACTATCACATGTGACCAATCTAATGAAAAGATCCCTCCAAAATCACTTTTGAATTGGCAATAAAGAAGCATTTTGTAATCGTCTAGAACATTGCCAACCAGAATGGTTTTGAAGATCTTTTTTGCAAGGTGAGTAACAAAAGGCACCACAAATATTTGATTTTCGTAGCTAGGGTTGCAAACTTCAATTCAATGTAAAAAGAATTTTGCAGAGGTTCTTGTGCATGACAATCCAAGTGCCCTCATTAACATTGAGTGGCATCATATTGTAAGACACATTTGTTGAGCAGATGATAAACACTTCATTACTTTGAGTGCGATGATGTTGTTGAATGCTCCCAACTCCAAGTCGCATTTGTTGAGCAGATGATTGTTGATCATAGGCTTGTCATTTGCAAGGCCAAAGGCAGACCGCACATGTGAAGCATCACTTGGCTCCTTACTAAGATATCACATAAATTTTTATTTTTGTCCCAGGAGTTTCTTCAAGACCTCCAATGGAGAGATATCTGTGTGTTTACCTGCCACATCACCTACAATATCATATTCTTTAGATGAAGTAGTAAGCATTAACTCTTGGAACTACATCAAAGGGAAATTAAGCAGTTTGGCTTGATGATCTTGTTTCTCCAATTTTGTCCCTTCCCTTATCATTTGCTGATCTTGTTTGGACCAAGAGAGCTTGACTAGCAACAAAATCTTTCTAACCACAGAATGTGGTCCAAAATGTCATTGGCACATTATCTGTTGCAAATGATTGTGTATCACATTCAACATTTGAAGTTTCTCCAAAGAACCTTTTTTGGACTCTCATCATTTATGAACATGTCTCCCCTTCATGGTCATCACTATAATGGAAGAAACAAAACTGTTTCATTGCTCCAGCTTGGTTATTTATCAGAATGGAGACAACTAAGGGGTGGCCTATTCCTCAAATTTAAGACAAGGCCTTAATGGAATTAATAGCCTTCTTTCACAATCTTGTGGAGGGTTATTTTATGGTTAGACATTTCCCTATCACTCACCTTGAGCACTCTTCAGAATGGTAACTTCATTGCTAGCATCTACAAGATATTATATCATCTTGTGATGACTGTACAAGACTCTTTAATTCTTCTCTCATCTTTCTGGCTCGAATCATCTAGATTATTTAAGTGCACTCTCTTTAATGCATATTTCATCTCCAAGTTATGAGCATTCATAAAAAAACATACAGTGTTTGCCGCACTAAGGCTTGCAGCCACTGAAATTCTGTTGGTCAATTAGGCGATTCTTGCTACAAATTCACACATAGGCTCTTTATCTTTTTCTTAATATTTGAAAGCAGAGAAACTAACTCGTGCTTGTCTTTCGCAGGTCTGAATCAAGAAATGAACTTTGTCCTCAGATTGTTCCAATTAGTGATACATCTGGCTAGAAGATGTTCAAACCAATCAGCAGCTATGTTGATAAGGCTATTTACAAATAATCTTCACGTGCTACACCAAGAATTCCACAAATGGAAGTGAAGCCCATCAAGTGTTTCATCCAGATGAGGGGAACCATCACTAGAGAACTTTCAAAAGTTCTTGCAAGAACCTGATTGTAAATAATCAAGCTGGACCCGATTTAGTCACTCGATCTGATTTGCCCATGTCAACAGTGCAGACCTTGGATGCACAATCTGAATTGCAGAAAACTGGAACATTCAGGAATGTCCCCTTCCATGTTCACGTCTCAGGGACACAAGGTTTGGGAGATGGGGCATGTTTCCATGTGACCCTAAAATTTGACAAAAAACTAAAAAGTAAATATAACAAAGAGCATGTGGTTTTCCTCAAGTTCGCATACAATTATATAAATTACAAGTGGAGGGAGATATTGATAAAGAAATGGAAGCTTTTAGAAATGGTATGGGAATCTATATTATTACAGTAATTTATGTGATTATCTTTCTAAATTTTCACAATTAAATCTTGTTTTTCAAAATTTTGACTCTCTTTAGGGGGTGTAGGAATGCAAAAAGAAAACTGCACAGAACTTCAGTTAAACGTACATGAGAGACCAGTACAAAACTTCAGTGAAGGTATTAGGCAATGACAGCATCAAGATATCATACTTACTGAGGATTACATGACATACCACAGCCAATATCCACCATAAGAGGTAATCTTGTGTCTTCAAAAATATTCTCCCAATTAGGTGGTTCAACAGGGGTCTGTCAATAACAGATATTCCAAAAAACATAAGATTGCAATCACAAGCTCTTCACTGTGACATCTTTGTAGTACCAATAAAAATACACAATAACATGCTAGTCCATACATTAGATGAGAGCATAAGAACATATTTCATAATTAATCCCACTAACTCATGAATAATTTAGGCTTAATCAACAAGAAAAAGTTAATAAAAATAGATCAAAGCAAATATCATATCAGAACTCTTTTAAATGAACTTAAAGCAACTTACGCAAGTTAAAATTTTAGTTAAGCTTAATGTGACTAAAGGAAACAACCATGATGAATGGGTAACTGGGCATTGATAAAAGTCATTCTAGAAAACACAGATAGAGAAGATTAAATCATAAAATTCCCACTTGCCAGATAAACAAATAGTATCATCTGAATAATGGGCTCTGATGCTCAAAGAAAGTAGATATCAAGTTGTTTACGCTTGGATGTAAAATTAATTTTCAAACTTGGGGCTTGCAAACTAGGAAGTGATTGTCTCCGCAACAAAAAATAATAAAAGAGAGCCAACTAAAATCCCCAAACTACACATAGGACTGACTTAAAACAAAAAAAATAATAACAGATGGATGGCTGCAAATATGAAGTCAACAGTACAAACATTAAACTAATTTGAGGTTAAAATATTCCAACCTGTGACTGAATAATGGTACCGTCTAAATTTTTCCTTGGGTGCATAGACTTTCACAATATGTTTTCAGGTTTACCAAAGTAGATTGGTATGTTCATCCAGAAAAATTGATATTTCATGATATTGTTAGGTCGCTTTAAGAAGACCTGAAACTAAACTTCATAGTGAGGAATTCAAACCTAATAAAAGAATACCTAAGAAAAAACTTATACTTATGAGAATAACCTTACATATAATTTAATAAAAGTTTATCAACACAGCCTAAAGCAGATCTTAAAGACATAATTAAACAATTACCAGCTTATTAAAGGGAAAATTATGTAACTCTTAGCAATATGCTCCACCCTGTTCCATCCGTTGGAAGGCCCATAACAACATAATATGATTGATAGTAACTTACTAAATTCCATTAACAAAATTGTAGAGTAGCATAACCTCTGCAGGGAAAAGATTATTCTACTTCAACTCAACATGCAGAAATGGGTAAAATACTAGGAAACCCGGGGACGCCTCCCCTACCTGAAAACCCCCATCCCAGTCCCAGGGATGTTTTGGGGACTTGGGGACGGCCAGGGGACGTCCCCCCCCCCCCCATCCCCAAATTGTCAGAATTTTGAGGGGACGTCCCCGAAACTGGGGGACGGCTTCCCTAGCTGTGGGGAACGTCTGTACGTCCCGAGGACGGCTGGGGACAGATTGGGGACATCCCAGCCGTCCCCCACATCTAGGGCTAGGGAAAAATATTAAAAAAATAAAAAAAAGTATTTTCAATTTTTTTTAATTTTTCTAACATGGGCCCTCTATCAATTCAAATTTTTCAAAATAGTTATAAAAAATTATTGAAAATACAACTATCTATATTTTTCTAACATGGGCCCTCTATATTGAAAAAATTTAAAAAACGACTATGAATTTTTTTATTATTGAATTTGATTAGTTATGAAATCAAAATACGACTATCTATAATTTTCTAACATGGGCCCTCTATCAAAAATTACAAGGCAACATTAAATTTATTAATTCATATCAAATATTTATAATTTTAAATTAATTCATATTATAAATTTTAAAATTTATAAATAGAAAATAAATTAAATAATAATATTATACTTTGCTTTTTAGTATTTACTTAGTACTATTTTGATTTCCATATCACAATTGACAATGAAAAAGTATGGCAGCAGTGTAGCCTTTGGGCATTTTGTATTTTAGTTCTTTAATGTCTAATATGATATGCATATTGACAATGTGAATGAATTGAAATTCTGAATTATGAGTGCATATTGAGTATTGAGTCTATTGATAATGTTGTATGTTCGATGTTTGCATTCTAAAATGTTTTCATAGTATCATACACATGCTATATCCATGTTTTCATATGAATATAATGTATAGATGCATGCTTTATCCATGTTTTCATATGAACATTTAGAATTTTCCTATATATTTAAATTTCCCCTATATTTTATATAGCCATCCCCTTTGCCGTCCCCCCCCCCCACCCCCCCGTCCCCAAATTTGGCAAAAAAAATTGTCGTCCCGGAAACTTGTCCCCCTGTCCCCCCGTCCCGGAAACTTGGGGTAACGTAGGTAAAATGCCAAAAACATGAGTGTAATGTCCCTACTAGGTAGAGATCATTAACCTACAAAATAGATTGTTAGAATACAGCAAACATATATATATATATAGAAGTAATCTAAATTGCAATCTAACTTTAATATACTTAACATAATCACAACTTTTATCTAATAAAAAAGATACGATTGCCATACAAAAGTATGTCCTTAGGCGGTCATGAAGCTCGCCTTCTTGGAGCCCATCTTGGTTCCAAGCCCTCCAGGAAGTCGAAGGTGAATTCGGCTCCTATCTTGAATGTAATTTCTTACATCCAAGCCTTCCAAGAAATCGAAGGTTAATTCAACTCCTGTCTTGAATGTAATTTCTTACATCCAAGCCCTCCAAGAAATCGAAGGTTAATTCGACTCCTGTCTTGAATGTAATTTCTTACATCCAAGCCCTTCAGGAAATCGAAGGTTAATTCGATTCCTATCTTGGGTGTCTTACACCCAAGCCATCCAAGGAAGACCCTATGTCAATTCCTTGCCTTGGATGATGCATCCCATCATCCAAGTCCTGAGAGGGGACCGGCCAGATCCGTCTCTTCTTGGATGAACTTAGTCAACCAAGCCATATATATGCATATAGATATTCAGTATATACTGCCCTCCAAGGATTATCATAATCCCTTCATTAGACTAAGGGAATTTCTTCCCTATAACCTTCACCATATAATCACATTAATATTACATTTTATAATTCATTATTGTTTTCCATTCCATAATTTACATCTTCATTTACATATTCTTTAATCTTTCTAATGATCCTAAATATACATACATATTCTACATAGATTTCTATCTTTATTGCTACATTCATATAAGTAATCAACAGAGATATATGTATTCATAAAAATGCATGTGTGTGTGTGGCACACACGTCCACACACATATATACCTTAAGACTTCTTAACCCCTCTTACCTGTACGCAGATTGTAGCTTGCGGTTGGAGTTCGCACTATAGATGTCGCCTGCAGATTGGGAGGCATACCATAAAGAACACAAATGTTACTTCTTGTAACTTGATAACAATTCTGATCTGATCTTATCAATGGTGATGTCACTAGATGCTTTTGATTCCTTCCCTTTATATCTCTCAATTTGAGGGAGAGGTCACACCTTTTCATCATGTATGCCCTTTGGCAAGAGACATGCCCTTTCACCATTAGCACCCTTTGAAAGAGTGTAACTCTTCATTATTTCTACCATTTGAAAGGGACACATCCTTTCATAATCAGATCTGCACTTATTATTTAAATCAAATCTGCACTTCTCATCACCAAATTATCCCCCCTCCCAAATGAGGTTTTCTTCTCCCTTTTATATATCATTGTTGAGGGAGTCACAACTTTTCCTTTCATGTCTTTTGACTTTTCATTAACTTAATTAATTTCTTATTAATCATATTTAATTATATCATTTTATATTTTAATTTTATTATTATCATTTATTATTAAATTCTATTTCAAAGTGGGGATATTATTATCATTTATTATTAAATTATATTTCAAAGTGGGGATATTATTATCATATATTATTAAATTCTATTTCAAAGTGGGGATATTACAATGAGTGTGTTCTTAAATAGAATATTGAATTTACTAATACCAGATTACATCATGTAGCAAACTAGTCTAAAAAGACTTTTAACTTTACTAATATTCAAGACCTACCAAAAAGCCTCCAAAACTAGTCCTAAAAAACTACCTATTTTATTTTGTCTTTTTTTGTTTACTATAAGAGGGAAGAAAATGGGGGGAAACTCCTCAATTAATTCACCCTCAATAGTTAATAGTGATTAAACAAAGAAGAAAGTTTCATCTTCCAGTTAGTAGCTTGACCACATGCTTCCAATTTTTTCCTATTCCACAATCATCCTTGAGGTTGGCCAATGGAATACCAAGATGCCTCCATTGAAACACAGATGGCTAACTAGAATCATACGTATCTTTGTTGTTGCCTAAGAATACCTTGCATCCAAGAAAAACCCACCTCCATCTTGTGTCACACTAAAACCTTTATAAGACAATGACAGAAATTCATGTATTCTTGTTGAAAGGAATTTGCCCCAATCATAAATCTTACCCTTCCCAATCCCAGCATATAGTCAAACATCCATATAGTAATATATGAGGCCCTAGTAGCTGCTACCAAGCAACGTCTCATAACATCAAAGATGCACCTCAACTCATGAGATGCTAAATACTCCTTGATGCCCCTGCATCCCATGGCCTACATCTGTGTCAATTTGTCTTGTGTCAAATCTACCCAACATATTTGTTTGACTGCATAATCCTTTTAAGCCTATGTAACATAGGCACTACATTAGTCACTAGCAAACCATGTGAAGGTACACAAAAGATTCTCATAAAGTCCTCATCCCTACAAGTAATTTTTATTTATTTATCCATATATTGTACATATTAGCATCAGCTCTCTAGATAGTAGCTAGATACCATCCACACCGGGTATAGTTTAAATTACATGATACTGAAATATGGCATAAGTAGGAATTTGTCCACTCCTACTCTTCTAAGTGCCACTTTGAGTTCATGATAATATGGCATCATGCCATATCCCCGGTCCTCACACTATACCAAAACATAAAATATTATCTTGGAACAAGACTTCACAATCTTCTCTAACCCAAATCAACCAAAGAATTAAAAAATGGCTAAGCCTAGTGGTCGACATCCTCTTGGGGTGGTGAACCATAAATCATAGATGGACCTATCAGAACGGTGGACACACAGGATGTTGGTGGCATTATTGTACATGAGAATAAGACTAGTTAATTATGTGTAATTATCTTGGTTAGTTGGCAACCGAGGGGTGGTCGTTGCAATGCGACGGTTGGCGCTCACACCCCCTCGGTATCTTTATATACTTTGGAATGTAGCTTGTAACACACAATTATGAATGGAATAACATCTCTTATACTTGTCTTATATCTATGGCATTATTATTCTGCATTACGTGCTTTATGTTTTAAGTTATTCACCCGAGAGGGTAAACATTTGGCGCCGTTGCCTAGACGTACTCAAGAACGGAAGACGCAGATGGCGCACAGACACGATGGGCCTACCCGTTGGTGAGGTAAACCCAGAGGCCAACGACGCGCGAACAGAACTTTACACAAGGGAAGACACCGCAACGAGAGAATTTTCAATTCTGCTCCAGGTAGCCATCCAGACCTACATCCGACGAGAGGCGACGGAGGCGGAAATCCCACCGAGTGTCGTGTGGACAGCATTGGAGGTGAGCCCGGCAGTAAACCGGTTGATGAACCATCTTTCCCGGTTGCTTGCACAGGCATCGCTGGCACAACAAGCTCGCCTGGAGGAGATTGCCCAGGAAGAGCGACGCCAACAAATCCTTCAACAGTACGAAGACAACAGCCAACGAGACGCAAAACGGGATGGCGCCAGGCCAGGAAGGAATTGAACCTTGAACCTTCTATATTCAAATAAAAGTGTCATTGACACGAGTTGTATCTGAGGAAATGAATTAATAAAGACATGTTTTGATTTATGTATTGTGAATTATGGAAATGTACGGCAATTAATGCCCAGCCTATTGAATAAAGATAGAAATAAAAAAGCAGAAACAAACGAGTGGGAGGTTGCGTAGAGGGCCTTGATTCTGGAGCAGCAAGTAGAATGTAGACGAAGGCTGAGGCAACTTGCTGAAGGACGACCTGCCGAAGGGTTGCCCGAAGGGAACCAAGGAGGTGTCACGGAGGTTGCAGAAGCCGAGGGGAATTTCTACGCATCGCCAGACCACCGTAGGGTGAGATGCCACGAAGAGTTTCTGGAGGAAACAAGGTTACGGAGAGATCTAGTCGAAGAGACCCAAGATCGGTTCAGAAACTTATCCCTTACACCACAAAGTGAGGATCACCAAAGGGAGCCAGGAGTGGGCGCAGGTGACAACGAAGGGGAGGATAACCGTACGGTAGGTGCCACACTCGGTAGGCAAAACACGGTACCTCCACTCACCCACGCAGGACACACCACCGGCACCGGAGGGACCGGAGGGAGCGGCGCAGGGGCACAGACACAGCCACAACCAGCTCCAAGAAGACGACCCCCATCGATGGGGAGTAAACAGAAACTGCCGAAGTTCAATGGCGAAGGGAAGGAAGATCCCGTCCGCTATTGTCGAACGTGCTAAACCATATGGTCAACGAACGGTGTTACCGACCAAGACGAATGGGTAACACAGTTCCCAGCAACTTTAAGGGGAGTGGCCATAGACTGGTACTCAAACATGAATAAGGCCAAAGTCGGCACATGGCCCGACCTGAAGAAGGAGTTTGGGACAGAGTTCCGCCTCCTAAGAGATGACAACGAAATAGTCGCCGAGATCTACGGAACGAAGCAGAACGAGAACGAGACTGTCCGAGCCTACAATCGGCGGCTGAAGGAACTATTGGGAAAAATGGAGAGTCAACCAGCAAATGGGTTGAAAAAGCGATGGTTCGTGGAGGGCCTAAAGCATTCCCTCCGAAAGAAGATGAAAATCGTTCCACCTACATCGTACGAAGACGCATACAATAGAGCGATGGATCTCGAGAGCGAGACCAAGACATCGAAGAAAAAGAAGGAGGAGGATAGCTCGTCCGAGGAGGATGACTCGTCACAGGAAAGCAGCAGCGACAGCGAGGCTGGCAAACGGGTGCAAGTGCTCCAGAAAGACATGGAGCGAATGAGGAGGGAATTCAAAACAATGAGAAGCACCGGTCGGACCGAAGGGGACATATGGTGCACTGAGTGCAAAGAGGAGGGGCACACAAAGGGTACTTGCCCGAAGAAGGCATTCTACGAGATTTGCCAAGTGATGGGAGACTCCACCAAGGAGTGCCCATACAACATGAAAACCCGGAATACGCAAATGAACTAGGTGTTGTTCACAGGGCAGGCCACAACGTCCGCACCAACAAGTACGAGCCAACAAACGAACAAAACGGCATCATCTGGAGGATACCGGGATAACAGACGCGGCAGCAGAAGAAATAATAACAATAACAATAACAATAACAGAAACCGGATCCAGTATGACGCCAAGGGCCAGCCAATGATCCAGTGTAGGGCCTGCAAGCAGTGGGGACACTTCACCCGCGATTGCACAAAGGAAGCCAACCCTCAGCACCTCTGTCGATGGTGCGGCCCAGGTGACCATGAGGACGCAAATTGCCCGAAACCTGGTGTAAACCTCCTAAACATAGAACCCACGAAAGCAGAAGTGTTGGCAATCACAAGGGCGCAGGCCAAACAGGGTGCATACCCAGATCCCCACACGGAGACAGCAAGAGTGCGGGAAGCAAGAGACGAGATCACAAAGGAAATGGCCGCACAAGGACAGAACAGCAACCAGACCTCAAATCTGCCACGAACGAGGGGAGAAGAGGAAATCTTACGGAAAATATTGCAGATGGAGGTACCCGTGAGAATACAAGACCTCCTGGAGACAGTGCCGCAGTTAAAAACGGCTATCTTAAACTCTGTACCCTCACAGGTGAAAATGATGGAGGTCGTGAGCCCCACAGCCGACCCTACGTTAAGAGAGGTCCTAAGCCCCACAGTCGACCACATGTTGTTGGTAGTCAACAACGGACGCCAACCGGCGATGGTAGAAATGGGCATACTGGGGACTACCTTGACAGACACTATTGTGGATGGAGGGTCAAGAGTAAATGTGCTCCCACAAGCCACATGGAAAAAACTGAGAAAGCCTACGTTGTGGCCCCCCACGTTCAACCTACAAGGGGCAGATCAGCATGGGATTAAACCCCTTGGTACCCTCATGGGCCAGCAAGTGATGATTGGCACGCAGCCATTCGTGCTGGATTTTGTAGTATCCCCTGAAGCAGAAAGGGTATGACGCCATCCTCGGGCGTGGGTGGCTCATTGCAACAAAAGCAAACCATAACTGGAAGTGGAATACTCTTTCCTTGGAAAAGGTGGGGAGGAAGTACGTGATCGATCTCCGTACACAGATGGTGAGTGAGGAGTTAGCATCCTCCTCTGACTCGGAATCTGAGGGAGACCAGTTGGCGGAGGGCGAAGACGGACGCCGCATGGAGCCTAGTGACGAAGAGATGTTAGAACTGGAGGCATACTCAGGGGACGACGGGGACTCCTTGAATGGTCTTTTCCATTGGCAAATGGGAGACTATGAAATATTTACACCCTCATGCAATGTATTGAGCATTGAGGAAGAACCAGATGTATTTCCCCCAGAATATGGCGAGTATAAGGAAGGGAGGGCCTTGGTGAACAAGACACTGGGACACCAATTCCCAAAGGGGGAGCCCATTAAATACCAGGAAGCCAATTTAAAGGAGACAAACCTCAGAGGGATGAGTGACCCCAAGATCATCCTTGTCGGAGATGACTGGAATCCAGCGCTGAAGGCTGCAGCCTTCAAAATTTTCCTTGAATACAAGGATGTCTTTGCATGGACGTACAAGGACCTGAAGGACGTGCCCCCAGAGTTATGTGTACACCGAATAACATTGGTACTGAGAACCCAGCCGGTGAGGAAGCGACCTTACCGTATGAACAAGAATTATGCTGCACGGGTGAACAACGAAATTGAGCAGATGTTGGAAGCGGGCATAATCTTCAAAGTTCAGACAAGCGAATGGGTATCTCCCATTGTGATTTCCCTCAAGAAAGAGGCCAATTAGATCCGGATCTGTGTAGACTTCCGATGTCTGAACGCTGTCACTATTAAAGACCCGTTTCCCATACCCTTCACCGACAACATCTTGGAGTAAGTAGTTGGACATGAAATCTATTCCTTCATGGATGGGTTCTCTGGGTACAACCAAATATCCATCGCGGAGGAAGATAAGTTGAAAACAACCTTCGTGGCGGAGGACGGGGTGTATGCATACAACCGAATACCCTTTGGTCTATGCAATGCACCTGCCACCTTTCAACGCATCATCTTGCACATCTTCGACAAGATGTCGGTGGGGAACTTCAAAGCCTTCCTGGATGATTGGTCTATTTACAGTGGACAGGACACCCACCTAAAAACCCTCAGGGAGTGCCTAGAGAGATGTCGGAGGGCACGGTTGGCCCTCAATCCATAGAAATGTAGATTCATGGTACCACAAGGAAGATTGCTTGGACACATTGTGTGTAAAGAAGGATTGAAAACGGACCCGGACAAGATTCGGGTAATAGTAGAAATGGAACCTCCTACGAACGTCACCGGGATAAAATCCTTCCTTGGTCATGTGGGGTACTACAGGAGGTTCATCAAGAACTTCGCTGGGGTGTCCCACCCGTTGGATAGGTTGACATGGAAAGGGGAACCATACATCTGGACAGAGCAATAGAGCAAGGCCTTTGAAGAGCTAAAGACAAGGTTGATGGGAGCACCCATACTGGCATACCAAAATTGGGATAAGGAATTCCATGTTCACGTGGATGCTTCAAACTACGCCATCGGGGCTAGACTAGCCCAGGTAGGAGGACACGGGTTGGACCACCCCGTTTATTTTGCCAACAAGTTGCTCTCGAAAGCGGAAAAGAACTATAGTACCACAGAACACGAAGCCCTCGATATGGTCTATGTCGTACAGAAATTCTGTCATTACCTCCTGGCCACACCATTCACATTTTACGTAGACCACCAGCACTCATGTACTTGGTAAACAAGCCTATTATCCAAGGGAGGATAAGCCGTTGGCTATTGCTACTACAAGAGTTCACATTTTCAATTGTGGTAAGACCGAGGCGAAGCCATGTCATAGCCGACCAGCTGTCCCAGATTAAGTCAGGGGAACCTCCAGAGGGAGTAAATGATGATTTTCTGGATGCGCACTTGTTCCAAATAGCCGTACTTCCTTCATGGTACAAGAAGATTGGAGAGTACCTGTCAACGTCCCGATTTCCGGAGGGTATGCCTCCAGGGGAACGGAGAAAGCTCGTATTAAGGAGCAGGACTTTTTCACTCATCAACGGGTTACTCTACAAAATGGGGCCAGACCAGGTATTAAGGCGTTGTGTCATGGAGGAAGAAGTCTCGAGCGTATTAAGGGAGGCACACGAAGGACCCGCAGGTGGACATATGGGCCCAGACACTACAGCCCACAAGGTGCTTCTGGCAGGACTGTGGTGGCCAACCGTACATCATGACGCCAGGGAGTGGGTCGTGGGGTGCGACACTTGCCAACGGGCGGGCAAACCTCTGAAGCGGGACTTCATGCCCCTCAACCCGTCGCACACACAGGAACTCTTCAAACAATGGGGACTCGACTTTGTAGGGCCTCTCAAGGCTAGCCGCACATGACGGTGCCAGTACATTGTGGTTGCGACGGAATACGTGACTAAGTGGGTGGAGGCGAGGGCTCTCCCAGATAACTCTGCAGTAAGCACGACGAAATTTATCTATGAACAAATCATTACGCGATATGGCATACCTATCCAGTCAACCAGTGACCGGGGGGGCCACTTCGTGAACCATGTCATATGGCTGTTGACCTCAGGGTTTAAGATTTTTCACTCATTATTTAGCCCGTACTATCCATGTGCCAAAGGCCAGGCCGAGGCCACAAACAAAATATTGATATCAGTAATTTACAAGTCCTGTGGAGTAGAAAAGGAAAATTGGGAGGAGAGGTTACCCTCTCTACTATGGGCCTACAAAACGACTTACAAAGTGACCACGGGTCAGACTCCGTTCCAACTCATGTACGGGCAGGAAGCGATGGTGCCAGCAGAATTCATGGTGCCAAGCCTTCGCATTGTAGTAGAGAACAGACAAGGGGATATGGAGAGCCTGAGGGAGAGACTGTATGCCTTAAGTAAGTTGGACGAAAAAAGAATGCTAACACAATGGGCCACAGAGGCAGCCCAGCAGAGACGGAAGGTTTGGCACGACAAGCATCTTCGACGAATGAAGTTTACTCTTGGGCAGCTAGTGTTGAAATTCAATGGGAGGAACGAAATCAAACCAGGAAAAATTTAAAGTGCGATGGCTGGGGCCCTTCAAGGTACGCGAGGTCAATGCCAACGGGGCAATCAAGTTGTGGACACTCGACGGGAAGGAGATACCAGACGCCGTCAATGGGTCAAAATTAAAGGTTTATCACGAACGGAGGGAACCTGGACCCTCCAGTCTGGATGTTCGTCAGTTTATTAAAAGATAAACAAGAAAAAAAAAATTTATAAAAAAAACATACGGTCCGTACGACGAAAAAAAAAAAAAGAAGGCGTGGGACCACCAACGGTGGAACCACCGTGCGATGGAACCACCGACGGTGGGACCACCGAAGGTGGAACCACTGTGCAGTGGTTACACCGACGGTGGGCCCACCGACGGTGGGCCCCGGCGGTGGAGCCATCGTGCGTTGGTCGCCATCGGCAGTGAATGCCACCGTGCGGTGGACACACGCACACATAAACCCCCGCACAAACAAAGTGCAAAACACAAAAATGCATGCAAAGGAAAAATACGCAGCCCATGCACGCGAGGAAAAAAACAAGACGCAGCCCACGTCAGAAGTAAACCACGCAGCCGCCACGCACGAAGAGAGACACATAGCCCACAAAGCAACACAGCCATACACAACAGAAGAAGGTCGTTACAAAGGTGTCCAACGACCGTACGATTTTAACTAGAAATCAATTATACCAGAGATTAATGGATTCAGCGGGGAAACGAAGTTGGGAAAAACAGTTGCAGGCTTCCTCTAGTAGCAGCCAGATGGATAGCAATACCAGGGTTTTATCGTCAGATGTACGTGTTGCAAGAAGCACCATGGATGCCAGCGCCTGACAGAAGCAAAAGCAGAAAGCACCACAAGCTGCCATAAGTGGGAAAAATACGTTAACACCCCAGAATATCACCTTTGAAGGCCTGAATGGGTCAGAATGTCGGAAATGGTGGCCGGACACTCCCGACAATGATCTGGTGAAGCAAAACCTCCGTAAGGCAGAAGTGGAGTGGGCTATTCGGATGCCCGTGTTTCCTATCCGCAAGTACGAGGGTGCCCTACGATTCATGGTGAACACCTTCGACAGACACACACACACACCAGTACTCTTGAATACCTCGGGAGGGATGTTACCATATCCTTCAAAGCGGTGGAATTCACGAGAGTATTCGGCATTCCAGACAGACAGGGTAGGAAAATAGAGTTGAAGGCTAAAAAGATGAAGCAGGAAGAGAAAGAACGGTGGATTAAATTAATCTCCAGGAACTTGACGGCAGCAGAGTTGGACAACGTGGCTAACGCCACAAAGGGTCAAGGAATCCGTAAAACCTTTGTTGCAGAGGGCCACTGGCGGTGCATTATGGATGTCATATGGCATTGTGTATGATTGGGTCGCGTTACTAGCAGAGCGCATGTATGAGTTCTTGACAATGCAGCATCGCACATTCTATATGCCCCACTATGCTATAGGGTTGTTCCTGGAGGCCACGCGGAAAGCAGTGCCGGAGGCAGAGTTGGAGGTAAGGCCACAGGGACCGTTGGCAGCAGGTGAGCCTCCAATAATGTATTGGAGACACTTGGACATTGGGCACTCTTCTGCGAAGCGGAAACATGCGGTAGATACGAACTCGGCCTCAGGGGAGCCTGACAACAGGAGGGATTCCAGTAGTACAGAAGATTCAAAAGCGGACGAGGAGGATGATAGAAGCAGGGCGACGAAGGAGCGGGTCCTGTTAGCCCCACCCCTGCTATCGATGGGCACGCCGATGCCATCATCTGGAGTGGGTGGCACCTTTATTCCGACCTTCGGGCAGTGCCGCACGCCAGTTACACTTGGCCCCCTCCAGCAACAGGTAGCATCACCAGGCCCAACCACGGCAGCACTTACGGAGGACATGGCAGAGTCAGGGACAGAGGAGTCACCGCATCGGGTAGTAGTCGCCAAGGAGAAGGGGCTGAGGGAGGTAGTGGATACGGAGCCTCAGGTGTGGTTGGACGTTGTGGGGACTGAGGCAGTGGTGACTGTTTCGACGTCTTTGTTGGAGGAGCCAATGACAGCGACCCATCCCCCGGTCGTAGAGATGCGTGTCGACCCGTCGGTCGTGGCTATGGAGAGCTGGCTCACACGGGGATTTTAGATGACATTCGCACAACCGAAGGGAGCTGTTGTATTCTCACCGTGTCGGGAGACTAGAACCGAGGTAGTCGACTTGGACGATTCCTCTGGCGAGACACATGTGCCAGCATTTGGGCACGCAGCAGGAGAGGTCGTCTCTGCCATCCAGGCACCAGGGGATGGTACACCTCTAGTGACGGAAGAGGTACCTTCATACCCGCAGGATGCGGTTGTGTCAGTTCTACCAGAGACTTCACAGCCTTCGGAGCACGAGGGGGAGGATATTGAGACCTATCTAGCTGACATGGTGATGAGGGGTAGACAGGTGGTGGCCACTGCCCAAACGCACGCATTGCAGCAGGTTGTGGTGGAGTTGGAGAGGGCCTTACGGTTTATGCAAGTGGGCTGCCCCGCAGACTTTACTACATGCTTTGAGTCTCGGGGATGGCCGACTACTGAGACGGAGGAGATGCTCCAGGCTTGGATGGTGCGTCAGCCCATTGTGGAGAGTCGGGTGACGGCAGTTGTCCGAAAGATTGAGCAGGTCTATCGGGACGCCTAATATGCACTACGGCGTACACAGCATGAGTCTGCGGTCCGCGAGGCTGCTAGAGTCGCGTTGGAGAGGGATGTGGCCACTCAGCAGGCCTCCTGGGCAGCAGAGAGGGCCCAGTTGTTAGCTCAGCTAGAGATGACCCGCACAAAGAAGGCGGAGGTAGAGACTCACCTGTCAACAAAGCAGAGTGCGAGGAGCCTCGTGCAGCAGGAGTTAGAGGTAGTCACTACCAAGAGGAGCCTGTTGTAGACTCGATTGGTCGGTATGACAGCGACAGTGGATACCAAAGAGGAGCAGCTGCTGGAAGCTGCGCATATGGTGAAGACAGCTTTGGAGAAAGTATTGGTGGCGAAGCGGGATGTGACTGCACGTACTCAACAGGTTTATGAGCTCCACGCCCGCTTGGCAGCCCAGACACCGGCGTCTCAGCCTTCTACTTCAGGGATGCTTCCCCAGCCCCCTCCTTATTTTTTTCTAATGTATATATTGTATAGGTTGCATTGTCTCCATTTTTGTTGTTAGTCGCCTGGAGACGACTTTTCTTTTGGGGGGGGATGATGTTGGCGGCATTATTGTACACGAGAATAAGACTAGTTAATTATGTGTAATTATCTTGGTTAGTTGGCAACCGAGGGGTGGTCGTTGCGGTGTGACGGTTGGCACTCGCACCCCCTCGGTATCTTTATATACTTCGGAATGTAACTTGTAACACACAATTATGAATGGAATAACATCTCTTATACTTGTCTGATATCTATGGCGTTATTATTCTGCATTGTGTGCTTTATGTTTTAAGTTATTCACCCGAGAGGGCAAACACAGGATGGTCAACAATATGAAGAAAGACCCATGTAATAATTAAGACATAAGACATTATCAATAAGAAAATAGATAGGCCGATCAACTAAGGCAAGCATATAAGAAGATAACATCAAAACAAACAATCAGATATTGTGGACATATGACAAACAAAGATGTCTAGCGTAAAACATATATCATATATATGCCAGCCATTGTAATAATATTATGGCCAATGCCAAGTGGACTTAACAGTCGATATCTAGTTATTAGTTTATTAAAAAAGTTAACAAACATTATCAAAAGGTGTGACTATTGACTATGTGATATTAAGCATGATCGAATATGTGTTAATAAGGTACAATTAGAATTCTTTAAGAAAAGTCAAAAAGAATATGTTAAGAAAAGTCACAACCAGTTAAGACACAACTTTTTGAATAGACGTATGAAAGGTTACGTAAAGGGTATATAAAAAAAATTAAAAAATCAGTTTTGTATAGGGTGCGTAGTGTGGAATACAATGCTGAAATAATAATTCAGAGAAAGAATAACAAGATAGGAAGAAATACGAAAGAAGTCGAGAGGGAAAAGATCATCAAGGCTGCCAGCAAGAAGATCATCCAGACTGCCAGAAAAATAGGAAGGGGGAGTAAGAACAGGACAGGTACGTATTCTGAATTAGTATTAAATATAAGAGTCAGTATTATATATATAGTTATATATGTATATATAGATTCTATATGTACATTTTTTAATATAAATCATTGTGAATAATCTTAATCAGATTGATGACATTAATTAGATATAAAGTTAAAAAGGCAAATAACATACAATCATTCAAACAGCATTAAAATTACAATACTATTAGACATGACATATATACATATCGGTTCATGAATCTAAGGATACATAAGGCAATCAAATTCAGTCTGCACAAACTATTGTAGTATTGTAAAATCATACAGTGCTAATAATATAAGGAATAATGTAATGATTGTAATAATAAATGATTAACATTGATACAACGTAGCACTAACAAAAAGCACTAATGACAATCTAACATAAGACACTAATATAATATAATGTGATAACTATATCAAGTATAATGGATTGTCATAATGAGACAAGTTGAATAGCAATATCACAATAGGTTCATTGTATATGAGGAACTCTCTCCTAAGTACGCCACTCCATAGTGGATGTCTAACACCTGCCACATGGAGCCAAGGGGGGTGAAGCATCTGCTCTTGGGCTTAAGAGGGAAGGTGGTTGTGATGAGGGGGAACGGTGATAGGATACCTCACTGGGTACACCACTCCATAATGGATGCTTAACGCCTGCCATATGGAGCCAAGAGGGATGTAGCCTCTGCTCTTGGGCCTAAGTTGGAGGATCTCTTGGACACCCTATCCAACTAGCCTACCCTAGTGCACCAAGAAATTGGATAATAAAGAATGGCAACTAACCTACAATCTGATTTTATCTAACAGATGTAATGGTAATGAATACGTTATAGAGTTGTATCACTCAATCTAATTCATTAGCATATTTTTCACATTATAAGTATTACTTCATATGTGTTCTCTAATTTTGCCTTGCAGGAAAACAGAATATAAAGGTACTCCCATAAATTTAATTACCTATTTTAGATTTGGGCAAATTTAGGTTAATCTAAAGTATAACTAATTAGGGAACATTAAACATCAGTAGGACTTTGTCCACTCCTACTCTTCTAAGTGCCACTTTGAGTTCATGAATCATCTGATTTGGAAAGCACCATGTCCAAGATTTTGTTGTTAGACAACTCCCCTGGTCCAATTTCTTTAGTTTAAGCAACCCCTTAACTTTCTTGGCTGGATGCTTTGTCATGTCCCTTTTTCAAAATCAGAAGAAAGATGGTTTTCTCAAGGAGTCATTTGTAGTCAATCCTCTAATATTTTTTCTTCCTCACAGCAACCCCTTTCTTCATTCTATTATTGAAATTATTGTCATTGTGAATTGTGTAACATTTGGTATGAAGATCTTGCAACATGATACAATGTCAGGGAATGAATCAAGGTAGGTGATGTCATGTCCCCTCTTTAGCTCTGTCTAGCAGAGACATGTGAGTTAGCCTATTATGGAGTCTTGTAGGTTGGCAATGGTGGATAGAGACTCAGTCAGGCTATTCAGTGTTTGGATTTGGTGTTTTTGGCAGTAGTAGACCAGTTTGGAGCAGTTCCTTGATTTTAGGAGGCAGTTCCTACTTTTTACGAGGTTGTGACAGCGTCCTGGGTTGGGGTTCCATGAGACCATTCCTTGGTTTCAGTTTCAGGAGATTTGGGTGTGTTTCCTAGTTTCTAGGAGCATCCCTAGATTTTAGGGATGAGACTGCCAGTTGATCCATGATTTCCGACATCAGTCACAGACAGGTGACAGGTTCCGTTTCGGACTTTTGGAGTCATTTGAGCCTTCTGCAGCTATTTGGGTTATATTTTTAATATATTTAAATATTTCCTAAGTTAGCGTCTAATTAATTAAATAAGGCTATGTTTATAGCCATTTTGAAGTAATAAGGGGTTTTTGGCTTCATCTGGATGCATATGCCCATGTGTTATAGCTCGTTGGAAAGGTCTTGAACTTTTCTAAATGTTTCCCATTTGTCAAGGACCCTTTTGATGAACAGGATTCTTTTGTATTAAAAAAGTGGTGTTTTCTCTATACTTGGCGACTAAAAATGAGAAATAAGACTTTATAAGCCTAAGCGCACTTTTCATACACTTTTAGGGTTCGAGCTAGAGGGAAGGAGTTATAAGGAGATGGTAACCTAATTATCAAGTATCTTTTACACATTTCATCTTTGATTTGGAGAATTTGCTCTGGAGAGCGATTCAGCATCTGGGACGAAAACCCCAGGGTCTTGCCTGTCCGGGACGTAGCCCCCAGCAGAGTGGTTATTTGGTTCTTGCATTCAGTTTTCAGTGCCTTAGAGTTGCCATTTCTCTTCCCACGTGGAGATATGTAAGAGCTTTGGATGTTTGCCACAGCTTCCTTCTTGATTTCAGTATTCACTCTTCATTCAGGTTGGACTCATTGCTTATTGTAATCTTCCTGGAATTGTTTGGAATCACTATCTAGACAATTATTTGATTTAAATAAATCAGAAATCTGCTTCGTACGATTCTGATTTGGCTGTGTATGAACATTTATTTCCAGTACTCTTTTCATGTACTTGTTCTTCAATTATTACTTGCTGAAAAACTATCAAAAACACAAAAATAAACAAACCTTCTGCAACTTCTGTCTATTCTCTAAAACCATCAAAGGAAACACAGGAAAATATAGTTTATTAATTTAAAAACTACAGCAGATCAGCAACGGGATCCATCAAGGATCTTTCAGGTGATTGAGCAATATGTCAACCAAAACTGTTCCAAATCATGTCTTGTGGTACTTGATACCTTGCCGCTTATTTGTCAACCTGTCCTCATATAGGAAGATCCCACAAATAACTGAAGTCTCGTGTGAGATCATTCTTACATTCTTGGTTTTTATCTACCAGTTTGTCAATTGGTTGGCCCACTTATTTTGCCATCTTCTAATGTCTTTGTCAATAAGTTTTGACTAATGTTTTTATTAGAATAATATCTTCGTCTTATTTGTTTCTATTTTGTTTAATGGTCAATATTGTGCATATCTTGTATAATTAGATTCTTTCTAATTCTAACGAGTTTCTTATTAGAAACTTCGTTCATTGTAATTCTATTTAATGATCGATTTGATCATTAGTAAATACATCTATTTTTTTACCAGTTCCATGTGTTACAGTAATATGGTATCAGAGCAGGTTAAGAGTTGTTTTCTCGATTTTTGCTTCCAAAATCGATTCTGTATGAAAATTCTTACTTTTTGTCAGTAATTATTCTAGGCGAATTCTTTTCATGAATCTTTTCGCATGCATTTTGTGAATGGTTTTTCACGTCATTCTTTGACGCGTTCATGCCGTAAAACTCTTTCATTAGTGCACGTCTTTTTTTTCCGCTTCCAAAATCGTGGCCTGTGTTCCTTGTCGCGTTTGTTCACTTCAAGCGATCTATATTTTTTGTTCGTCACTCGTTGTTCCTATGTTTCACCCGCAAGCCCTCCTAGCGCCTTTTGTTCGTCGTGATTTCCGCTCGTGGCGCCTTCTATTCATCGTGATCTCTATGTTCTGCCTATGCCTTCCGCTCTGCGCCTATGACTCGCGACACATTGATCGAGACTCGCGATTTTCTGAGTGTTTGCAACCCGCGAATTTCTTTTTCACGTCGTTATACCTCTTTGTGGCGAGTTCTCGGTGGCCATCTACATCTTTTGGCCACGTTCTTTTCTGTCTACTCGCGATTTCCGGGCATCTAGGGTTTTGCAAATTTCGTCTCTGCAGCTTCTTCGATGCATTTTTGCCATCTAGGGTTTATTATGAACCCTCTGTATTTTTTCTCAATGACTAGGGTTGTCCGAAAATCCATTCTTAGAAAAACATTTCTGGGTTTTATGAAAACTGATTTTGGGTACCTGTCATGATTTTCTGGGTCTTCACAAATCCATACATTGGGATCCATGTCGAACTAGTTTTCAAAATTTGCCTCAAAATCAGTGCTTGTTTACTGCCTCTGTCCTCTTGCACACATCGTATTTACGCGATTTCACGCATTTTCATCTACCTCGATATTCGTGTCATTATTTGGTCAGCTTTGACCTCAGTTTTCTATAATGGCATCTTTGACGAATATTATGCTCGAGGGCAATCAAAAATTTAATGGTAGAAACTACAATACTTCGAAACAGCAGATGCTCACCATTTTTGAGTATCGCGTTATTGATCAATTGGTTCTTGAAAAGGCCACCCGTCCAACTGCAGCCGGTCCTGAACAGACAAAGTTTGATGAACAAAATCGTGAAGCAGTCATGCTCATCAAGCTCTCAATGAACGAGGATCAGCTTCCTCAGATACCTTCCGGCAAAATAGCTACCGAGATATGGGAGCATCTCAAGACGTTGCATGAGACGTCTCATAACAGTAGAGCCTTCTTTCTAAAAAATATGCTCTTTTCTATTGTCATGGATGAGGGCAAATCTCATCAGGATCATCTCAATTGGATCAAGGAAATTCGTGACCAGTTGGAAGCCATCGGCCGGAAAATGGAGGAAATGGTTGTGATAACTCTAAAGAGCTTACCAAAGTCCTACGAGCATTTTGTCGAAACACTCAACATCACCTCAATTGGTGTTGATCTGAAGTTCGTTGATCTCTGCACAAAACTTTTGCAACAAGATCGGTGGAAGCAGCAGTTCGACAGCGGTAATAGCTCATCCGCTTCAGAACAAGCATTCGCAACTAAATCCTTTCAGAAGGATAAAGGCAAAACACAATCTTCTCAATCTTCTCAGCAGAAACCCTCTGCTCCATCATCAGAAAGCTCGAAGAAGAAAAATGTTTAGTGCAATTACAGCCATAAGTTTGGTCATATGAAGCTTGAGTGTCGTAAACGTTTGCCTGCACAGGCTAAGCAAAGTGGTTCGCAGCTGAAAGCAAATGTAGGAGAGCACAATGAGCAGAGCGAGTCTGCCTTTTACGCCTTCATGGCTAAAATACCTACAGACCCTGTCAAATCCTTCGCTTGGTATATTGATTTAGGTGCCTCTCGCCACTTCACTCATCATCGAGATTGGTTCACTGATTTTCAGCCTTACTCAGATTCAGTTATCTTTGAAGGTGGGGAAGAGTCCACCGTTGTCGTAAAGGGCAATGTGCAAATGCAGTATGAAGGGAGGAAATTAATTTTCCTCAATGTCGACTATGTTCCAGGAATGGAACTCAACCTTCTCTCAGTCAATCAAATTCTAAGACATTCTCCTCGACTCCACGTGACCTTCAATTCACAGTAGTGCGGTATCATTGATCGGAAGATTCAAACAACTGTTGCTATGGGTCTTGAGGATCATGGTCTTTTCAGACTAGTTGACTGAGGTGATTCTTAGGAGCTTGCCATGGCAGCCAAGCGGTCCTCTGTTAGTACACTCTAGCATCAGCAGTATGGGCACTTAAATGTGCACTATCTTTTTAAGCTTGTTCGGGAAGATCTTGTGATCGGACTGCTAGAGATCCAAACCCAGAACCTTGGAGTGTGTGGACCATGTCAGGATAGCAAGCAGCATCGGACTCTATTTTCGGATGGCGACTCCTGGAGAGCTTCTAAGGTACTACAACTAATTCATGTTGATATCTATGGGCCTATGGCTACTCCTTCTATTACTAGGTCCAAGTATTTTCTACTTTTTGTTGATGATTTTAGTAGAAAAATGTGGGTGTATTTCCTTCATAAGAAATCAAAAACGTTTGTTGTGTTCAAAAGTTCAAAGCATTAGTAGAAAAAGAGTCTGGTAATCACATTATTAATCTTCGAATTGATAATGGGGGAGAATTTTGTTCTTCTTCCTTCTCCCATTTATGTGGACAACATGCCATCAAGCATCAACTCACTACACCTTACACCCCTCAACAAAACGGTGTCATTGAGCGGAGAAAATGCACGATAACCGAAATGGCCCGGTCTATGCTTGAACACAAGAGTGTTCCGAAGAAGTTTTGAGCCGAAGCAATTAACACTGCAGTCTAACTTCTGAATCGGTCTTTTACTGTGGCTGTGAAGAAGAAGACTTTAGAAGAGGCCTAGTTAGGCTACAAGCCCAGAATCAGTCACTTGAAGGTTTTGGGCTCTACTTCTTTTGTTTGGATCCCTAATGCTATGCGCACCAAGTTGGATGCCAAGAGCCAGAAACTCATGCTCACCGGCTACAGTGATAATCACAAAGCCTAACAACTAGTTGATATTGAGACAGATTGTGCCATCTTCAGTCGGGACGTAGTTTTTGATGAGGGTCGAGGACCATTTCAGCTCTCTCCTCCAGTTATGGATTCTGAGGATCAGCCTTTGAAGGTTTCAGACTTCGGTGTTCGTCTTCCATTAGATCCACCTGATGGGAGGGCTCCAGCTGTTCCAACTACTGCACCTTCACTAGTTCCTTCTCCTGCAGGATCACCTAGACATGCAACTGCACCACCTGATTTTCCACAAGATTCATCTGATCTCCTGTTACATGAACCTGATCCTATTGCACCTACTGCATCTGATGTTAGCACTTCTACTCTCTGGCCTAAATGGTGGGTTAAGACATTTGTTGATCTTCATGATGATGACCTCATCAAGGGTAGAACTTCTCGGAAAAAGAGCAAGCAACCTGATTATGTCAATTTTGCTCTGATGGACAACATTCACAGTGTGTATAAACCTCAAACATACACAGAGGCGAAAGGGACACCTGAGTGGGAACAAGCTATGGCAACTGAGCACCAGAGCTTGTTGAAAAATCACACTTGGGTTCTATCAGATCTTCCTCCTGGGAAGAAAACCCATTGGCTGCAAATGGGTCTATAAAGTCAAGTACAAGGTTGATGGTACTTTGGATAAGTACAAGGCTTGTCTCATTGCCAAAGGCTTCTCTCGGTGTGAAGGAATTGATTACGACGAAACCTTTGCTCTGACTGCAAAGATGAGCACCATCAGATTATTCCTAGCCATGGCAGCTCAGTGTGGCTGGAAGATCCATCAAATGGACGTCAAGAGTGTCTTTCTGAATGGTGAGTTACAGGAAGAGATCTACATAATGCAACCTCCCGGATTCAAGCTTGCCAGAAAAGAACACCAGGTGCTCAAACTGGTGAAAGCACTCTATGACCTGAAACAGGCTCCTCGAGCATGGTACATGAAAATTGATAAGTACCTCATAGATCAGGTTTTCCAGAGGAGTCCTTCCGACTCAAATTTGTATGTCAAGACTACTAGCAATGATATCATCATTCGGGTTATTTATGTTGATGATCTCATCCTCACTAGCAGCTTGGCATCTTTGATTCAGGGAATCAAGCAGACTTTATGCTAGTCTTTTGACATGACCGACCTTGGGCTTCTGCACTACTGCCCAGGTGTTGAGGTTTGGCAGCAATCTCATGGTATCTTCATTTCTTAGTCCAAATATGACAAGGCTCTACTAGAGAAGTTTTGAACGCAAGACAGCAAACCTGCATCTACACCTATGTTGAAGAACCTGAAGTTGTTGGCCAAATCTGGTTCTCCAGTTCAGAATGAATCCGATTTCAGGCAGCTAGTGGTCAGTTTAATATATCTCACCTCCACTAGACTTGATCTGAGCTATGCAGTGAGTTACATATCCCACTTCATGACACCTCCTACATCAGAACATTGGGCTGCAGCGAGGCTGATCCTGCGCTATGTCAAGGGCACTTCAAACTTTGGTATCCTCTATGGACGAACCAAAGATCCGAGAGTCATCAGTTATACAAATTTGGACTGGGCAAGCTCTATTGATGACAGAAAGTCCACATCCGGATATGTCTTCAGTTTGGACACAGGTGCTATCACTTGGACTAGTAAGAAGCAGCAGGCAGTAGCTCTTTCCTCGACAGAAGCAGAATATCAAGGAACAGTCAAAGCAACGTGTGAGGCAATTTGGCTTCGAAGGATGCTTTCAAACATCCAACTGTCTCAAGCCGGTCCTACACCCCTCTTCTGTGACAATCAAGGGATGTTAAAACTCGCTAAGAATCCAGTCTTCCATGAGCGGACCAAGCATGTTGAGCTTCATTGTCACTCCATCCACAAGCTGGTTGAAGATGGATTTGTGGATTTGCAGTATATTCCTACAAAGGATCAAATTGCAGATATCCTCACCAAGTCCCTACTTCCGGATAAATTTGTTAAGTTCAGGGGGCTGCTTGGAGTCGAAGACAAATTGACCATTAAGGGAGGGTATTAGAATAATATCTTTGTCTTATTTGTTTCTATTTTGTTTAATGGTCAATATTGTGAATATCTTGTATAATTAGATTCTTTCTAATTCTGACGAGTTTCTTATTAGAAACTTCATTCATTGTAATTCTATTTAATGATCAGTTTGATCATTAGTAAATACATCTATTTTTTACCAATTACTTGTGTTACAGTAATAGTTTTCCTTTAGCTGTAATGTCCCCTTTATGTTAATACCCAAAAACAAGGGAACAATTAACTTGAAATCAATTGCAAGGGACTTCTTTCTTATTCAATCGATAAGGCCTTCAATCTATGAATGCTTGCCTAATATGTATGATGAGGTAGTGATTCTATATGATCTTGAGATATGGATGGTTACTCGTTTTATCTTGTGACTTATAGCAAATCAGATATGCAATGTGCCTGATATGTTTCGCTGGTAAATGAGCATCCAAAGATCAAAGGTTGCTTGCTCTAAGTGAGTGAATCCACAAAGGAATAAGAAATAAAGATGTTTGATCTATAAGTGTCGGTGTTTCAGAAATTCATATTCAATGGCTTATGCGATGTAGGGGTAGTTGTTTCTGATTGAATTCACTATGGATATGTGACCTGATCTTCTATCTGCTATTGGATAACCTCCCCTTGAATCTGCATAATCGGGATTGAATGAATTTGATCTGCATTATATACTTTCATTTTCTCCTTTCGTTGAGAGTTGTGACTATTCATTAAGAGATCGTGTCTTCCCATTATGAACTAATCGCATATCTTAACATATGTTTAGCTTGCTTTACTAGATCGGTTATTAATCATGAGTTTAATATTAAACATTTTTTCTCTCATTGATGACTGCAATTCTTTAATCGTAGAAGATTATTGTTGTGAATCAAGGGGATGACTAGGTAACTTGGCTGGTTCCTTCTGGTTCCTGATGCAGGAGCATCCTCGGTTCATAGCAATCTTGCATCAACCAAAAACATTTTCTTTCCTGTTTGCAGTTTCAGTTTTCCTTTATGTGTGTCCCAGTTTTGGCACACCGGTTTCCTGTGGAGTTGGACTCTTCTTGAAGACCTGATCACTTGGCTTGCTTTCTAAACGCATCTCATTTGGATCACTTTCCGACAAGATATCGCTACCGGTTTTCCTTGACAGTTTCTGGTTACCAGTTGCCTGAGACCTATTTTGGTGATCTACCGGAACCCATTTCGATGCTTGCGGAGTCTTGGATGTTGATCTCAATGTTTCTTGACGTGTGGCCGACCTTCTGCATTTCATCCTTTGGATTTTCTGAAGGCCGACCTCATTCATTTCTGCACATTTGGGTTTTGATCCTTTTGGGCCGACCTGATCCTTTGGATCAATATATATATTTGTAATCATGCTTTGCATTGGGGGGAATCGATTCAGAGATAAAGGAGTATCAGATAGATAGTGCTTAAAAGATATATCATTCGATTCAAGGTCCCAATGAGACCTATTCTACCAGGCCTGTGTGCCGGTATGTTGTAACCCGGTTGAAGCCGGTTGGATGTAATTGACTTTTCATGCAATAAAACAATTTGTTCTGCATTTGCTTCCATCATATCTGTGTGTTTCCGTTGTGTTAACTCTTGCTGACCGGTTTGGACTGATCTCTTTGAGGTCCCTCCTCGCCGGTGACTGCTTCAGCTCCTCATCCCTTGATTGACTTCCTGCAAATCTGATGTTCATGATATCCTCTTATCGGATTATCCCTTACACCCGAATTGGCCAATCGCTGTCATAAGATCTATAATGTCAATATGTAATGTCCCTTATTAGGACTTAACTTAAAATTTGTCTAGATGCTGGATATAACAGATCTGAATCGGATTAGAATCTGATTTTCGATCATGTATCTGCTGCTTATCTGATCTAAACGTTGTCTTCTTTCACTGATTGCTGAACTTATTTGGAGTGATGATCTTAGGCCAGTTTGGAATGTGTATTCCTTTATCGGCTGCTACAATCTTTTTATCTGTTGATGTTCTACTCAGAGACTGATTGCTTCACAGAAATAATCAGCAAAGCCTTTATCAGTTCAATATCATAAATCTAGGACTGCTCTGTTATGAGTCTGATCTTAATTCGCACTTGTTGCTTGATATGACCTTTTTCCCAGTCTGGATTGATGTCCTCTTTTATTATTTGCTGAAGATGTTCAATTCTGATTGGATGCCTTTTACTATTTCAGATCCGAATTACTAATTTCTCTTCCCACTCCTTTTCCTTCATTCACATCCCTCCTTAAATATGCTTCTCTTGTTGCTGAAGAGTTGTGTCTCCTTAGACAGTCACCTTCTTTTCAAGGGTACTGTCTACATAAATTTTCTTTTTTGCTCCTTAACTAATATTAAACATATTTGAGTCTCTTCCTACATTTTTCATCTCAAATGAAATTCTCTTATCTCCCTTTTATATCTCATGTTTGAGGGAGTCACAACTTTTCATTTCATGCCTTTTGACCATTCATTAAACTTAACTAGATTTTAAATAAATTAAATTTTATTTTATATTTTAATTATTTTATTATTATTATTAAATCATATTTCAACAAGGGGGCATTACACGATACCACCAATTGTCTAATGATTAATTGATGATACAATATTCTCCTTCGTTTGATGGCCGATTTTAATTAGTCTTACATGAGAGAACCAAGCATGTTGAGCTTCATTGTCACTTCATCCGCAAGCTGGTTGAAGATGGATCCGTGGATTTGAAGTATATTCCTACAGAGGATCAAATTGCAAATATCCTCACCAAGTCCCTACTTCCAGATAAGTTTGCTAAGTTCAAGGGGCTGCTTGGTGTAATAGACAGATTGACTATTAAGGGAGGGTATTAGAATAATATCTTCATCTTAGTTGTTTCTATTTTGTTTAATGGTCAATATTGTGTATATCTTGTATAATTAGATTCTTTCTAATTCTAATGAGTTTCTTTTTAGAAACATCGTTCATTGTAATTCTACTTAATGGTCAGTTTGATCATTAGTAAACATATCCAATTTTTACCAAATACTTGTGTATTATGGTATCAAAGACGTAGGTGAAATTTTTTCAATTTCTTTGAAATTATTTTCTAGTTTTTAAAACCTGTCTAGGGTTTATGTTATTCCTGGGCGCTATGTCTGTTTCACGGGTTCTAGTTTTTGCAAATCGCGCGTATGTGGCCGCGATCCGTTTTCTGGTGAAGTTCGTGATTTTTTTCATTTTTAGAAACCGCGTCGCGATTTTTCGCGATCCGTCCAATCTCTACAATTTTTTCAAAGATTTTTCCCGCAATCTGGGTTTTTTGTTTTTTCGAATCTAAATGTGTGAGAGCCGCGCGATTTTATTTTGTGCCCGTTCTGCTCTTTGCGCAATTTTTTGCGCTCGTTTCTACCCGTGATTTCGTCTTTCCACGTCAGATCTGTTTTTGTTTTGCGCGGCCTTTCGGCGGCATTTTTCAACACCCTTTTCCATTTCTTTTTTGCACGTCTACAGTTTGTGTTTCACGCCGTCTGCAGGGCCTCGACACGAAATTTATGTTCGCGATTTTACACCTCTGTGTGCATGACTGCTATCTGGGTCTTCGACTACGCTTTTCGTGGTGACCTTTCTTCTTGTCTAGGCACGATTTTTTTTTACGAGTGTGATTTTCAGCTCTACAACACGATTTTTCGTGTTTGGTTCAATCTTTTCTATGTCGCCTAGGGTTTTTCACGAACCCTCAGTAACTGTTTTGCGGCCAAGGTTTTCTAAAAAATCTTTTTGAAAATTATGATGTTCGGGTTTTTTGGGGTTTTTTGAAAACTCATCTAGGTCACTGTCAAAATTTTTTGGGTTGTCAACAATCCATAAATTGGAATCCGTGCCACCAAAAATTTTCAAGATTTGTCTCTAAGTCAATGCCTTTTTCTGCCTCTTTTCTTGCATGCCTCGCGTTTACACGATTTTACGCATCTTCTACCTCGATATTTGTGCCATCATTCAGTCAACTAGCTTTGACCTCAGTTTTCAGCAATGGCATCTTTGACGAATATTCTGCTCGAGGGAAGTTAGAAATTCAATGGCAGAAATTATAACACCTGGAAACAACGGATGCTCACCATTTTTGAGTATCGCATTATTGATCAATTGGTTCTTGGAAAGGTCACCAGTCCCACTGCAGTCAGTCCTGAACAGACAAAGTTTGATGAACAAAATCATGAAGCAATCATGCTCATCAAGCTCTTAGTGACCGACGATCAGCTTCCTCAGATACCTTCCAACAAAACAGCTACCGAGATATGGGAGCATCTCAGGACGCTACATGAGACGTCTGATAGAGCAGAGCCTTCTTTCTGAAAAATATGCTCTTCTCTATTGTCATGGATGAGCACAAATCCCTTCAGGATCATCTCAATCAGATCAAGGAAATCCATGACCAGTTGGAAGCCATCAGTCAGAAAATGGAGAACATGATCGTGATAACTCTGAAGAGCTTACCAAAGTCCTATGAGCATTTTGTCGAAACACTCAACATCACCTCAACTGGTGTTGATCTAAAGTTCGCTCGTCTCTGCACTAAACTTCTGCAACAAGATCGATGGAAGCAGAAATTCGACAGCGGTAATAGCTCCTCCGCTTCAGAACAAGCATTTGCAACTAAATCCTTCCAGAAGGATAAAGGTAAATCACAATCTTCTCAGTTTTCTCAGCAGAAACCCTATGCTCCATCATCAGAAGGCTCGAAGAAGAAAAATGTTCAGTGCAATTACTGCCATAAATTTGGTCACATGAAGCTGGAGTGTCGTAAACGCTTGGCTGCACAAGCTAAGCAAAGTAGTT
Organism: Cryptomeria japonica; assembly: GCF_030272615.1. Lineage (NCBI taxonomy): Eukaryota > Viridiplantae > Streptophyta > Pinopsida > Cupressales > Cupressaceae > Cryptomeria > Cryptomeria japonica. Next base: position 577,667,770 of record NC_081406.1, read on the forward strand.
CGCAGCCAAAAGCAAATGTAGCAGACCACACTGAGCAGAGCGAGTCTACCTTTTAGGCCTTCATGGCTAAAAGACCTGCAGACCAAGTCAAATCCTCTACCTGGTATATAGATTCAAGTGCCTCACGCCACTTCACTCATCGCCGAGATTGGTTCACTGATTTTCAGCCGTACTTAGATTCAGTTATATTTCGAGGGGAAGAGTACACCGTTCTTGGAAAGGGCAATCTACAGATTCAGTATGGCGGGAAGAAATTAATTTTCCTCAATGTGTTCTATGTTCTAGGAATGGAACTCAACCTTCTCTCAGTCAGTCAAATTCTACGACATTCTCCTCGGCTCCATGTGACCTTCAGTTCACATCAATGCAGTATCATTGATCAGGAGACTCAGACAACTATTGTTGTGGGTCTTGAGGATCATGGTCTATTCAGACTAGTTGATTCTAGTGATTCTGCGGAGCTTGCCATGGCAACTAAGCGCTCCTCTTTTAGTACACTCTGGCATCAGTGGTATGGGCACTTAAATGTGCACTATCTTTCTCAGCTTGTTCGGGAAGATCTTGTGATCGGACTGCCAGAGATCCAGACCCAAAACCTCGGAGTTTGCAGAGCATGTCAGGCTGGCAAACAGCATCATACTCCCTTTTCGGATGGCGACTCTTAGAGAGCCTCTAAGGTACTCCAACAGGTCCATGTTGATATTTGTGGACCTATGGCTACTCCTTCTGTCACTCGGTCCAGGGATTTTCTACTTTTTGTTGATGATTTTAGTAGAAAAATGTGGGTGTATTTTCTTCAATAGAAATCAGAGGTTTTTGTTGTGTTTCAAAAATTTAAAGCATTAGTAGAAAAAGAGTCTGGTAATCATATTGTAACTCTTCGGTCTGATAAATGGGGAGAATTTTGTTCTTCTGCTTTCTCCCATTTCTGTGAACATGGCATCAAGCGCCAACTCACTACACCTTACACCCCTCAGCAAAACGGTGTCATTGAGCGGAGAAACAACACGATAACCGAAATAGCTCGGTCTATGCTTGAACACAAGTGTACCGAAGAAATTTTGGGCTGAAGCAGTTAATACTGCAGTCTATCTTCTGAAACGGTCTCCTACTTTGGCTGTGAAGAAGAAGACTCCGACAAAGGCCTGGTCAGGCCGCAAGCCCAAAATCAGTCACCTGAAGGGTTTTGGCTCCACTGCCTTTGTTTGGATCCATGATGCAAAATGCACCAAGTTGGATGCCAAGAGTCAGAAACTCATGCACACCGGCTATAGTGATAATGACAAAGCCTACCGACTAGTTGATATTGAGACAGATTGTGTCATCTTCAGTCGAGACATGGTTTTTGATGAGGGTCGAGGGCCATTTCAGCTCTCTCCTCCAGTTGTGGATTCAGACGATCAGCCTTTGAAAGCTTCAGACTTGGGTGTTCGTCTTCCATTAGGTCCACCTGATGGGAGGGCTCCAGCTGTTCCAACTCCCGCACCTTCACCAGTTCCTTCTCCTACAGGATCACCTAGACATGCAACTGCACCACTTCATTTTCCACAAATTTCATCTGATCTTCTGTTAGATGACCTTGATCCTGTTGCACCTCTTGCATCTGATGTTGGCACTTCTACTCTTCGGCCTAAATGGTGGGCTAAGACACTTGTTGATCTTCATGATGATTAACTCATCGAGGGTAGAACTGCTCGGAAAAAGAGCAAGCAGCCTGATTATGTCAATTTTGCTCTCATGGCCAACATTCACAGTGTGTATGAACCTCAAACATACACAGAGGCGAAAGGGATACCTGAGTGGGAGCAATCTATGGCGACTGAACACCAAACCTTGCTAAAAAATAACGCTTGGGTTCTGTCAGATCTTCCTCCAAGGAAGAAACCCATTGGGTGTAAATGGGTCTATAAGGTAAAATACAAGGGTGAAGGCACTTTAGATAAGTACAAGCCTCGTCTTGTTGCCAAAGGCTTCTCTCAACGTGAAGGCATTAATTACGAGGAAACCTTTGCTCCGACTGCAAAGATGAGCACCATCAAATTAGTCCTAGCCATGGCAGCTCAGTGTGGCTGGAAGGTCCATTAAATGGACGTCAAGAGTGCTGGTGCAGGAGCACCTCATGACTAAGATAATAAGGGAAATAAAGGCTAAAGGACACACATGAGAATATGACCTTTCAATCTATGTAATAGGGTAGTCTTGTTTGTTTGATGTTTGATTTGTTTGTAATAAACCCCACCATGTTACCCAATGACATGGATTTGGCAAATTGATAAGCCACCATGGGCATATGGGCCTAGGGGTATTTGGTTGAGTATTTTTCTAAGTGTTTATCTGTTGGAGATGTCTTAGGAAGGTTTATGACATGTTGAAGCACCTCTAGGTAGTCGGATTTAACATGTCAAAAGTTGCTCAAACTTCACAACTTTGTTGACAACTTTTAATAACTACTTTTGGTTGCAAATAGCAACTTCCTTCCAACGGTCACCTCAGTACAAAAGGTGGTTGATAACCATTGAGGAAGGTATAAAATATCATCCCCAATCATCATTGGGAGGAGACAGAATGACTTTGTAAACTTTTGGCATCATTGAAGTAATATATTTCTGAGAATTTCTTGCAATTTCGTTATTCTACGCGGTGTATCGTACTATACGATTATTTTGGAGTTAGGAAACCAGTAGGATGTGTTAGAGTGGCCAATCACCTTTCAGATGCATCAAATCTGAGGTCCTAATTCACCAAGACAAGGAAGAAATCGGCAAATTTTTGGAAGTGCTCTAGATTTGACAGTCTTGTCTAGGGTGTTGCAAAGAAATGGCCTTACCTTGCTGATCCTTCATTGGTGGTTCATGGCTTTGGAGGGGATGCAAGAATGGCCAATGTATTTTAGGATTTTAAAGGCCTTTTGTAGGTTAGGACCAGTTGGAGGCGAGGGTTTGATGCATTAAGGTGGGCAACTCCATGTGGCCACCGTGCACGTGTAAGCAAACAGGTCTCACATCAGGGGTTAAAGGTCTAATCATGGCCTAAGACTTAGGAATTGGTGTATTTGCAATAACCTAAGAGTATTCCTTGAGTTGTTTTAGTGAGTTAAGGTCTGTGTCTACACGCTCCTTTGTAAAATAGGCCTAATTGGGCTATACCGGTCTCCTAACCAAAGTAGGGTTTGGATTCTTGTGTTCCCCACCGGTAAGAACCCTCAGGATATGTTTTGTAACTCTCAAAAGGGTACTCAAATCTAAGATTTGTTGTCTGGTCCTTTGGAGAAATAAAGAGTTAAGTGTGGAAAACCGGTCTGGCAAGGCTACTAGGTTTTGTAGGCATTGCTGTAGTAGTCACCCAAACCGGTAGAGGGAACCTGAATTCAATGATTGAAGGAGGTCTCCCTGACCTAGGGGACTTCAAATCAAACCTTAAATAGCCATTGTTGCATTGGAGAAGGGACCAAACCATTGTTGACCTTGTACCGGTAAATGAAAGAGACCTTGTACCGGTAGTCTTTTTGTTTAGAAGAAAGGAATGTGGGACTTGTCAAACTGATATTCCTTAACCCCTGAAAGTGTTGTATGATTGCTAGGGTCCTTGGTGTGTTCTTGGATTAGGGGAACCTATCCTATACCTATACCGGGACTCTGCATCAAGTGCCTTCCTGAATGGTGAGTTACACGAAGAGGTCTACATGACGCAACCTCCTGGATTCAAGGTTGTCGGAAAAGAACACCAGGTGCTCAAACTGGTGAAAGCACTCTATGGCCTGAAACAGGCTCCTCGGGCATGGTACATGAAGATTGATAAGTACCTCACAGATCAGGGTTTCCAGAGGAGTCCTTCTGACTCAAATTTGTATGTCACGACTATTGGCAGCGATATCATCATTTTGGTTATTTATGTTGATGATTTGAATCATCACTAGCAGCTCGGAATCTTTGGTTCAGGGAATCAAGCAGAATTTATGCTAGTCTTTTGACATGACTGACCTTGGCCTTCTACACTATTGCCTAGGTGTTGAGGTTTGGCAGCAGTCTCATGGCATCTTCATTTCTAAGTCCAAATATGTCAGGGCTCTGCTAGATAAGTTCAAAATGCAAGACTGCAAACCTATATCTACACCTATGGAGAGAGGTCTAAAGTTGTCGCCCAAATCTGGTTCTCCAATTGAGAATGAATCTGATTTCAGGCAACTAGTGGGCAGTTTAATATATCTCACCTCCACTAGACCTGATCTGAGCTATGCAGTCAGCTGCATACCCCGCTTCATGACAGCTCCTACATCAGAATATTGGGTTGCAGCGAGGCGGATCCTGCGCTGTCAAAAACACTTCAGACTTTGGTATCCTTTATCGACGAACCAAAGATATCAGACTCATTGGTTACACAGAATCGGACTAGGCAGGCTTTGTTGATGGTAGAAAGTCTACATCCGGATATGTCTTCAGTTTGGGCACAGGTGCTACTTGGACCAGTAAGAAGTAGCAAGTCGTAGCTCTTTCCTCGACTGAAGCTGAATATCGAGGAACAGTCAAAGCAGCTTGTGAGGCAGTTTGGCTTCGTCGGATGCTTTCAGACATTCAACTGTCTCAAGCCGATCCTACACCCCTCTTCTGTGACAATCAAGGGGTGTTGAAACTCGCAAAGAATCCAGTCTTCCATGAGAGAACCAAGCATGTTGAGCTTCATTGTCACTTCATCCGCAAGCTGGTTGAAGATGGATCCGTGGATTTGCAGTATATTCCTATAGAGGATCAAACTGCAGATATCCTCACCAAGTCCCTACTTCCAGATAAGTTTGCTAAGTTCAGGGGGCTGCTTGGTGTAGTAGACAGATTGACCATTAAGGGAGGGTATTAGAATAATATCTTCGTCTTAGTTGTTTCTATTTTGTTTAATGGTCAATATTGTGTATATCTTGTATAATTAGATTCTTTCTAATTCTAATTTGTTTCTTTTTAGAAACTTCGTTCATTGTAATTCTATTTAATGATCGGTTTGATCATTAGTAAATATATCCAATTTTACCAAATACTTGTGTACTAGGGAGATGGATTGCAACACTACGTTAATTGAACTTGCTCAGCATTCTCCACAGCCTTCATGTGGAATGCATGAGTGGTGATCAAGATTGGTTTCTGACAGTGTTGATGTTCAACAAATGAAAACAAATTGTTAACTGGTTTTTCTTCTATAGGTCGGTACAGTGATATTACATTGCTTGAAAGCATTGCTCTGCCTAATCAGACCTTCTAACTACAAATTTAGATAACAGTAAATGCTTGTGGTGGAATTGAATGTGAAGCAGTGAAAGAATTATCATTATCCTTTTCAGACTGAAATATAAATGTGGATCTGCTCTGTTGTTAAGATACAGTTTGATTTCGTTAAGAAGTGGACTGAACTATGTAAACTTCCTGAATTTGGTTATTATGCACACTTTCTTGACATGAATCAAATATTTTCAGCTTACAATGACAGCCACACATATGCACTCTATCTTTCTAGTGTGGCTAACTGCTAATATATAATGGACAAAGTGATGATAACAATTCCAATACCTACAGTGGGATAGTAAATGATTAAAGACAAGCCAGAGGTAAGACGAATTGTTTCACTGTTCCACTATCACGAGGAGGTTAATGGTGATCAAATTGTAGCAACTGTAACTATCATTTTCCTTCTATGCAATATACTTTGGCAGTCATGTTAGTTTTGTTAAATGTTGCTTTGAATTGATCTTGCAATCTAGATTGGAGACTCATTTTGAATCTGTTGCCTGAATTGGATTTTGTTTTGACATCAAGCACTGTTTTTAGCCCATTATCTCTATTTACAAAGGGTGTGTCTCCCACTCAACACTAATTCGCCTGTTTTTTAAAAATATAAGGACAATTCAATTAATGAATTAGTTCTGTAAAGTTACTTTACGTGTATAGATAAAGAGGTATACACACACATAAACTCATCAAGGGATGCCAGTATTTATAAGAATACAATGGTTAAAAATTATTGAAAATAGATCTTTACACATAGTAACCAATAATCAACGTTCCAACTTTCTTTTTGCAGTAGACTGGAGAAAGCAAATCATAAACAAAATTACAAAAATACTGGTAATTATCAGCTGGTAGGCAGAACATTTATTATCAACAAATACTATAAACCAACGGTATAAATATTTCTCTCTGAAATTCTTGGTACAAATCCTTGGGTGTTTCAAACTTCAAACAACTAGAAAGTCTTTGATGAGAAACATTTCTGCACTGAAATAGCAGGAACAAGGGATGTAATTCTCCATACATAATTTTGAGATGTGCCTTGAATTGAAACATAACTTGCCCCTGCACATGAACTTTAGAAATTTCAACAAGGTGCAACCATCAAAGACCAGGGTCAACCTGTTCCATGTATCTGTCTGTACTTGCAGTAATGCTTATGTCGAAGTGTGAAAACAATTAAATGAAAATAAAAAACAGAACCTGGAATGCTTTATATAATGGCACCAATTTCCAATAATGACATCCAGAAAACCCATTGGGTAAACAAAAAAGCAAAAACTATGATTCAAACTATTTAACCACTTCTATAAAGGGCTGATCTATTAATGATCAAAGTATTTCAGTCACAGGGCCAGAGATGTGGGCAGTGGCAGTTGGCACTAATTTATCCGGTATAGGGTAATCACATGCCCAGGGTCTTCACCCCGTTTCCCAGAACAAGCATGTCCCAAGGACAACAGGATGTGGAGAAAATGTCTCTCCCTCCCCACCACCATCCCCCTGGCAGGACCTCAAAGGGGTCAATCTGAGGGCAGCTCTGTAGATGCAAGGACATCCCTAAGGACATTCCCCTCTGAGAGACATGTCCTGGTATATCCTGCCATCTCTGGGGCAGCTGGGGAACATGAAGAGGTCCCTCAACTGTCCTGAGGACAATAGGACATCCCCCCACAATAAAAAAAAGGCTTTTGCACTTATAACTATATAAAAAGTAAAAAAAGAAACATAAAACCCAAAATCTAAATCTAAAAGGGATGTCCACAAGACCCCCCAATTTAAAAACATATACCCTAATACATACTCTATTGCAATTTCCAACAAAGGAAGGGAGAAAGAGGAAGAGGAAGTCTCCTACAAACTGTTAAAAAAAAGCAAGGTTGCTAGGAGGCCGGTACTAGTACTGGTACGAGAGATTGGTACTAGTACCGATATGTCTATTTTTTAAAATTGGAGACGGAAGTACTTGGAGATGCCATTTTTAATATAATTTAATAATTTATAGAAAATATCATGACATTGAATTATTGAATTGAGTTATAAAAATTCTTTGTATATTATTTCTGTCATCAATTGCTTTAGAGAGGAAGATTTGCTCTTCCTTTATACCTATCGGTGGTGCCCCTTCACCAAGGTCACCACTCTTCCAAGTTGGTCTCCAATAATTATATTATTAATAACAATATAATAATTATTATATTATTATATAATATAATAATTATACAATATATTTATAATAGTTTATATTATCACATAATAATATAATTATATCATCTCATAATAATATTATCACAATAAATATAATATAATTATATTATCACAACCTTTATGTCCCCTATGCCGGCCCGAAGGAATCCGACCATAGCATCAACACTCCCTCTTAGTTGATTAGGCCGATTAGGCCACTTACATATTTGTCTTCCTTAGGCTGGAAGTGATGACCGACATTGCCAATCTTCAACACTCCCTCTCAACTCGGGAGGATACTTCCAACTGCACAAGACATATCACCTCATCGGGATGACCAACACAATGACTATACTCATGAGCAAGCAGGAAGCTTATCACCTCATTGTGATATCACATCACCTCATCATGATGTTTGACCACAATGGCTACATACATATGTGGAAGAGAAAAATATCATCTCACTATGATAGTAAGTATTATGGCATATCCACGGATATCACCTCACATGATATCCACCATAGAGATTTCCTCATGTAATATCCACCATTATGGCTTATCCATAGATATCACTTCAAATGATATCTGTTGCCGGGAATAATCATTATGTCATATTGTCGTATTATGTTATGTTGTCATCGGTAATACTGAGTTACGGCGGTCAATTAGTTAGTCATCCCGAAGGGCAATTGGACACGACGGTTGGTCGCACCCCTTCGGGTATTATATATTGCATACCTTTTCTTCTTAGTAGCTTCATCATAGTCGTATCTGGGTGTAATGTTATAAGCACTTGATGTACATGGGCTATTGAATTTATAAAGAAGCTGGTTCTTTAAAAAAATTAAAAAAAAAGTGGTGGTGGAACCACCGTGTGGTGGGACACCGTGCAGTGGACTACCGGGTGGGACACCGTGCAGTGGGACACCATATGGAGCACCGTTGTGCGATGGGACACCGTACGGTGGACTACCGTCGATGGAGGTCACCGGCCTCGAAGGGTGTTCATCTACCGTACGGCCAAATAGCATCCACCGTACAGCCTTCCCAGACACTGTACAAGAGACCAATCACCGTACGACACCAAGTTTCGAGTGCAACAGTCGTCGTACGGCTCAGCCACCATACAACAGACCACTCCATCGTACAACAGATAACCTCTGTACAGGCTCAAGACATTACAGTCCGTAGGCCTGAAGGAGCACGGCGATAACGGCAGCGGTTTAAAAGAGGGTTAAAGGGAAAATACCACGGCATGGCAGGGATAAAGGTGGTGATGGCACATGAAAAAAAAAAACGACGACCAGATTTAAAATCATTCGATGGAGTCTGGAGCCAAGACACTGAAAAATTAGTGTGGAGAAGCAGGTTTTTGGCATCTTAAAATATCACAAAAATGATGTGCACCATGGACTTCCACGTGCATCTGAAGGTTTTCAATTGGTGTTGGCGGCGGGGGCGCTACCCCTCGACCCCGCTGGGGGCACTACCACCAGACCCCCAGTTTATTTTTGAGCTACAATACACTTTTTGAGTTGGGCGAAGGCATCAAAGAAATCACGGTAAGTGTTGGGGTTGTTTCGTACTATGAGAAAGAAGCCTGAAGCTAAGCATTGGCAGGGAAGCCATAGGCCGTAGAGGGAGACAGATTTAGAGGTTGCAAACAAACAAAGTTTGAGGGAAGGCATTGCAAGAACACGAAGTCGTACAGCACCAGAGAGTTATTCAATTCAGTTATCAGCCTTTGGGGAGTGTGATGGAGGATTTGAGGCGTCTCCTAGCCTTTGTGCCAGAAGGTTGTGGCCACTTCCAGGCACGAATGGTACGCTTTGAGGAACGCGGAGTATGTCTCAACTGGACGTGAGGTTGCCTTGGTGGATGCACAAGGGCTCGGGAGGAGTTGACCACCAGGTTGGAGGCAGTAGTAGCGTGAGCCTCAGCTTAGCGTACCCAAGTCTTGGATGCCAATAGGGCAGCACGGGTGACTATCGAGGACAAATTGGCTAGGGAGACAGTATCATTTGAGTAGCAGTTGGTGGAGGTTGAGACTAAAAAGCAAGTCTTGCAGACAAGTTTGGTTTAGGCACAGGAGGACTGTGATGTCAAGGAACAAAAAGAACTCCTTGCGGAAGCAATAATGGTGACATCCACACTTGAGCATCGGATGGTAGCAGAAAAGAGTTTTCAGGCGAGGACGTAGCACGTGTATGAGTTTCGGGCTCGACTGGCGTTAGCAGTTCCTGTAATTCTCTACCTTGGTTCTGTTTAATGTCATCTCTATTTTGTATTAAGTCGTCCGGAGACGACTTCTTTTCTTGGGGGGGATGATGTTGTCAGGAATAATCATTATGTCATGTTGTCGTATTATGTTATGTTGTCGTCGATAATAATGAGTTACGGCGGTCAGTTAGTTAGTCGTCCCGAAGGGCAATTGGACGCGATGGTTGGTCGCACCCCTTCGGCTATTATATATTGCATACCTTTCCTTCTTAGTAGCATCATCATAGTCATATCTGGGTGTAATGTTATAAGCACTTGATGTACATGGATTGTTGAATTTATACAGAAACTGGTTCTTTAATATATTTCCATTATGTTATGTGCATTTACTTTCTGCATTTAATCGTTTACCCAAACAATATCCACCATTATGGCATATCTAATGATATTACTACATGTCCACAATCCACAGATTTCACGTCACATGAAATCCACCATGCATATCTCTTTATGTAATATCCACCATTATGGCTTATCCATGGATATCACATCTCATGATATCCACCATTATGGCATATACATAGATATTACTACTAGAGACATAAACCATTATGACATATCCATAGATATCACGTCCCATGATATCCATCATAATGGTATGATCAATCAATATCGTAAGATCGTCATGATCAGATGTACAAGTGTTCACTATTGAGAGATCGTCACCTCACAATAATGTTCACAAGGGCTCATCAAGCACTAATGTATCTCAACTAAATAGCGTTCCTTTTCACCATGTCTCTAACATAGTGATACTTGATCTCCACATGCTTTGATCCATCATGAAATGCACGGTTGGAGTCTACATCACTCCAAGCTCACCAAGTATCATGAAACTCTATCCCATGAATCAAAGTCCTCTAGCTGCTATAATTTCCTAATCATTAGAGAAACCATCTTGACATGGTCCACTCCCTCTGAACCAAAATGACCAAGATCCTCAGAAGTCAACTGAAGCAAATCCTCTAGCTGCTCCCTTTGTCAGGGAAGCATACACTTCTTTACCAGAACTGTTAAATGTTGTCGTCCAATGTGAAACTCACAATAGATATAAACACGATGACCAACTCCAACCAAACGCCTCATCACAAGGAGAACTCATAGTGTTTTGCCAATAAAGTGTAATTCAATGCATTGCAAAAATAATAGACATGACAGAATGCAACATGATAGAATATAAAGAAACTCAGATCTTCATTGATTCATAATAATGTCAGTACAATGACGATGACCATACTAACCCTGTCTCCATGACCAAGGACTCGCTAATATATAAAGGTGACCGGTCAGTTACCCGATGTCAACTGTCGACAATCGACGGGTTAACTGTCGTCATTAACTCTAATTACATTAAATATCTTATTGCTTAATTACCCGGCAACATCATCCCCCCCAAAAAGAAATGTCGTCTTCGGACGACAGACAACAAAATGGGAATGATATGCCTACAACAGATAACAACTACGAACCCCACAAAATAACTACTACACACAGACTACTGAGGGGGTAAGGGAGGCGTCCCTGATGGTGGAGGGGCTGGGGCTGCTACTGCCATCTGCTCCTAAAGCTGTACCACCTGGTCGGTCCGGTATCGGAGGTCCTACTCAGCCTGCAACTGCCGCTCCCGGGAACTCACTCGAAACACTGCCTCCATCAATTCCTGATGCTTCGCCTCCAACTCGACTGCCAGGGTAGCAACTCTCAATTCTGCTAAGGCGCTCTCATTTGACTGCACTACCAACTCTACCTTCATGGCACTCAATTCTCCTCTCACGGTGGCAAGGATCTCAGCTGTACTCCTAGCATGGGTGCGCTGCTGCTCTAACTCTGTCTCCAATGCAGGGATGCGAGTGGCCAACTCCTCCTGAGCCCTATCCACCTTGAGTTGAGTCTCTCGAAGCTCGAGATACCTATCTCGTATAGCCTGCTCAATCCGTCTGACCACAGACTGTGTCTAACTCCCTCCAGCCACCTCCTGGCTCTGCCACTCTACTCGCATCTCTGGAAGATCAAGCGTCGGCCATCCATGTTGCTCAAAACACTGCTGAAATGCCACTACTACTCCAGATGTAGCAAATGCAAGGAGTCTCCGCAAAGTGAGCTGTCCGACAGACGACTCTACTGTCGAGGCAACCAGTAGCTGAACCTCCTCCATCCTGGCTAAGAACTGCACCATGGCAGTAGGTCTCCCCTCTCCAATTCGTCCAACCTGATGCTGCTGCTGCAATGATACCGCCCCCTCCTCCACCAGCGGTGTCTTTCTATCGCCCTGCTTTCTAGTGCCACTGCCCAAGTCGATAACCCCTGGAGGTGAAGGAATACAAGGGTAGGAAGGTGTGGGTGGTGCCTGCCTGCATGAGGATGAAGGTAGAGCCGCATATCTGTCTAGCCATGAATCGACATCGTCCCCCGCCGGCCTATCCTCGACCGTCCTCTGGGCCTCCTCTATCCTAGGTTTCGTCAGGATGACGGGCATGCATACTGGTGCACTCGCTGGTGTCGTCATCTTGGCTGTGACTGGCGATGGCTGGACTGGTGGAGGCCGAGGATGCATCTGACCAAACCCAAGTATGGGGATGGTAGAGATGGTAGCCACTGTGACTCCAGATGATGCCAATGGTCCTCCCTCTCCTCCGACGGTCAGGAATGCTGGAGTAAATACCACTTGGCCTGTCCTGCCAGCTCCCCCTCCAGGCATTCCACGATGCCCCCTCGGTACACTTGCCAACGATACTGTCTGAGTGGTGGGGGTCTCCTACGGCGGTACTGGCTGCTCGGTCTATGAAAACCTGAAGGTGCTATCTTCCTCTGAATCATCTGACCCCTCACTTTCCTCCTCACTAGTGCCATGTCGTCCTGAATCCGTGTCACTGGCCGACACCACTACGTGAACCTGTCTCCTCCTCTTCCTGCTAGTCTGTCTCTCGGCAGTAGTCAAAATATCCAGCTCTGACCAATAAAATATAGCTGGCTTAAGGGAGTCGATGCTATCCCGCGGCTACCATCCTCTATGGTGTGGTGGCACCTGTACCTGCACGAAATCTAAAAATAATCCGATAGCGTGATGTGACATATAAAATACTTTATGTTTCAGCATCATACAATCGTGGGCTCTGTCTGACAGTAGATTGGCCCAATCATACACCGTGCCCTTTCTGAGTCCTGTCATCAATGCGATCATAGGTACTACCGCATCTGATGCTCTACTGGCGCCAGTCAGCCTACTCTGTACTACGTAAAGTAAACATTGCCAGATGCCAGATTTTAAAAATGTCTTCTTCAGACCTCTTCCCTTTGGATCCAAGATGCGACTCCATTCTTCTGTAGTCAAGTTGTCCCTACAAATTTCTTTTAATAGCTGGGTTCTTTCCTCGGACAACTTTGTTACCTTTTTGTCAATCTTTTTACCCTTGTCAGGAATGTCAAATACTCTCTCAAAATCATCAAAGTTAAATGAAACAATGATGTCAGTGTGCTGGAAATTGAATGACGATGTGCGAAGTTCAGGATCATATGTTTTAATCATTTGTCGTAGGCAGGGTTCGAATTCCTTAATATTAAAAATGGGCATCTGAATAGCATCATGGACACTAGCTTTTGCTAATTCAATTTTTACCTCAATATCTGACGGGCTCGTGGCATTTTCCCACCATTTCCTGCACACCGTTCCAGCCAAACCCTCGAATAGAATTGTATCTGCGGTGACCTGCGTAACTCTTCCCTTTCCTGCATCCTATGCAATTGCTTTGCCCTTGTCTTGGTCGCCCATTGCTATAGCAGGTTTCTTTCCGGCTTCCTTCTTGGTTTGCTCTTCTCTTTCTTGCAATTTCTTCCTCCAATCTAGCTTTTTCAATCCCCTAGGTTCAGTCGCCATTAATCAAAATAAAATAAAAATTCCTTGTCTAGGGTTCGATTTGTAACTATTTCGAGCCTTAACTGTCTTTCGTTTTGTACGGATTTGCCTTGCTAATGTGGTATGGCTGATTTGATTGTACGGCTATCACCTGACAATTTTCTAACTGGCAAGTAGCTGATTTGTCCATACGGACGTCATTATAACCCGACAATTTTCTAACTTGGCAATTTCCTGAGTATTCATGCCATATAAAACACTTAATGACAAAAATAAAAAAATAACTACTTTTTTCTGTACGTCCCTTTTTACTTTTTTTTTTCTTCTTTTTTTTTTAACTCAATTCCGTACGGCCTTTTCCGTACGACCATACGGATTTTTTTTTTAATTTTAAAAAATTCCATACCATACGGCCGTACGAGCCCACTGTACTGTTATTTTCGTACGATAGCATTTTTATATTTTTTTATTTTCCGTTTTTTTTCCTACAGCACCGTACGGGGTTGTACGGACCTACCGTACGGTCCTTTCCATACGACCGCACTTACCTGTCCGCCTAGGCGGACCTCATCTCTTGCCTCCGTTGGTGATAGATTTTCAACTTGGAGCCATTTACAGCATCAAGCACCTCCATCCCGTCCATTGTCCACAGCTTGATGGCTCCGTTCGCGCCAACTTCGCAAATCTTAAAGGGACCTAGCCATTTTACCCTGAACTTGCCCGGCTTAATTTCATTTCGACCATTAAACTTCAATACCAATTGCCCCGAGGTGAACGGCATCCTTCTTAAATGTTTGACGTGCCAGGCTTTCCGTCGTTGCTGAGTTGTCTCCGTCGGCCACTGTGCCATCGTCCGTCTTTCATCCAACTTATTCAGGGCGTATAGTCTCTCCCGGAGGCTTTCCATGTCGCCTAACCTGTTGTCAATGGCAATTCTGAGACTTGGCACCATGAATTCCACTGGCACCACAGCCTCCTGGCCATACATTAATTGGAATGATGTCTGCCTAGTGGTTACCATGTAAGTTGTTCGGTACGCCCAAAGTATCGACGGTAGACACTCCTCCCAATCTTCCTTCTCAACCCCGCAGGACTTATAAATTACTGACACCATGATTTTGTTGGTCGCCTCAGCCTGGCCGTTTGCCCGAGGATAGTACGGACTTGATAGAGAATGGAAAATTTTGAATTCGGTTGTCAACAACCGAATAATGTGCTTTACGAAGTGCCCTCCTCTATCACTTGTCAACTGTATAGGTATTTTGTACCGGGTGATAATCTGTTCATAAATGAATCTCGCCGTACTAACGGCGGAGTTGTCTGCCAAGGCCCTTGCTTCGACCCATTTGGTCAAGTATTCGGTCAAGTATTCGGTCGCCACAACAATGTATCTACATCGTCGAGCCCGGCTTGGTTTCAACGGACCAATGAAGTCTAACCCCCATCTTTCGAACAGTTCTTGAACATTCGACGGGTTGAGTGGCATAAAATCCCTCTTTAACGGTCGTCCAGCGCGTTGACATGTATCACAACTTGTCACCCATTCTCTAGCGTCATTATGCACTGTCGGCCACCATAAGCCTGCTAGTAAGACTTTCCTTGTCGTCGTGTCCAGTCCCATGTGTCCTCCTGCGACCCCTTCATGTGCTTCTCTCAGGACTCCTGGGATTTCCTCTTCCAAGACGCATCGTCGTAGGATCTGGTCAGGTCTCATCTTGTAGAGAAGGCCATTTATAAGTTGGAACATTCTGCTTCTTAGTACAAGTTTTCGTCTTAAGCCTGACGACATTTCCTTAGGAAATTTTGAAGTTGACAGGTATTCGCCCACACTCGTGTACCAGGCAGGAAGGACGGCAATGCGAAAGAGATGGGCGTCTGGAAAATCCTCGTTAACACCTTCAGTCGGCTCTCCAGACTTGATCCGTGATAGCTGGTCGGCGATGACATGGCTCTTGCCAGGTCTGACAATGATGTTGAATGTAAATTCTTGTAACAACAACAACCATCGGCTAATCCGCCCCTGGATGATTGGCTTGTTCACCAGGTACATCAACGCCTGGTGATCCACATAAAATGTGAATGGTGTCGCCAATAGGTAATGTCAGAATTTCTAGACAGAGTATACCATCTCGAGGGCTTCTCTCTCCGTCGTGCTGTAATTCTTCTCTGCTTTTGACAAGAGTAGGCTTGCAAAATACACTGGGTGGTCCAACCCATGGCTACCAACCTGCGCCAGTGTGGCCCCTATGGCAAAGTTGGATGCGTCGACATGTACATGGAACTCTTTGTCCCAGTCTGGATATGTCAGGATTGGCACACCTACCAACCGTGACTTTAACTCCTAGAAAGCCTCTTCTTGGGCCATCCCCCAGATGTACGACTCCCCCCTTCGTGTCAGCATATCAAGTGGGTATGATACTTGGGCAAAGTTCTTAATAAACCGCCTATAATACCCAATGTGTCCAAGAAATGACTTGACGCTAGTGACATCGTTGGGCGCCTCCATCTCCACAATAACCCATACCTTGTCAGGGTCAGTCTTCAGTCCGGCCTTGCAGACGATGTGCCCTAGTAACTTGCCTTGAGGCACCATAAATCTGCATTTCTTGGGATTTAGGGCGAGGCGGGCTCGTCGGCATCTTTCCATGCATTCGCCAAGTGCGACGAGATGTGCCTCTTCCATGCTGTAAATGGACCAGTCGTCCAAGAATGCTTTGAAGTTTCCTACGAACATTTTGTCGAAAATATGGAGGATTATCCGTTGGAAGGTAGCTGGCGCGTTGCACAACCCAAATGGCATCCGGTTGTATGCATAGACGCCATCTTCTACGACAAAAGTGGTCTTCAATTTGTCCTCCTCTGCAATGGAAATTTGATTATATCCCGAGAATCCATCCATAAATGAATAAATTTCATGGCCTGCTACTTCCTCGAGGATGGTGTCTGTGAATGGTATGGGAAATGGATCTTTAATTGTGACAGCATTCAAACACCTGAAGTCTACACAGATTCTTATCTGATCGGCCTCCTTTTTCAAGGATATCACAATGGGTGATACCCATTCGCTGGTCTGGACCTTGAAGATGATTCCTTCTTCGAGCATGTGGTCAATTTCGTCATTTACCCTAGCGGCATAATTTTTGTTCATCCTGTATGGCCGCTTCCGTACAGGCATGGCTTCGGGAACCAGAAGGATCCAGTGTACACAAAGTTCTTGTGGTACCCCTTTGAGGTCTTTATATGTCCAGGCGAACACATCCTTGTACTCTGTGAAAATTTTGAACGTCGTCGTCTTCAAGACCGGATTCCAGTCGTCACCGACCATAATATTTTTCTATTCTGAAGTTTCTCTAAGGTTTGTAATTTTAAGTGCGGATTCCTCGTACCTTATGGGCTTACTCTTGTCGAACTGGTGCACTGGTGCGTCATCCACAGGGGCATCCCCTTCCTTGTATTGTACGTACTCTGGCGGGAACTCGTTCTCGTCAAGTTCTTCTTCGATCTCCAGCACATTGCACCCGTACAATAATTCATAGTCTTCCATTTGCCAATGGAGGAGCCCTCTCAAAGAATCTGTCTCGTCCTCAGAACAGGCTTGAATTCCTAAGATGCCTTTGTCATCTGGTTCCCTGCCATCCTTCCCTTCGTCCATACTGTCGTCCCCGTCGGACTCTGACTCTGATGCCAACTCTTCACTAACCAGTTGGGTTTTGAGGTCAATGATATATCTTCTACCGGCCTTTTCCAAGGACAAGGTGTTCTTTTTCCAATTGTGGTTTGCTTTTGCCGCCACCAACCAGCCTCTGCCAAGGATGGCATCATATCCCTTCTTCTTCAATGGGATGACCACAAAGTTCAAGACGAACGGCTGTGTTCTGATCGTTAGTGGTTGCGCCATGAGTGTGCCAAGCGGCTTGATGCTGTGTTGGTCTGCTCCCAATAAATTAAAGGTGGACGGCCAGAGAGTAGGTTTGCCCAATTTTTTCCATGTTTCCTCTGGCAAGACATTTACTCCCGACCCGCTGTCGACAATGGTGTCGATCAAGATGGTGCCCAGTATACCCATTTCCACCACTACTGGGTATCTACCATTGTTGATCGTCAGGGCTAATGGGTCTGCCGCCGTCTCACCAAGGTTGTCCCTTCCATGTGTTGGTTGTCCGCAAGTGTGGCATACTTTCCAGGAGATCCTTCATTTTGACGGGTATCTCGACCTGTAGCAGTTGGTTTATAATATTTGTTTCTGCTTTAGAGTGAGAAGTACCTGCAAGCCCGTGGGTGTCCTTGTTCGTCGACATCTCCTTCTCCAGTTCCGCTCGTGCCTCCAGTGCCTTTCGTTTTTCCGTACGAGGATCTAGGTAAGTGGCCGCTTTCGTCTTGGATCTTGTTATGGCGAGCACATCCTCCGTTTCTACATTCAACAAATTCACTCCAGATTTCGAACAGTTGCCATCGTCATGGTCCCCCGGACCACACCACTTGCAAAGTTTTTGTGGCACTTCCTCCGCTGTACAGTCCCTGGCAAAATGCCCCCATTGGTTGCAAGCCCGACATTGTATCATCGGCCGCCCTTTAGCGTCGTATTGGATTCGGCTTCTATTATTAGTATTATTATTATTGCCTCTTCCTCCTCGCCTGTTGTTCCGATAGCCGCCAGACGACGCGTTGTTGATCGCAGGCTGGGACATGTCGGCTGGCGCAGACGGTTCCGTAAAGAGAACCTGTTGGTTATGGGTCCTCATATTGTACGGACACTCCTTGGTAAGGTGTCCGGCAATCTGACAAATATCACAAAATGCTTTCTTCAGACAAGACCCCTTGGTGTGTCCGTCGCTGCGGCAGTCCATGCACCATAAATCCCCTTCGTCGGCTTTGCTTGTGCTTCCTTTGGTCGCCTTCATCTATCTCATCATTCGCTCCATATCTTTCTGGAGAGCCCGTACCTTCTGATTAGACTCTTCATCACTGCTACTGCTTTTGTCAGAAGAGGAATCGTCGTCTGACGAGGATTTCTTTTTCTTTTTCTTGGACGTCTTCTACTCGCTTTCTAAATCCATTGCCCTATTATAGGCATCGATATATGAAGAGGGAGGTACGATCTTCATTTTCCGTCTAAGAGACATCTTCAGACCTTCCACGAACCACCGTTTTTTCAGTCCGTCTGCGGGCTGGTTCTCCATTTTTCCTAGCAGCTCTTTGAGCCGTCGGCTGTAGGTTCGAACCATCTCGTTCTTCCTCTGTTTCGTGCCGTAAATTTCGGCTACAATCTCATTATCGTCTCTTAGGAGACGAAACTCCGCTTGAAATTCCTTCTTCAAGTCAGGCCATGTGCTAATTGTAGCCTTCTCCCTATCGGAGAACCAGTCGATGGCCACGCCCCTTAGCGTTGCAGGAAACTGTGTTACCCACTCGTCCTAATCAGTAACACCATTCGCTCCCCAAATTGTTTCACAAGTGCGACAGTGGCGGACAGGGTCTTCTTTCCTGTCCCCATGGAACTTTGGAAGTTTTTGTTTTTGCGCCATGCCTTGTCTTTTTACTACTGGTGGCTGCTGTCCTACTCCGGATGGATTAGATCCTATAAGAGGTGCTTGACCGCCGTGCCCCGGTGTCCCTCCGACACTCTTGGCAGCCCTGGTGTCTTCTCCCTCCCTTACCTCCTCCCCACTCCGTGAGTTTTCCTAGCCTCTGGTGTGCGTGACAAGTCCCTCAAGTCCCTCAAGTCCCTCAACTGAGTTTTAGTACACTCTATCCTGTGGCGGGTTTCCGCAAGTAACTCCTCCCGACTCCGTGGGTGGCCGTCAGCCTCACCGTCCCCTTCGGAGCGTTCCTCCTCCCTTCGCTTATACCTCCGTCACCTTTCCGCTTGTTGTTCAAGGATCAAGGCACGTTGGGCTACTGCACATTCATCTATATACTCTTGCTTATTTTTGTCTTTATTCAATGTATTGGGCATTAATTCCCGTACGGCTTTATAAATAACGACATATAAAAGTAGAACACTTTTATTCATTCATCCTGTGGGATACAAGTCTATGTCAACAATATGACATAATCATTACAATGAGTGTTCTTTATTCTGCCCCGTACAGCTCAAGGTTCAAGTGTCCCGTCGCATGCCATCCTGTTGCGCTTCCCAACGACGGTTGTTTTCTTCATACTGTAGGAGAATCTGTTGGCGTCGTTCTTCGCAAGCAATTTCCTCCAGGCAAGCCCGCTGTGCAAGTGAAGCCTGTGCGAGCAATTGGGGGAGGTGGTTCATCAACTAATTCACCGCAGGGCTAACTTCCAGTGCGGTCCACACGGCACTTGTTGGAACTTCCGCCTCCGTGGCCTCTCTTCGGACGTAGGTTTCGAGGGCCACCTGAAGCAAGATTGAAAATTCCCTTGTTGTAGTATCTTCGTCCGCCTCAGGGTTAATCTCGCTCGCGAGTAGGCCCATCGTGTCCGTACGCCATCCGCTCCTTTTCTCGAGTCTATCTAGGCAACGGTGCCAAATGTTTTGCCAATAAAGTGTAATTCAATGCATTGCAGAAATAATAGACATGACAAAATATAAAGAAACTCAGATCTTCATTGATTCATAATAATGTCAGTACAATGACGATGACCATTCTAACCCTGTCTCCATGACCAAGGACTCGCCAATATATAAAGGTGACCGATCAGTTACCCAGTGTCAACTGTCGACAACCGACGGGTTAACTGCCGTCATTAACTCTAATTACATTAAATGTCTTATTGCTTAATTACCCGACAACACATGGCACATGGGAATGAAGCTCGACTTAGAAAATCAACATCGTTCAACAAGGAGTCGCACCAAGATAGATAGAGCACATGCCATTGGAAAACTCCGGTCACAAAAGAAACCTTTATCATGCTCCATGCCGCAGCAAAATAGCATGCCATGATGGTTCTTCAAAACATATGACCAAAAGAAAAAACATATTTCCAGGTGACTATAGAAATGATGCTCACAGAGTTTCCCCAATTACAAAGATGGCCACACACTAACTACTCACAACAACCATAGTCCACGAAAAGAATGAATAAGCTCCCACACGATGTGTCAGGATGGCTCTTCAAGTCCAATATCAACACAATAAAGAAAACTCAATTCCATAGAACAAGGATTTGAGGTGCTTCTGATCAAGGACTAACGCCTTGTCATAGTCTTGTACAGCATCCACGTACTCCTTCAACCTCAACTTTGCCTCTGCTCTATTAGAATAAGAATACACAAGAGCCTCCTTCACTTTCTCCTGAATGTTGGAAGCAGCCAGCACTTGGGGCTCAAACTTGTTGCGCGAGAGAGCCAAGTCTATGCATCTGGAATAATAGTCAATAGCCTTGTTCCAATCCTCATCCCAGAAGCACTTGTTGTGCAATTCAAGCAAACTCTTAGCCAATGAAGTTTCTTCATTTCCTGGAAAGGAAGCTAAAATCTTGACGTTTTGAGGATTATCAACGCGCAGCATGAGCACACCATCCTGGGTGCCTTGCTTGAAGTATGGCTGTTTGATTGCAATCTTTGAGCCTTTGGGATAAAGACTGCTCGGAATTTATTTCTCATTAATTCTTTCTTTATAAAATCTTTGTCTTGCTGCCTCAGAGATTATAAGTTACTTGCTGCATATTGTCATCAGATAAATCACCACTTCTATATTTATTAAATTGTTTCCTTGATAATATCTTTATCATAATCGAACTAATTTTGATCTTTGTTTTTTTTTTGCTGTGTGCTCGATATAAATACATCTTGTTAAATTGTCTTCTCATAAGCACTCCCTTTACTTCTTTTATGAAATCCTCATAGTCGGCTACCATTTTAATTTATTCTTCCATAGTCTTAATTAAATCGCTGCTCTTTAATAAGTCCACCATATTATATGATTAAGTCGCTATCCAATCAAATGAGTCGGCTAGATTCATATTTTCAAGGTATGTGAATATGCCCAACATGTTAAGATTGCAAGATTATTTATTTCTTCATATATCGTTGCATATTTAATTATCATGAAGTCGCCATTCTAGAGGAAGTCACTAGAGCATGTAATTAAATTCTTTCATAATGAGAACATTATTATCACTCGCTTTGTTCCAGCATGATCGATACTTTCTCATGAAACAATTATCACTTTGACCATTAGTGATAATCGCTGCTTTTTTTGAATCAATGTTTGACATGAGCATAAACTCATTCGCTACTTTTCTGATTCTTGATCACTCCATAATACATAGTAATTGCATCCTGCCGGTAGATGAAATCGCTGCGTTCAAACTCTAATTTGTTGATGATGAAATCACTGCCTTCGTATTAGTCGCTGCTTTAACACATCACTGACTTAGAATTTTTTTTTTGCTCAATAATCGCTGCTCTCTTTGTATCAATCATTGAATGGATTGTTAAATGAATACACTAAACACGCGTCCTTCCAACATAATTTTATTATGGAATTGACCAAGGAAATAAATCGAATAGCTTTGGTAAAAGTCTTTCTTTAATATGCTGCATCTATAGGCTGGAATTGCTGTATGTTCAAAATGGTCGCTTGCCTTAGCTTTTCTCAAAATAGTAATCAATCGCATCACTATTTTGTTTTCTTGTTATTTGTTGCTGACTTGTATTTTGACAAGCTATCCAATTGCTTGTATTGTTCTTAAATCGGCTATCATAAAAAACACTTAGTATATTTCTTCTTTTGCAGTCGGCTGGCGTGTAAACATATAAACTGGTTGTTCAAGTCTTAATAAAGTCATTCAAAGTCTTCTAAGATCGACCATCCTCTAAGAGAGCCTTTGAGTCTCCAGTAATGCAACTTCTCTAATGTAAGGGTGAAAGATTTCAACTAAGCATCTCGTGGAATGAATACGAACCTTCAGCTGCAACAAAAGATGAGTTCATTGAGGTTTAAGTCGAACACAAAGCAAATTGCCTTTCTTTAACGATCGATCCCTGTTCTCTTCCATTAGATGTTGCTACTATATCAGGGCCTTTTCCCGGGTTTCGTACCCGCTCTGATACCATGTTGAATTGAGGTATACAAATTCTTTGTATATTATTTCTGTCATCAATTGCTTTAGAGAGGAAGATTTATTCTTCCTTTATACCTATCGGTGGTGCCCCTTCACCAAGGTCACCACTCTTCCAAGTTAGTCTCCAATAATTATATTATTAATAACAATATAATAATTATTATATTATTATATGATATAATAATTATACAATATATTTATAATATTTTATATTATCTTCAACATGAACTTTCAAAACAAGAACAATGGTAAAGTTTTAAATTAACTTTAAAGTTTAAATACACAAATGACAAATGTCATTGTGTCAAAAAGTCAAAGGGTTTATAGTTCACACTACATATTTGATATTAGATTACATATTGAAATTGAGAAATCTTGATAGCTTGATATCATCTACACTTCTATGTCATGATCATCCATATCAAGGTCCTCAACTATGATGCTCTTCAAATACTCGTCACTCTCAAACTTAGGATCCTCTATTGGTAGTTGAACTAGGGGTGAATCACTAAGGCCATCTACTTCAACAACTTCATCCACCATGGCTGCAACTCCTGCATCAAGTGAAATTTAGTCCCATTTTGCTGAAGGACCCTCGTTGTACCCAAAATCTACACGAGAGAAAACAAAGTGAGCTATGAATGTACATGAAGTTCTCTACTTTCTTTGACTATATTAAGTTCATCTTTAGTGAATGATTAAAACCATAAGTACTCCAATTTCTCTCACAATATGAGGAGTTGACCAATTGCAATTTAGGGGTTCCACCAACATTGTATAGGGTCTTTCTTTGTTTGCATATCATATAAAGTTTCCACAAAAGAAAAATCACCATGCCCATGTGAAAATTTATTCCACTAACTCCTCATAATTGAAGCATCCTCACCTTAGCCATAAATCTTTTTTATTGCAGCCCAAGATCCCTTCATTACCTCTATATCCTCATATGGAGCCCTCTTATTGGTCACTTGTATATCATACCATTTAGGATTTAAGGCATAGGCAGCACAATGAAGGGGTGTGTTAAGTTTGTTTCATCTTCCATGCACCCTTTCTTCTATCAAAGGATATAGAGAAAGATATTTTGCATCTACTATTTCCTTGACTCTTTGACGCATGAAATCTATTTCTTCATAAATTTATCCCAAATATGGCTTTGCCTGAATTTGCAAATTGATCACCTCACATATGGGCTTAATAAAGTCCACAACAAATTTAATATCAGCCCAAAAATGGTCATCAAGCACCATACCTCTCACCTCAACTGCAGTGTTTGATGTAGATTGTCTCTAAGCTGCGCATGCATCACTAACTATTGTGGAACACATAGCTCCTTTGACTTCACAAAAACAATCAAAAAGAATAAAATACGAAGCAAACCATGTATCAGCAGGTTTGAGAAATTCCACCATGTTAAATTTTCGATAAATGGCTAGTGTGTGGTAATGGTTACATATGAACATCTGTATTTTTCTGCCCTTTTCTATGAGATCTGAAATCCACTAGAACTTGTCAATATCTTTGAATGCATTACTCAACAAAGGCACACAACATGGTGTCCAAAATGTATCCTTGTACTTTTTTTGCACCAACATGTATGATGCTTTACAAACAATGGGCAACATCTGCAACAACATGGACTACATGTAATGCCCCCTCCTCAATGTCATCATATAGCTGGTTATAAAGAAACTCTGCATTTTTTTCCTTGCCTTGAACAATCTATTGCCTTCAAAAGATTAGGCCCATTGCTACATGTTACCATGATATTAAGTAGTGGACGATTTCTAGCATCTATCCACCCATCCATCACAATACTACATCCTTCTATAGACCACACTCTTTTCATTGGTGCAATTCATTTGCTCTAATTGAACTTTTTCTTTATAAATTAAAGTAGTGTGAATTTTTTCATACGCAGCTGGTTCATTATTAATAGCTTGGACCATCTCTCCATAGAAAGGTGAGTGAGCAGCATTAAATAGCATTCCATATGCATAAAAGAAGAGTGCAATCACTGCATCAACTTTCTCAACATTACACATAAAATAATCTTCCAATGGGATTTGAGCTGTCAATGGGGTTTGCAGTTTATGAGTCATTATGTGAGTCGACTGGTCTCTACCTATTAGCCATGGCTAGCAGATTGACTTTTCCTCCAACAAGAAGGGAACTAAATTCTTCTAACTGCCCTGCATCTGCTCCTACTTTCCCTTCCAGGGCATGGTTTTCTTCTAGCTTCCCGGCACGTTAACTTTAAACTGTTTAAGTTTTAGGTTATTTTGTTTTATTTGTGGGAGATGGTGCCTTTTACATGGGAGACAACAGGAGTCTTCAGGAGACCATGGCTGAAAGTCTCCTACATGACATTACAGATGCATTTCTAGTAGCAGAGACACGTCCCGATTGCTGAGATGTATCCCCAGGATCAGAGACGAGTCTCCTAGTAACATTGAAAAAAAGTCATTTGACATTTATTTATATTTTTAAAATAATGTATGTGCCATAAAGGTCCCTGTGGCGCTGCCCATCAAACCTGCTAGGGCACTAATTAATTTAATTGTTTTGGACTGCATCAGATTAAATCCCAAATAATCGAATTCCATTCATGCTTTTCATTTGTTGATATAATCTTCACTCCGAGTAATACTACTCTGGTTACAATCAAATGAACTAGAAAGTAAATATAATGATCTTGGTGAATATGTTTGGATTCCTGACACATATGCATTGGCACTGCAATGTGTTATGGACCTCTTAGTCAGGTTCTATTCTTGAGTGAGTCCCTTACTTGGGAACATATTGAAGATCCAGACTGATATTAATATAATGACCAATTCAAATTTTGGTCGGCATTAATGTATCTAATTTTATTTTGTTTGATGAATAACATTGGAGCCTGGTAGTTTTTCTGCAGATGATGAATGTCAAGAGGTTTTATTGTCTTTGAAAACAGCAACTATAGAAACAGTACCCGAATTCGCTCAGATTTTTTATAGCGTGGCTAACATTGGACAGTGCAGAAGAGATCCCAAAGTCTACTAGTGGAGTCTTGGTCAATTATACAACTTCCGTTCACGATATAGGCGAATACATTTTCAGAGTTAGTGTCTCTCACGAAAAACAGGATATAAAATTAAAATTTTGTTTAAATTTTCAGTTGATTTTCCTCATATTGTTTTCATAAATGATAATTGCAAATTCTCTTTTACTATTTTTTGCATTCCCGGTGCATTAAAGAAAAGCCAGAACCAAAACATTTTTAAAAAGATCATAAGGATTTACAGATAATACCATTAGAGATGCTTTCAGAGGGTTAACATGTTGCCGAATCCGAACACCTCCAAACTGTAAAAGAAAACCAGATATTCAACAATTCAGTAAAATTAATGCCAGCATAATATACCAAAATGCAATCAAACGAGAAACCTAATTAATAACAAGCTCCCTTCAGAAAAATTTGCAGAATGGATACCAGCCCAGACTTGTAAAATACCTTCAAACGCCAATAAATCATATTATGTTCGAGAAAAAATTCAAAAACGCCGTTAAGATCCTCATTAATTGAAGAAATGTGAAAAAATATTTTTATAGAAAAGCAAAAGGCTATATAAAACATTTGTGGGTTTTACAAAAATATGACAATGACCTTGGGCCTTGATCGATCAGCAATACGTAGAAATTTATAAGAGGAAGCTTACCTTCTCTCCTATATTTTGGTTAAGGTTGAGTTCTGCGTATTCTATCTCCACCAGCTCGTGGCTCTCTTTTATCGCAGCCTTGTTTGCTCTTTCTGTACATAAAACTCTAGTATGTTTCCATTGGGCAATGGAAAATCTTGCAACAAGGAAGGATTTGCTGAGATGTGGGGTAGGAATAGCAGTGGGATAGAAACAAGTTGAAATTGCAACACATCTGGTTCCTGCCATCTTATCGACAGCACACTAGTCTTTGTGGTGTTTTGCCAAAGGAAGTTCACTCATCCCTGTGTTCAGTTTTGAGACATTTAGCTATATTTCTATTTATTTCGAAATAGCTTTTTTAGTTTATTTTGGTTAGTTAAATAGTTATTTTTTCATAAATATTCAATTTTTTTTGTTCATTTGGAATTTGAAATTTTTTGAAATTTAAATTTTGAACATGTAAAATAATGATATGAATAGTATTAATAACAATTTGTGCTAGTTTTATGTCTCCTTTTTATTTAGTATTTATGTGTATTTTATTACTATGTAGTAGGTGTGGCTCCCTTGATTACTTTTATCAATCAAAAAAATAAAAAAGGATAATGCTACTGAAAATTGGAAGGAAAAATGGAGGCAAATGTTAAAAAGGAAGGAAAGAAATTTGTGAAACCACATGGCATTTTTGTCAATATAGAGTTATTTCTAACCCTTCATTTTTTCATAGTCTATTTTCGATTTGTAAATAGCTTCAAATTTCCTTTTCTCATAATTAAAAGTTTACGTGGGAATAGTCCATCTACTCAAATTTGAAAAAAAAAACACTTAAGCAGTTGCGTTGGGACATGAGATTATGACATGAAAAAAAAATTGTTTTGTTTTGTTTATGTGCATTAGAAAGTTCTATAGTATCGGTTTAAATTTTATTTTGGACATGAGATTATGATTTGAAAAAAATAAATATATAGTTTTGTCTTTTTTGTGTATTAGAAGGTTCTATAATATTGGTTTCAGTTTTATTTTTTATAGATTAGTGATTTTTTAGTCAATGTGATGATTATTGAATTATCTGATGTTGGGAAACTAATGTAATTATTTCACAATTGCTAATTTCAAGGAATTTGTAGTTTTGCATTGTCTCTTAAAAGAGACGCCAATTTTGTTATGTCAATAAAACTAAGTAATTTCTAGACTATAAATGGAGAGGATCTTTTTCACACATGTTCATTAATAACATATTTAAATCTTAGTTTAAGAAAACAAACTAAAATTGCATAACCAATAAACGAAACAAGAAAACAACATGAATATAGAGTAAACAATGTGAAAGGAGTCCAAAACAAATACCCTGGAGAAACCCTTGGTGGATTTTAACTCCATTTGCAATGTGTGCAAGTTCACACTTACATACTTTAAAAAGGGTTTACATGATTTAGAAGCCATAAAGGATTGTATACATGGATAATGCACTATTGCCCTACTTCTAACAAGCCCTCTAAATGGTCTTGGAACTATTCCCCTACCTTTGCTAATGTGATAGTAATCAACATAGAGAATTTGTAGGATGGAAACTCTATATATAGCCCCTTATAATACACTACAATCAACTTAAATTAATTTTCTCATGTTTGCACATTGGATATATACACATTTATGTGCTTAAGACTAAAAATTTGTACCAAAAAAGAGGAAATTTTGAGAATTCGAACGTGCAAGACACAATTTATCATAACAAATTTTTTGATTCCAATAGAGAGGTATTTTTGCATTTTTCCTAGCCTTGGTAAATTCCTTATAGTAAATGACAAAATTACTATAATATTTATGTTTTTGTGGCTCGATGTAGCTCGTGATTTCAATAAAAAGGAAAAAATAGTCAATTTTTAACGTTTTCTAACACATAAAAACCTACACATATGTGTCTTGTAACACCTTAAAAAATCCCCAACATCCATGAAGTTGTCAACTATCCCAAAATATGTAAGTACAAAAGTTAGCTCCTATACAAATCGCACATCCCTTATATGGAGGCTTTTGGGCCCCAAAATATCAAGAAATCAGTAGATGGTGGAGGAACAACCCTTCAACTAATGATATGCATTTCATCTCTACTTCCACCATAACAATAAATTTGACAAATCTATGTGCATATCTTCCTCCAAGTATCTCAATGACAATAAAAAAATTCTTTAACAAGAAGAAACTATTTTGAAATTAATTCCCTCCAAAGGTGTAATTTATGTGTTACCACTAGTATTCTCACGAAACCCTAAGATCTTATAGTACTACTTGTTTCCATGAAAAGCATGCAACATGAAATATTTGTCACTTTCAATGACCTAGTATTTGTTCCCTCTTCTATAGAAAATTAGATTTTCGTCATACAGGAGGTGCCAAGTACAACACCATAAATGTACATGTGAAAATTTGCCAAGATCTAGAGGCAATGGAAAGCACAAATAAGAGAGAACAAAATAGATGATAGGAATAAATTGTATTCTACCAAGATGCAAAATATGATCAACTGGATCATTACAAGATGTTCAATTATTGCTTGTACATACAATGTAGATGAGCCTGCTTATATAGACAAGGGTAGGGATATGTGAGCACACAAACATGACATGTGGCTCAATAAGAAACAAGGGTAGGTAGGAAATAGGTGTGGTAGGTAGGAGAAACAATATAATATTCCACATGAGGTGGATCACCCACCGAAGGTGGAATTATCACACCACAATAAGTGGATATGATAGAGTAGTAACAAGATCAACACCATAAAAGGTGGAAAATCTCCTACACACACTATCCCAATGTGGCACAAACACCCAAGTGTCTCATACCCAAACTACTATTAAATGCATGTACCTAAGTAAACTTAAGTAAAGTGTAATAATATCCATGATGAATAATTATTTACACCAACAATACATAAGAGCATTATCTACTAAAAAATCATCAATATACTTAGAATCAATAACAAACTTCAATTTATGTTTCTATTTTACTAGCATTTATGCACCTTCTTTCACTCAACCCAATCTTAGTTTGATAAAAATGAATCAAACAACTCACCAAACGTAATACCACTTACAATAATCTTGATGTTGAATGATGCTTCTTTTCCAAATTAGCCAAATTTCTTAGTAGTCCATGAAGCTCAAAATTGCTTCTAAATTGTACTTAATTTTCTCATATATTTTAGCCACTACATTATCTTCATGCCTGGAGAGAAAAATGTTTTTCTTGTATCCTTTTTAACTTGCACGTGAATGTTCTTTTCAAGATACAACTTCCAACAAGAGGATTCTTCTTGGTCACCTTACCACAATAGTCACAACAAACTACAAATTTATTCTTAGTACTTGTGAAATTTACCTTCTTTTCCTAGGTTTTTGGTCCCTTGACCTTATGAGAGGATAGAGAACTATCTAACTCAAGTTAGTGAGTATGACCACACATTTCATCTATGCTTAATTCGGAAAGCATATCAAGTCTAAAAGATGAATATGAATACTTATATATTTCATTAAATTTCTTTATATTGTACCTTTTCCATTTATATGTCTCTTCTACAAAATTGACTACTACAATCTTGTGTATTATGACATTCTTTTTGTTTTAAGAACTATCAATCCATAGATTTTTTCTCTTTATAGGGAAAGAATGAAATTGCTTATTCTTAATCAATTCTTTAAACTATTCCCAGGGAAGTTTATTTTGTTAATGTCACAAAGTACAGGATATTCCCAAACCAAATAAAAGCATGCTTTCTTATTCCTAACCTAGTAAAAGACATATTTTGTTTTAAGGTGATAAAGTTTGTGTGCACTCACTTCCCCTTTAAATTGTGGGATCTATATCTTAGCCCCCTATTTGCACAAAGGCTTATTTGGAAGACACATTATGTAATTTGAATGCATTCCTTAATTAGAAATATGTATGCTCTTTCCTCTATCCAAGCTCTCCATAAGTGCTTCAGTCAATCTCTTCATGGCCTCCATGGATCGAGATATGTTTGCAATGCTATTCTCCACCTTGAGGAGTATTACTTCAACATAAAACTATTACGTTGTCATAATTCTGAATTCACTTCTCTACCTACAAGATTTGACATATCTTTGTAAAGGTAATATATATTTTTTATTTGGCCATGCTGTGGATATGAAGTTGTAAAATAGAAAACAAAAAATTACATGTTGAGAAGAACAAATATGCTATGATATAGCTTCATCTATAATCAACGAGGCTATTCCTCAAACTTGTTTTCCAAATATAAAATTAAATTCTTATTTTATGAGAGAAAGATAAATTTTCCTAAACAATTAATGAAACAAGGAAATGGGGATATAAAGAAAGAACTAACATTAGGAAAGAAGATAAAAAATACACTAGAGAAACCCCTGATGTGAAAAAAGTCTAGTTAGAATGTGAGCAAATTTGTAAATTTGTGTACTCCAAAAAGTGTTTAAAAGGGGTAAAACCCACAAAGGATCATCACAAAACTTTAATACATTTCTTCCTACCTCCAACAACCCTTAATATTATCTTAAAATGTTTCCCATGCACCTATTGATGTTACAAACACATCAATTCAAAGAATTCATTTTGGAAACTCCATCTATACCCCCCTATAATGAACTACGATGACTAAGATTGATTATCATGCTTCCATATATTGGATATATAACATTATATTTCTTTAGGGAGCTAAAAATACTAAGAAAAAATTCAAAAATGGAGGGAAATGGATAATTAATATGTCAAGTTGAATGCACACAACCAGACATGATAAATTCATGTGGTAGATGACAAATTTATCATAATGTTTATGCTTTTGTCATTGGTTGTAACTAAACTTTTTTCCAAAATGGAAAAAATACTCAATTTTTAGAGTTATCTTCCATACTAAAGCTTGTATATAGATGTCCATACCACCTTAAAAATTCTCCATTATCCAAGAATTTTGTATCATCCTAAAGCATTCTAAGAAGTACATTATGTGGATCATTCATAAATCATTTTTTTAGACATGTAATTTTGCAAGTCATTGTTCTAATGAAGTGTGACTTATTTAGATCCTTTTGGATCTCACCTCTCTTCTTACATAGTTTTTTAGGTTCACAAATGCCTAATGAAACCTTAAATGAGGAAAGGCTTTCCCCACCTCTTCCTTTTAATGTCATTTGGATTGCCTCAATGCATTTCCTTAGAGTCAAACTTTTTAAGACTCGCGGTTTTCTTTAATAATTTTTTAAGCATTGTGCCTTTAAGAAGTATATCCGAGTCTCTCTTTTCAAAGTCCTCCATAAAGTGTATTATTTTTACCTTCTAACTAATTTTTTTGGGCACAAGCTTCATAAATTATCATGCATTGATGGTGACCATCCCTTATCTAATATGTGTGTGTGAAGACCTTAAGGTATGTCATAAACAAGGTTGCCAGGAGACCAGTACTAGTACTAGTACAAGGAAATGGTACCAATACCGGTACGTCTATTTTTGAAAAATAGGAGAGGGGGTACTTGGAGATGCTACTTTTTTAATGTAATTTAATAATTTATTAATTTTCCAACTATAAACCTAAAACTATTAGTATCACAAAAGTTAATCATCTATATTTTGTATTCAAAAGTTTTCAAGACGTCTCTCGTATGAGAGACACACCCTAGTCCTTGACATGCATCCCAAGGGGTCAAAGACGTGTCTCCTTGCAACTATGATTTTAAGTTCATTCTCATCCTCAAAGTCAATTCCCAATAACATGGCCTATATTTTAAACTTTGTAAAGTTGTCCTATAATCATTTTACCATTGTCACATTTGAGATACAAACATTTAATTTTTTCATTAGTCACATGCCTGATAAGATAAAAATTCTTACATTCCATTTCCTTAACTTTTTCTCATATAGACACAAAAAGATTTTTCTTTTCTTTTCAAAAGATGATAAATAACTCTCCCACTATACAAGAGCTTGTCACAACATTTTTTAGACATGCAACTTAGATATCTTTTGTGTCTCATTAATATTGTACACAATAAAATGTAAGTTCTCGATCGCATCATTTTATTGAAGGAGACAAAATAAGTTTTAAAATGGAGTTTCCCATCCATGTTACTGAAAACCCTATGATGATTGTGAAAGGCAATCGTGGTATTACTCCTTTAATGTCAAGGGTAAGGATGGTGTGGAGGGTAAAGAACATAATGGATAAAATCAAAAGATAATTAAGGTTGAAAGTGACCTATTGCCATTAGGTCCTTTTATTCCTATGAACCCTATTACTCTTAGTAAATAGTGCCCCCTACATGTCGTTCATAATATACCTATAAAAAATATGTCTATGCAATTGGATCTCAAGATAATCAAAGTGATGAAGGTATAATACATATGATGATAATTTTGTAATTGAACCTTTAGCAAGTAAATTGCATAGGTTGAGCATTGTCCCTTGTTTTGAGCAGCAACTAGTATTATTTCTCAATTATGAAGTCCTGCATGAGTAGGAATAATTCATAAATAGGGTTAATATATTAATTTCATGCATTCTAGCCAATATTAGTTGGTCTTCATGCTTGATCATGAAATGTTGGGCAAACATGAATAAAAGTAATATTGAGAATTTCCCAAGTGCTCAAGGTTTTTTATATTTCTTTGTGATAAATAAGAGGATAGATCATATGTTTTCAAAAATGGACCTTGGTTTTCGGATAAGGCTATATTAATTGTTAAGCCTTGTGTTTTATCATTTAACCTAATGATAAAGATATTTTCAATAATGCCTATTTGGATTAGCCTTGTTTATCCCCCTTTGCAATTTAAGGTGGATATTTGTATTTAGGGAATACAAAACATGCTTAGGAAATTTTTCTCTCAAATAAAATATGAATAATCCAATTCTCTCAATATTAGTAAGATTGCAAGTAGAACTAGATATATTGAAAGGGCTTCGAGATGAGATATGGTCAAAAGTAAAATACTAGATTTAAAAGATGGTTATAGATTATGAAAACATTACATTTTATTCTAGAAGATTTTTTTAGGTTTGTAATATGATAGCCAAGTAGAAAATGGGAAAACTTGAATTATCAAAGCAGGCAACATGGTGCCAAGGTGTTATTACCCTAACCCTATAGTGGTATTGGATTATGATTATTCATATTATGGATACCTTGACTTTTAATTAAGTCATATGATCATTATTATATCATTATCTAGTTAATTAGGTTGGTGTAAGTGCTATATTTTGGTATAAAAGTGGGCTTAGGTCATATCCAAGGCATACATATGGTATTTATATGAGGCATAGGCTATTATTATCGTTATGTTGAGTATTGTATTCCTATTGAGAACTATTGGATGTATCCCCATTGAAGTGGATTAAGAGGTGGCCCTCCTTAAAGTGGCATATTATTATCAAGTCATATTATCATTATTATATTACTCTATATTAGATTAAGTTGGCCTAGTTGTTATGTTGTGATATATAATTGGGCTTGGGTGATATCCAAGGCATACATATGGTATATATAGGAGACATAAACTACTTATTATCATCATGTTGAGTAGTGTGTTCTTATTGAAGACTATTGGATGTATCCTCATTGAAAAAGATTAGGAAATTATCCCCTTAAAGTGGTGTATTAATATCAAATTGTAATGTGGTGAAATAGGTGTTCACAAGCTTATGCATACAAACTAGGAACAAACCCTATTTTCAACATTATATTAGGGAGAGATGGATGAATCCACTTAACACAATCACAAATTTGATTAGAAGGACTGAACACAAATGGATTCAAGGTTCTACTTGTTTGACTTGAAATGGATACTACAAAGTTAAAAAATATGCTAATCTAGGGCTAAAAATGGAAAATTGACATAAATTAAGATGAACCAGCAATTTCATATTTGACATGCAATTGTAATTATAGATCTTAAATGAGGAAAATAAGTAGAACCTATGATTGGAATTTGAGCCTAAAAATGTGGGATAGGGAGGCTCCAAAAAAACCTTATCCTCAGAATGTCGGGTGTGGACAAAAATTATCTTTTCGGGATCAAAATGTGGTCCTAAATATCATCCTAAAAATTCACTAGAAATTTATCAAACATAGATGTGTGGAACGGCCATGTCCTCCGCTTTTCACACCTGCAAAAGTTGGATTTGATCGGCTTTGTCTACTTTGTAATTCCACAATTACAACTTTTGAACCTGCCACCTGCACACAGAAGAACAAAAATTGGATTGTTGATAAAGATTAGCCTAAGTCAAACCCCGGGTTTGGAATTAACCCTATAATTAAAAATGAATTTGAAATGAAATAGAAATGTAAAGTATTTTTTGAGGGCAGAGGCTACATCTAAATTGAAATGCTTAAAATTGAAATGTGATACCTTGATAATTCTTTCTTTGAAGTCTTCATGCAAGGATTGATGTTGTCATGTAGGATGTAGGATCTCTTCATGAAATCTTGATCATGGATGTCATCTTGAATGCTTGAATCTGAATGGTTGACCTCTCTTTCAATGTCTTGAAAATGCTTGATTGTTTGGTCACTTCAATTGAATCTTGCTTTTAAGAAATTGAATTGTGAACTTATAGAGAGATAGATGGACTTGTTCAAATCAACAAGTAAGGCTTTCTTTTATACGTCTCCTCACCAAATGTGTATGTAATTTCGAGACATGCAAACATGGGAAGGGAATTTATGCCCATATGTTATGACTATTATTGGGACCATTTTAGTGAGACAAGGGTGCCCAAGGCGCCATTATCTGTGGACAAGGGTGCTTGGGGTACCATTGTCCAGCCAAACAGGGCTAAACAAAGGTTCACAAACCAAATGCTAGGTGAAAGATGCAATTTGAAGCCGGTGTGAGCATAATCAAACATGGTCAAAGGATGGAAGGCCGTAATGCCAAAGTGAGGCCTAAGTGAGGATAAAAATTGTATAGGGATATAATTTGATGCTCTGCAAAAAGGATCAGAAAATCTGTTTGATGGCAACACACACAAGAGCACAAGAAACAAACATTAGTGTTAGCAACAAAAGATTATCCTAAACAGGCATATCAAGAGAGATATTAAGCATGAAATAGAAAGCATATAAACATAGAATAAAATAGCTAATCAAGATGCTCATAGTTGCTCCTCCCTTGTTCCTCTCCTCTCCAAGTCCCAAATGAGTGTAGCTCTCAGCTTTAGCACTAGCCATGGATGCCATATGGAGATTCAAGATAGTTGAATATGATAAGCAAATGCTATGCAAGTGTAGATAGTGATGCTATGAGAAAGCTCTATGCTAATACCAGTATAACAACAATACTCTAATGCTTCTCTTTTTTTTTGCTTGAGGAGAAGGGTTCTATTTATAGAAGAAATGGGGAAATGAAGGGTTAAGATTGAATGGTTTAATCAAGGGCCAAGTTTGAAAGTTGGGGATCCATGTGCACAATTGGCACCAATAAAATGGTAACAAGTGTCAACATAGGATTGGGTTGAGAGAAGAGGTTGGAGGCATTAAAGGCCTGAGAAGACCTCATGGTTATCTAGAGGCTAAGGGTCAAGTCCAAATTAAGATTACCCACTAGATTAAGAGTTAATCCAAGGATAAACCTTTGTGCAAATGTTTAAGAGATAATCATGGTCAAAGCATTAATGGCCTGATGAGACCTTTGGGTTGGGTAGAGGTTGAGTCAAAACAAATGTTTTAACCATGTGGGAGGGTTTGAGGTAACCATTAATGGTTATTGGAGACTTTGGGGATTAAGTGGTTGAAGGTTGAAAGCCTTCAATGGTTATCAAAGACTTTGAGCCATTTAGTGGTTGAAGGTTGAAAGCCTTCAATGGTTATCAAAGACTTTGAGGGTTTGAGAAGTGACTTCCCTTTTGCTTAGGAATGTGACAAAGTTTAGAGAAGGGGTTAGGTTATTAAGAAGTGATTAGAAAATTCTAGAAGGGGTTTAGGCATGCAAATGGATTTTGTAGGAAAATGCAAGTGGGAGAAATTTTGGTATTTTCAATTAAAATAAAATCATTTATTTCAATTAAATGGTGTAATTTGCATTTGGATAAATATTCAAATAAATATTAATTTATTTAAATGAGAAAAATGAAGATAAAGCATTAAAATGCTTGAAGACTTTGAGGGAAACCATTAAAGGCTTGAAGACTTTAAGGAAAACCATTAAAGTCTTAAGAAGACTATAGAAGGAAGCCATCAAGTTTGAAGACTTTAAAGCCATCAAGTTTGAATACTTTAAGGGAAACCATTAAAGGTTTCAAGTGGGTGAGGATAAATAAGATTTTAAATAAATAATTTATTTAAAATAGTTGTGCAACTTGCTTTTGTAGGAAAATACGAGTGGGTGGAGGATAAAGGTGATTTAAATAAATTATTTATTTAAAATAATTGTGCAACTTGCTTTTGTAGGAAAATACAAGTGGGTGGAGGATAAAGGTGATTTTAAATAAATTATTTATTTAAAATAATTGTGCAACTTGCATTTGTAGGAAAATACAAGTGGGTGGAGGATAAAGGTGATTTAAATAAATGTTAATTTATTTAAATGTGAGAGGTGGGATTTTGGGGGAATTTAAATAAATATTAATTTATTTAAATGTGAGAGAAGATTTAATCAAATAAATATGATTTATTTATTTAATTAATGGTCTGAATTTGGTTAAGTGAATTAAATCAAATAAATTGAATAATTTATTTAATTAATAGGAGAAGAGGGTTAAGATAAATTAATTAAATATTAATTTAATTAATTCATTAATTGATGGTTAAATAATCAAATAAATACTAAGTATTCATTTAATTAAATGGACAGATTTATGACTACATTTGCCCCTCTTTGAGACGGTGCAGTTTATCGCGTCGTTTCAAAGAAAGAAAAATAGGTGTGAAGAAATGCCCCATAAAATGTAAATTTAATGGGTGGTATGCCCCCTCGAGAGATCGGCCGAATTTTATTATTATTATTATATTTTTTTTTTTGAAAAATCGGGCAGTCTCTCGAAAAAGAATGAGAAGTGGAGGGGATGTAGAATAGAAGAAATTAGAACTAATGATGAAAGAATGGGAGAAAATGGAGTGAATATGAAGAAACAACAAGCCAGCGAGTACCCTGAGGTCATGCAAGAGATACATAGCAGATGTAGTGTGGGGTTTGGATTGATGCTATACAATTGATCAAAATTGGTTGGACAATCTGGTGCAATCGGTTTAATTGCCCCGGTCAAGTCAAAGCGTGACAGTTGATGTCAGTTGTTTGCTTGGACATGATAAAGTCTGAGTAAGTGAATCAAAGTGACCTGTTGGTGACTTAGACAATTGATGTAATTGTCCGATGAAGTCAAGGTATATGAAGCAAAATACTCGTTGAGACGTAGACAATTGATGTAATTGTCCGTTGTGATTGTGTTTGATTGGTTTGATCAATTGATAATGTGTGCGTGTGATGGATGGTTGTGGGGAATCATGGCAACCCTGTTGAGACTAGGTCATTATGATAAATGCCTGATGTAGTCTAGGATTACCATGATCGATTACCTGTTGAGACCCGAAGATACTTGATCAGAGTATCTGTTGATAGTCTAGGTGTGTGGGAGTCGATGTATCTATGTAGACAGAGTAACTTTCTTGACTTAATTTTGTGGATGAGTGAGGATGGGAAGCAATGAAGGGATTAGGATGATGTTGATGATCAAGATAGGGAGGGTGAGGGGGGATTTGATGTTAGATAGAAGATATGGAGGACTAGGACCGAGTCCTATGGAAGAAGATGAGTAAAATAGAGTATGCATTATTATGACTATGTATGCATGATATGCAGCTATTATGAATGTATGGATGGGTGGAATGCAACGAAATGCAATATACACAGATGAGATGGAATGACGATCCATGGTGCTTTATTTTTCATCATCGAGCTTTAAAATGTTGTAAGAAAATACAAGCAACTTGACATAAAGATTCAAGATGACCAGAGTATTTCTTACATGGATTTTGATATAGCAAGTTAATACAAGCAACTTGATATAATGGATCAAGTTGACCTGAGTATTGCTTGCAGAACAGACAAGGATTATCTCCTTTCATGCATGACTTGGATCGTCCTCCTTGATCTTAGGCTGATCATATCCTGAGACAAGTGCATACCGTAATAAGAGATAAAACCTTTATCCAGTTTGGATGAGGTAGGAGGAACCAAAGAAAGAGAATTGTACCTGCAGACAAACAATATATACATAAAGAATAAAGAATAAGGATCCTTGGTAATGATTCATGCTCATATGGTCGAGGTATACGCTGTAGTCAGCAAGCCATAGTGATCTATGACTGTATTTTTGCCTATGATCACGTAACTTAGTGAACTTCGCACGTAAACACCATTAGTACATGCCCCAAAACTTCATCGGAATAATGTGCAAATGATACAAAATAATGCTGAAAGATCCTGATATAAATTACTAGACCATAAATCAACCAAGTATTTGATAGCGTAAACAGAATTTTCTTGTCAAAGAAAATGTCATCTTGTCTTTGTTTTTGTAAGGAAGGATGCATCCTTGTTGAAGACAGTTTTGAGTGTTGATGTTGTTTGGTTTGATTGATAAATGGTCATTTTGTTAAGTATGTCGCAATGTTTGTTTGGTATCTGCATGGACGAGTATGTACAATGTGTTGCCATGTTTTTGTTGGATTTTTCAATGGTTTGTCGATGTTTTTGGATTTTGAATTGTTTGGAATGTTTTTGGTATTTTTGTTGAGACATTTTTGAATGTTTTTGGATTTTTGCGAGATTTTTTTTTTTTGAATGTTTTTGGATTTTTGACGATTGCTTTGAATGAAGAACTTAATGAATCATAAGACAATGTAGAATCCACTTCCATCAATAGGTTGAAGGCATTGCCCCCAATTTTAGACATGACTATGAAAAAGCGGGATGCAAGATGTATGGAGTACTATCATAATTGCAGAGGAATAACAAGCCATGGTTTTGGATGGATGGATGTATGTATGAAGTAGATGTGATCACAACAAGTCTGAAAGACAATGGAGCCATAGCCTTTACAAGTGGCGCCTGTTTGCCAGGTTTTCACCATCGTACTTACCCAAGGTGCCACCGGAGTGGTTGTTCACCATGTGGATGCATGATTTTTCTTTACTTTTTTGAATGTTTTTGTATTTTCTTCAGGACATTTTTTTTTTGAAATGTTTTTGGTATTTTCTGGTATGTAGGGGAGCCTGATGCTCTATACACCTTAGGTATAAAACTGTTTTAGGTGCATGCTGTTGATTGGATCTGCAAGCGGTTCTCCTTCTGATGTAGCCAATTGATATGCCCCAGACCCGAACACAGCAGTGACAACATATGGGCCCAGCCAGTTTGATTCAAACTTGCCCTGATGTTCTTTGTTTGGTTGGTTGCGAGGATTCTCTCGTAGAACAAGATCACCTACCTCAAATGTACGAGATCTAACTCGGTGATTATAGTTTCTGCTCATGCGCTGCTGATAGGCTTTGAGGTGATTGTATGCAGCTTGTCGCTTCTCATCGAGTAACTCTAAGTCCTGAAGATGGGATACTCTGTATGCTTCATCATCTATCAGATTATGCAAGGAAACCCGTAATGATGGTATCTCAACCTCGATAGGTAAGATAGCTTCTGCACCATAGACCAATGAATAAGGAGTTGCGCCTGTAGGGGTCCGAATGCTAGTTCGATATGCCCATAGTGCTGGATTCAATTTGAACATGCCAATCACGGCCGGCATCATTAACTGTCTTTTTGAGGATTCTTAATATGTTTTTATTGGATGCTTCGGCCTGACCATTGCCTTGTGGGTAATAGGGAGTGGAAAAGCGGTGTTGGATATGAAATTTCTCACAAAGTTCACGGACATCCTGATTTTTGAAAGGAAGACCGTTATCTGTGATGATGGACATGGGCACACCATACCAGCAGATGATGTAGTTGAGGATGAATGAAGCGATCTGCTTGCCGGTGACTTGGGTAAGTGGAACAGCTTCGATCCACTTTGTGAAATATTCGGTGGCGATAATAATGAATTTATGGCCATTGGATGAAGATGGATGAATCTTACCCACAAGGTCAAGGCCCCATTGACAGAAAGGCCATGGTGTCGTGATTGGTTGCAGTTCCTAGGCTGGTGCATGTATCAGGTCGCCATGAACTTGACATTTCTTGCATTTTCTGACAAAGTAGTAGGAATCATTTTCCATAGATGGCCAATAATATCCAGCTCACATGAGTTTCTTGGCTAGTGACGGACCACTTGAGTGAGTCTCGCAAATTCCTTCATGTACCTCTTCCAAAGCCTTTGTTATCTCATCTTGTTCCAGACATCGAAGGAGAGTACCATCAAGACCGCGTCGGTATAGGGTTTCGGCAATAATGGTATATCGAGCAGTTTGGCGAATGAAGGTTTTTCGTTGGTTATTCGATTGGTTGGGAGGAAGGGTATGATCGCGAAGATAGGTGTAGAACTCACCGTACCATGGGGATTCAGAACCGACAAGGTGACATATCATCTCAGATTCAGGGATATCATAAGCGGGGATCCAAAGCTATTCTACCAAGAACTCGTAGCGTGTTGAATTATGTGGAAGATTTAGTAGAGATGCGATGGTAGCCATGGCGTCAGCAGATCGATTCTGATCTCTTGGTATCTACTCAAAAGTGATAGTAGTAAATGATGTCTTTAGAGTGTCCACCATTTGCTTATATGGCATGAGTTTATCATCCTTTGTCTGATATTCATCTGTTGCTTGTCGAATGACCAGTTGTGAGTCACCATATACTTGTAGTTCTTGTAATTTCCATTGTACGGCTAGCCTGAGTCCTGTGATCAGGCCTCATACTCTGCTATGTTGTTTGTGCATGGAAATGCGAGCCTGTAAGACTTCGGGATACTGTCACCTTGGGGTGTGATAAACAGAATGCCTGCCCCCGACCCATGCCTAGTGTACGAGCCATCAAAGAAGAGTTTCCATGGTTGTGTTGTTGTGATCATGAATATCTCTTCGCCTGGAAAATTGGAAATAAGAGGATGATCGCCTATGAGAGGTGCATCGGCCAACTGATCTACAATAACTTGACCTTTGATAGCTTTACGGTCCACGTACTCGATGTCAAATTCACTTAGAATCATCACCCATTTGGCCAAGCGACCTGTTAATGCTGCTTTGCTGAGTAAATACTTGAGTGGATCAATCTTTGCAATGAGTTGTACCTTGTGTGTCAACAGATAGTGCCTCAATTTTGTGGCTGCTAAGATCACTACTAGGCAAGCTCGCTCAATAGGTGTGTAATTGAGTTCATAGCCAACTAGTGTGCGAGAGATGTAGTAAACAGCACACTCTTTTCCTTCTACATTATGTTGTGCCAGTAGTACACCCAATGCTATACTTGTCGCTGAGATATATAATAACAACGGTCTACTTGGATCTGGTGGCATCAGCAATGGTGGATTCATGAGATAGTCTTTAAGCGTTTGAAATGCTTGCTGGCATCGGGCATCCCATTGAAAGCGGATGTTCTTGTGTAGCAGGTGTGCAAATGGGTGACACTTATCAGCCAGTTGTGCAATGAATCTTCGGATGGATTGAAGTCGTCCTTGTA
Source organism: Cryptomeria japonica (assembly GCF_030272615.1). Lineage (NCBI taxonomy): Eukaryota > Viridiplantae > Streptophyta > Pinopsida > Cupressales > Cupressaceae > Cryptomeria > Cryptomeria japonica. The sequence continues at coordinate 577,709,742 of NC_081406.1, forward strand.
GGGTCCTTAGCTGACTGATATTCTTTGGAGGTGGCATGTCCATGATTGCCTTAACCTTTGCTGGGTCGACCTCAATACCTTTGCTTGAGACAATGTATCCTAGAAGCTTCCCGGAGGTTACTCCAAAGACACATTTCTTTGGGTTGAGTCGAACATGATATTGTTCCAGTCTATCAAAGATTCTCTCTAATATGTCCAAATGACCTTCTCTAGTGAGTGATTTTGCTAGTAAGTCATCCACATAATCTTCCATCATAGTATGCATCATGTCATGGAAGATGGTGGTCATTGCTCTTTGATAGGTTGCTCCTGCATTCTTGAGGCCGAAAGGCATTACATTCCAGCAATATGTGCCCCATGGACATGTGAAGGTTGTCTTATGTTGATCTTCTGGTGCGATCTTTATCTGATTGTATCCTGAAAATCCATCCATGAGTGAAAGCATGGCATGTCCCGCTGTTAGATCCACTATGATGTCGATATTTGGTAGGGGGAAGTCATCCTTAGGACAGGCCTTATTTAGATCTCTGAAGTCAGTACAAATGCGGATGCCCCCTTTTGGTTTGCCAACTGGCACAATATTGGAGATCCATTCTGCATAATCAATTGGTCTAATGAAACCAACATCTAGGAGTTTCTTGAGTTCTGTTTTGACTAGCACTGCAATCTGGGGATGCATCTTACGAAGCTTCTGCTTGACAGGTTTGGCTCCTTCTGCGACGGTGAGGTGATGCATGACTAAATCAGGATCAAGCCCAGGCATGTCTGCATATGACCATGCAAAGTTGATCTGACGCTTCTGGAAGAACTCTATAAATTTAGGTTGTTCCTCTGGAGTGAGAAGAGATGCCAGATGTATGAGATGAGGATTTTCAGGAGTCCCCACATTGTATTCTTTGGTTTCCTTGATGAGAATCGTTGATCGTTCCTGTTGTGTACTATCAGGGAGAATGTCAAACCCTTCATCCTCAGGCACCTCAGAGAGGTTTTCACCATTGGATACGCTCTTTCTTTTTACTTTTGTTGGATCAAACAGTGCCATAGTGTGGTTTTCACTGGAAGATCCATGTTTTAGTGTTATATTTTTGTAGCTGAAAGGTTTGGCATCCGCCCCGAAGTATGTTGCGCTATTAAGTTCAATGGCGAATCCAGCTTTGTGATCCCCGCTTGGTAGGTTATCCCTTAATTCCAAAAAGTCAATGATAGGCTCATCGTTTTGGAAGAAGTCAAGACATGGGGGATTTGGTTGGTTCCATTCAATGAGTTCAGGGTGGATAATGGGCATTACTTCATCGATTAGGTTAAGTGCATTAGATGTATCAATGAGGGTTAAGACGTTATGGTGAAGGTTGTTAATGGTACTCTCCCTGTCAGAATCAGGCGTAGGATGAGACGTAGGGTCTGTGGAAGATGTTTCCAGTTCAGGAACCCAAGCGGTCTTTATCTGTGCTTCTCCGTAAATAGGGATGTCTTTGCGTGGCGGAGGTGGTGATGTGTCTTCCTCATCTGAAGTATTAAGCTGTACCAAATCAAATTCCCATTCATGTGAGTCGGTCTCTGAATCACTTTCCAGCATCCGATTACTATACCGTACTGGGATGTCCTTTGAGTTAAACACTGCAGGTGTGATCGGTTTATGTACCTTTGTAATGATCGGTGCTGCAGGAAGGTCGATGGGGATTAAAGGATCTGGTACGAGGAGTATTGGTAATGTTGACTCAGTGGCTTCTGCTAGAGCTACTGGTGCCATAGATGTTGCTACAGGTTCTGATACAGTTGTTGCTGCTAATGGTGTTGCTGATGGGATTACTGGTTCGTTTGGTGGGATGAGTGGCATTAGTGATGGTTGTGTTGGGGTTTTGAGCCTCAGTGGGGCAGTCGGGATGGTGCTTGATGCCGCTTTGATAATGAAAGGTGGCCTTTTGGCAGTAGGCTGACATAATGGTTTGTTGGGTTTTCCTTTGAATTTGAGTTTAGGAAAGATCTCTTTTTCAAAGCCTAGGCCTGTATTACCTTTGGGCTTTAATTCTGGCAGCAGAGGTTCATGTCGTCCTTGTTTGCAATATCCTAAAGCACTCTTACCATCATACCCCATTCTTTGCATAATGAGGAGGCCTTTGCCATACTGCTCTGTAGGAAGTTTAACTTGTGGTAGATCAGTAGTGATGGGATCTTTGTAGATCCATCCCGCGAGGTCCTCATCTTGGGTTTCTTCCTCTTGACTCTTTCCAAGGATGAAAGGCGTCAAAGCACATGCTGGCGTGATCAGTGGTTGCTGGAGTAACTGTTGTGGTTTACCATGTGTTCTAGGAGAAGTGGGCATCTGTCCCACACAAAAGAGTTGACTCAAGTTGTATTCCTCGGGACCTTCCTCTGCTATTTTCATCTTAAGCTTTTCTTGCTTTGGTATAGTGGTGTTCGAACTGGCAAGAGAGGCTGGACTTATATATGATGTGGAGGAAATGGCTTCCCTATTATTAGGAACAGTAATCTCTGGTTGATGGCTGATATTATGGCAAAATGCAAAGGGATTTGCATCGCCCAGGATTGTGATCTCTACACCATTATGTGGGAACTTGATACATTGATGGTAGGTAGATGGAACGGCTTGCATGGAATGTATCCAAGGTCTTCCTAACAATAGATTGTATGGCAGAGGAAGGTCCAGAACCTGACAGATGATGTGCTTTACTACAGGGCCCACTCGAATTGGTAGTACCACAGCTCCTTTGGATGAACGCTCCACATCGTCATAGGCTTTGATTGTGATCTTCTTATGAGGATCCACTGATTCTACCGCATAGCCCAATGTTGTGACCAACTGTAGTGTACAAATGTTCAGGCCTGCTCCATTATTGATCAAGACTCACTTGATCCTATGCTGGTTAATAAATCCTTCGATGTGGAGTGAGGCATTATGAGGTTGCTGGAAGGAAGAGTTGTCACTTTCGGAAAAAGTGAGACAAGGTGAGGACTTTAGATTTCCAACCATGGCTTGAAATTGGTCTGTATTCAAATTTGCAGGGACTGACGCCTCTTGGAGTGCTTGATCCAAGATAGTTTTATGAGATGGCGATAGACGCAAAAGCTCTAAAATGGATATAAGCGCAGGGGTTTTGTCTAATTGTTCCACAAGATTGTACTGCTTTGGGATGGAGGTGGTGCCTTGTGGAGCTGCCTTGATGGTAACTTTGTCGCGACGCGTAACAACATTGCAATTTGAGTTGGGATTTTTGAAGGTTGTAGTTGCAACTTGTTCATTGGCATCATACAGATGATTTACAGTGTGATTATACGCAGCTTGCATATAATCAGTGGTATCAGTGCCTCGTCTGGAAGTGGAAGGATCCCTTTGATCTTGTGATGGAAGTGGATTTTTGAACATCAGATGATCATTATTGGTTGTTTTTGGGTTATGTCCTTCAATTTCAATTTCTCCTCGATCAATAAGATCCTGAATGAGATCTTTCAATCGGTGACAATTACTTGTCTTGTGTCCTCTTCCTTGATGGAATTCATAGTGTTCAGTATCTCTCCACCATGCCGGTTTGACTTGAGGCTCATAGTTTGATAGCTTTGGTAGAGTGACCAAATTTTGAGAAATGAGTTGTCGCAACACTGTTTCAATGGGTTCCCCTAAGGGAGTGTATGTGCGTTTCTATTTTTGCTGACGAGGTCTAGGTTCATCATGAGATGTGATGCAACCTTGATTAGAAGGAACATTTGTGTTGTTTTGAGGTGGAGGATTTTGTCCTGCAAACCAAACCAAAGGTTGTGCGTTTTGGATAGTCCTGGCATCCACAACCCCATCATTGACGATATTCTTGTTTTTATTCCAGAAGTTTGGTTTATCGTTGTTGAAGCGTGGGCGAGGACCATCTTTTGGTTCATTAAAGATTTTGATGAGTCCCTTCTTGATAAGTGCCCTTTCACACTTCAAACCCTTGGTGATCATATCATTAAAAGAGTCTGTGTCTTTGACATCCAGGTGAAATTCCATTTCTTCGTTTAAGTTGGAAATGAATATTTCCACTAGTTCTCGTTCAGGTAACTGAAGAGAACATCTGCTAGACATTTGACGCCATCGTTGCAGGAATACTGAGAATTGCTCACTTGGTTTTTGTTTGGTGTTGCATAGATCAGCCATGGTGACATCGCGTTCAATGTTATGAGAGTAATGAGCTAGGAACTTCTGGATGAGTTCCTCAAATGTTCTAATGCCACCTGGTAGTCGGGAAAACCATGATGTGGTTGTTCCTCCCAAGCTTTGGGGAAAAAGGCGCATTAGGTAGGTGTCTTCATATGCCACTTCAAGACAAGCGGAATGAAATTCTCTGACATGATCACGAGGATCTCCCTTTCCTCTATATTTTTCAAATTTGGGTGTTTTGAATCCTCATGGAAATGGTGGCATGTAAAGATCCCTATCAAAAGGATAGGGAAAGATGTCATTGAGAGAGAATTGGTTAATCTTGACACCACTATGAAGCTGTTGGGCGAGAGTCTCGACTTGTTGCCGCAACATCTCCATTTCATTTGGAGGAGGAGGTGGTGGGTTACCTCGAGGAATGTTATATCTGATGGGATCTCTACCTCTTTCCTCTTCATGGCGACTTTGTCTTTCTGATGCTTGTCTTAATTGGGCAAGATCAAAGTCAGAGGGGAGTTTTGCTCCTTCTTGAGCGAGTCTTAAGAAGTGAGCATCCGCATTGCTCCTGAGTATTTCGTCAAAAAGTCTGTTAAAGAGAGGGTTATGCTGAGCCCTTTCTATTGTTGCAGGAGTGGGAGTACTTGGGTTTTCGTCATCTGCATTTCCTCCAAGTGCTTCTTGAAATTCATTGAGATTTTCCTCTTCTTCTTCTTCCCTTTCTATTTCTCGTTGCCTGGACTGTGATCGGGTTTGAGCCATTTTGCTTGCAAGCTTTTGTTGAAGTTGATTGAAGATGATGATGAGTTGTTTGATGAAATGAAAGATTGATGGTTGGTGATTTGTGTTGCATGTAGATCTCTAGCACTTTTAAGGTAGATGTAACCAAAATTCCTTCTTTGAATTGCTTGCTTGTTTTGATAAGGTTGGATGTGATAAGGTGTAGAGAAATCTGAGATGTGTTACAAATTTAACTACCTAGTAATGAGAATATTCACTCATGAACTAGTTTTAACCTGCGTAGATGTGTCTCTTAGGATGAGCTTATCCTAGATGTAGAAACAATCTAAAAAGTGATGTGATGTGTTTGATTCAAGCAATATCTAAAAAGAGAACTTGGAGCAAGAACCTCTTAATGTTTTGAGAGTTGGAATGGATTGATGATGAAGTGATGATGTATGAGTGAGATAATGGATGAAATGTTTTCAACTTCAATAAAAACTTTGTGTTACAAATGGGACAAACTCTACCTCTTCCCTTTCGGGTGTTGGTGGTATTTCTCGAGCTATGTTGTATGTGATACAAACGTTTGGGAAGAAGTTGGGATTAATCTTTCCTCCTTGGTTTTTGTGATAACTTAGAGCTCTATATTGCATAAAAGCTCAGCGGTTCAATGATTCAGAATCAAATTTGTTTGTTTTTCCTTGAAGGTAGAGACGCATGTGACGCAGAAAGACTCTATGTGAGACAAAGATTTGTCTATTTATATAGAAGAATTTCCTCCTTTTTATCAAAGCCTTTGAGCTCAATGGTCTTCTTTTCAAGTTGATATTCTGATGACGCTTCTTCTTTCGCAAGATGTGAAGAATGGTCATAAAATTTGACTCTTTGTTGTTTGTACCTTGTTTTTGATGTTTTTGGTTGCATGAATACTTTGTTTTTGGAAGTGATTTTCCGATTTGATGTTTCTTTAAAAAGAAAACAAAGCAAGCACACAAACACAAGAATGTTGCCCCAAAGGCACAAATGAGTATGGGTCTAGATCAACCCAATCCTTGGACTTTTATATAACCCTTCCTTTAGATGTATTTTAAGGTGTATTTCCAAAGCCTGAAGTCGGCTCAATTTGCACTTGGTCTGTAAAACGAACACACTTCAAACACTTTTTATCCCTAAGGTCAAATGGCCAGTTGTGATAAATTTAGCCCACATCTTGATATTTCTTCGACTTTGGTACTACATACCTTACGAATCCCGCCTTGGCAGGTAAGGATGTGATATACTAAGTCTTGCACGAGCATAACAAATAGATGATCCCTATGATGGGGGAGTCACCACTTTTATCAAGCCACAAGTGACTTTTCAAAAAGCTATGTTTCTACTCAAGGAAATATGTATGGTGAGTATCTTGGGAGCAAAACCATCTATGCTCTTGCACTAAATTATATCACAAATATCCTCAATCAATAGAACGGGTGGGCTACTACTTAAAGGTGTTTAGTCATGTTCGATGTTTTTGGACATAAGTTCATTTTGCAGTGACTCACTTAAGAGCCTTGTAACTGGTGGTGGGGCCCATTTGTCCTTTTGGCTAGTTACACTGTAGGAACAGCTATACCCAAGGCTACAGCTTTCGCTCTCACCTGATTTCTATAGCGGCTCGAAGGATTTACCGCTCGAGGTCGTTCCCAAGAGTATCGATCCCTTGGCAGGCCTCTCTTAAAAAGATAAAATTTTGAGTGTTACTAACACTTTTCTCTTGCACCTAGGACCATGAAAGCCAAGGGAGAGGATAGTGTGTGTTAGAGGTAGGACCACTCGACTGACTTTTTGCACAAGTGTGCCAAGTACGAAAGACACTTGTTCTTTTTAATCCACCATTACAAATGTGATCTAACTATTTGGAGATGTTGCTCCAACAGCCATGGTGTTCTTTTTAACTTCAAAGGCAATGTGTTTTATAACCTAGAATTCGGAAATCTTGGTCAACTTAATGAAAAACATGTTTGCTTGAAGTAAAATTTGTTTTTGCAAAAATCAAAACAAGTGGATTGTTCTTTTTATTTGCCCAAAAATTGAAGTGTGGCTTGTGATTTTTAAGTTTGATGTAAGAAAGAAAATTTGTTTTGTTGATTTTAAGCACCAAAACAAAATGTATCCCTAACTTGCAATGAAAGCAAAATTTTGAAGTTTGTTATTTTTTTTACTTTGCAATAAAGAAAGATGAATTTTCTTTTTAAGCACCAAAAACAAGTTTGAGGTTCATTTTATGCACTCTAAAATAAAATGTGAGGTTTATTTTAACTTGTGCAAGAAGGAAAAATGGATTCTTTTTAACCAACTTTTGTTGAAAGAAAGTAAAAAAGAAACTTTTAAAGCATTTAAACTAACTCCTTCCCCTACACAAAAAGATTAGAACCTGCATAAAAGACAATTAGTTAGAAAAATCTGCATGTTTTGGTGGGCTTCTACAAGCCTAATTTTTTTCTTTTTGGTTACAAGGTGATTTGTACAACGTTCTGTTACAATAGCGCTAGTCTGCGTTTGAACAGAGGCGCTATTTAACACAAACGCACTAAAAGAAAGGGAAAGACAGAGAAGGGAAAAGTGCTGAAACAAGGTGAATAGCACCAAAACAATGTCAAACGCGCCAAAACAGTGTCAAAAGCGCAACCTGTGTGACATTTTCAACATTCAAACATGTTATTGGTTAAAAAAAAAGTTGATCTTTTTGGTGTTTGGATTCACGTCGGGTTCACCAAATGATGTCATGGAAATGGGGACAAGGTAACAACAAAGTTCAATGTTAATAAGTTAGTTTCAACCATAAAAACCAAACAAAGAACTAAAAACCATTCCAAACATATCAAAAGAGATTTCAAAAAGCATGAAAGAAGTTTAACAAAATAAAAGAAAGGAGAAGAGCCTCCCTAAGATGCTTCCATGATGCCTTTCGATGCTTCTCTCTTGTTTCTCCCCTCTCCAAGTCCCAAATGAGTGTAGCTCTCAGCTTTTAACACTAGCCATGGATGCCATATGGAGATTCAAGATAGTTGAATATGATAAGCAAATGTTATGCAAGTGTAGATAGTGATGCTATGAGAAAGCTCTATGCTAATACCAGTATAACAACAATACTCTAATGCTTCTCTTTTTTTTTTGCTTGAGGAGAAGGGTTCTATTTATAGAAGAAATGGGGAAATGAAGGGTTAAGATTGAATGGTTTAATCAAGGGCCAAGTTTGAAAGTTGGGGATCCATGTGCACAATTGACACCAATAAAATGGTGACAAGTGTCAACATAGGATTGGGTTGAGAGAAGAGGTTGGAGGCATTAAAGGCCTGAGAAGACCTCATGGTTATCTAGAGGCTAAGGGTCAAGTCCAAATTAAGATTATCCACTGGATTAAGAGTTAATTCAAGGATAAACCTTTGTGCAAATGTTTAAGAGATAATCATGGTCAAAGCATTAATGGCCTGATGAGACCTTTGGGTTGGGTAGAGGTTGAGTCAAAACAAATGTTTTAACCATGTGGGAGGGTTTGAGGTAACCATTAATGGTTATTGGAGACTTTGGGGATTAAGTGGTTGAAGGTTGAAAGCCTTCAATGGTTATCAAAGACTTTGAGCCATTTAGTGGTTGAAGGTTGAAAGCCTTTAATGGTTATCAAAGATTTTGAGGGTTTGAGAAGTGACTTCCCTTTTGCTTAGGAATGTGACAAAGTTTAGAGAAGGGGTTAGGTTATTCATAAGTGATTAGAAAATTCTAGAAGGGGTTTAGGCATGCAAGTGGATTTTGTAGGAAAATGCAAGTGGGAGAAATTTTGGTATTTTCAATTAAAATAAAATCATTTATTTCAATTAAATGGTGTAATTTGTATTTGGATAAATATTCAAATAAATATTAATTTATTTAAATGAGAAAAATGAAGATAAAGCATTAAAATGCTTGAAGACTTTGAGGGAAACCATTAAAGGCTTGAAGACTTTAAGGAAAACCATTAAAGTCTTAAGAAGACTATAGAAGGAAGCCATCAAGTTTGAAGACTTTAAAGCCATCAAGTTTGAATATTTTAAGGGAAACCATTAAAGGTTTCAAGTGGGTGAGGATAAATAAGATTTTAAATAAATAATTTATTTAAAATAGTTGTGCAACTTGCTTTTGTAGGAAAATACAAGTGGGTGGAGGATAAAGGTGATTTAAATAAATTATTTATTTAAAATAATTGTGCAACTTGCTTTTGTAGGAAAATACAAGTGGGTGGAGGATAAAGGTGATTTTAAATAAATTATTTATTTAAAATAATTGTGCAACTTGCATTTGTAGGAAAATACAAGTGGGTGGAGGATAAAGGTGATTTAAATAAATATTAATTTATTTAAATGTGAGAGGTGGGATTTTGGGGGAATTTAAATAAATATTAATTTATTTAAATGTGAGAGAAGATTTAATTAAATAAATGTGATTTATTTATTTAATTAATGGTCTGAATTTGGTTAAGTGAATTAAATCAAATAAATTGAATAATTTATTTAATTAATAGGAGAAAAGGGTTAAGATGAATTAATTAAATATTAATTTAATTAATTCATTAATTGATGGTTAAATAATCAAATAAATACTAAGTATTCATTTAATTAAGTGGACAGATTTATGTGACTACACAATTTACAACACTAAATTTAGCCCTTTCTTTAGCTGGAGTATGAGCCAACACTCATCCTCTCGGTAAAGTACAAAATAACAATGAAAATTTTTCATCAAGATATCAAAGAGGCAATACACACCAAGTCCCCATGGACTTAGGATCTTATCAATCTAATATCAAAACAAAAGGAGCAACACATGAAGAGAAGAGAGATCGTGACTATTCTAGCGTAGTAAGGCTTACACTTACTACGAGTCACGTTGAGAGAGAAAAATTTGAATAAAAAAATTAGTGCAAAAATTACAAAGCAAAAGGCTTGATTTGCAAAGTAAACTAAATAATGGATTGACATGTCGTCATGTGTGATCAAAGCGTACAAACCAAGCCTTGTGTTGTGTGCACAAAGTGTAACAAAGATTGGAGTGTATGTCCCCACATTAAAGCGTTTTGTGCACACCTTACCAGGAGCAATTGCTTTAAGGTAGCATACATGCATCTAAAAGACAAGTATGTTTCCAAAATGATACACCTCCAAGCAAGGACATATCAAGATCAATGGAGAAAATGAAAAAAAAGAAAGCACATAAGGGATCCACTAACTGGGGTCAGTATGTGAATTTGATAAATCAAGTATATCAAGTGTAAAGGCATTGAAATGACCCCATCCCCTAAAGGTAGTAGAACTACGAGCACAATGGAAGAAGAACACATAAGATGAACAACAAAAGCCTTTTTGGGTCAACATAGAAGAGACCAGAAAGGGAGATCTCAACGCTTTGCATCATCCCCAAGTAGACAACACAAAGGCACATTTATGACAATAGCACATGTACGCCATTACATAAATATGACATATAGAAGAATTGAGATACAAATAGAATAATGTCACAACATTTTTGGTCTCTATATTACCTTGTGCCAACGGAGCAACAAGGGTCATTGAAAGAGAACCTAACATAACAAAAAGACATATCAAGCAGTACATCACAGGGAAAGCACATTACATGCAAGCAAACACATAAAAGAGAATACACTGCACACAAGTGAGGCAAGTCTAGCAAGTCATCCACCTCCCAATCTTGCTTAACATGGTGTAGGGATGGTAGACAAGATGCAAGAGGAGCCACAACAATTACAATAGATGGAGCTACAACAAGTTCCAAGATTAATGCTTTTGAAAATCTTGAAGAGAGCTCATTATTAAACTCAATAATCTCATGCACATCATTAGTGTCATTAGTATCATCATTGTTACCATCAACAACACTACTAGCATCAATGTCATCATAATCATCCAAATTAATCATAATAGGATCTTTAATGCATAAATGAAATGAATGCTCATTTTCCTTAGACAATTCTAACTTTTAACATGGTCGATTAAGATGAACTTCCTCCTTTGGGCTAGGTAGAGGTTGGACAAATGGGATCAAGTCAACATTGGGCATCTTAGAGAAGGAAATCGGTAAGGAAGCAAGATCACGAGCCTTAACATGACATCTTCGTCAATGTTCTCTTGCACTATGATTTGTCTTGGTTTGACTTGAAACTTGTGAAGGTTGGGGATCAATCAACATAGGCTTGTTTTCTTTCCTTGTAGGGGGAGGAATAGAAGAAACCTCATTAGGCTATGAGATACAAGAGGTTGGACACTTTCCTCTATAGGATGTAGGAGGTGGGACTGCAACATGTATGAGAGGAATAGATGGAGGAGGAAGAAGTCCAAGTCTTGGATGAGGAAGATGAATATCCATAGGTGAAGGATCCTTAGGTTTACTTAGGGCTAATATTCTTTCATGTTTAATGGTTAATAAGATAAGAATAGAATATCCTTACGTGATTGCAAAGGTTTTGGTTTCTTAGGCCAAAAGAAAACTAAGATGAAGTTTGCAGAACTCGTCGAGGGCCTATAAAGACTATGATTGATCGTGATAATTTGCCTATCATGAGGGAAATTCAAACATTTATGGATAGTAGTAGGGATAGCTTTCCTGGAATGGAGTGAAGGATGCCCCAACTTCACATGAAATTGGTTGGAGGCAAGAATAATGGCAAAGGTAGTTCATCTAAGAACTTAGTGCCAAGCTCAATGGGAAGAGTGAAGGAACGTATAGTGAAACAAACAATGCCACCATGCACCTTAATCATATTTTTCATAGTATCTTGATAAAATTGTTGAGTATAAAGATGTTTTTCAGTAATAGCATTCACCATGTACATATTAGATCAATGAACACTTCTCATGAGAGCTTTCCTTTAATTTTTGTAGTAATGTATAATGGTATATCAAGTGCATCAATAGTTTCTCTTGTGTCAAAGGTATTGTGACGTTCAGGTTTGGACATGGATTTCTCAATAAGGTTCACAATATTAGTAGCCTCTACACGCATCTCATCAGGAGCTATATTAGTTGAAGGTTTAGGCTCGATGACATTGGTAGAATGAGAAGGCAAAGGATTGGTAAAGATTTGAAAGTTTTGATTAGTAGGTGTCACGATTTTTTTTATGTTATCATTCACACCCTCTATAGTTATGGTATTTGTTGGTGCCCAAAACCACAAATTGGAAAACCAAAGACTTGCCTAATCCTCAGTTGATCCAATCAGTCTTGGCCAACGAACAGGGATGGTCGAAGACCAAATCCCTCTGCACTTTAGGCTCCACTAAACCCAGGTGGGTGTAGCTTACACTCTCAAGCACAAAAGAGGTTTATTTTAAGTGAATTTAAACCGTGGGAATCAACAATTCGCAAGGATGGCAAAAGTTTTTCCTGCAATTATGCTAACAAAAATGCTTTTTATTGAATACCTTTAAAACTGATAAAATAAGTGTGAATATAGTTGTGATATGTAAAATATTACTGTTAGGACTTTAAGCCATTATGAAAAAGAGCAGTACTGATAGAAATTAGAAGATTTGTTTCTTTGATAAGGACCTAATGCATGCAAACTTATTCAGTAAAGATTAATAACAAACCAGTGCCTTATCTGACCATTAATGAATAACTTTGTGGACAAGAATCACTATCAACTCAAGAGACATTTATAAGACCATCACTGTGAAAGTTTCATTATGTGTTGCATGAACAATAAAAAACCAATCTTACATTCAATATAGCATCATGTGATGGCACATCACAAGAAATCTAAAAGATTTATCAAGAGGACACATGATTCCATCAAACACAAAATTACACATAACAATCTGAAGATAAAAACATGAAATCTTGTATATTAACTTCTGGAATAAGAATGTAAACAAAAACTGCACTTACAAATACTGCAGTACATTCAGTTTGCACAAAATAAACTCCTCATTCCTATTAGACTTTTCTAAAACATAACACTTGTCGCCTAGCCAGCGATAGTATATTATCTCTCCTATGATACAAAAATGACTCACTACATATATATGAGCCAAAGGATTCAAATGAAAGGACACACCCTTTCATCTTGTTAAAATAAACTTGACTAAAACCTAACACCTAACTGGTTAACTACTAGATACAAAATATAAAAACTAGTTATGGTCGTCCAGTATTGTATCACATTTTTGTATGTGCTCCAAATACTTGTTGTCCTGGTGAGTGCTAGTATTGAATACAGTATCCTTGACAACGATCTCCATGGTAACCATTCTCTCCATCTCCTCACCTGTCTCCTTCATATCCAAAACATCTGCCCAGGCAACATTAAGGGATGTGTTGAGTACATTCTGGCATTTTGTAATCCAAATCCCTTTGTCCTTTAACTGCTCTGCATCATCCACAATATCTGACATGCCACACCTAACAATATCCTTACAATCGGTAAATTCCTGCTTAATGTCTACACCAAATGCCTTATGCTTGTTCAACCTTCACTGGATATTCTCAACAATTTTCTCATCGACACTCTTCTCTTTCAACAATGCCTTCAATCTCTTCAAATTTCTTTCATGAGAAGCCATATTATCCTGGGTTTTTTGACAATTTGTCCAAAATTCTTTGAGGACCTCCGACAAATGCTCAAACCCGTTTGTCAACAAAACACAAGCAGCATCTACCCTGGCAGTCCTGATTTGCCCTCTTAGGTTAATGTTTTCTTTCATTTGGTCCTCATATTTCTTTTTCCTCTGCACACCAGTATCAATTATCTATGGTACTTCATGACCACGACTTCTCAACAGGTCTTCATATAAATTCTTGTATTTCTGACCTTCTTTTAACACCCACTGCATTTGGGCCTTATTCAGTTTTGCAATGTCAATCCCCAAATCTGCGGTGACAATTGGATTAACTTCTCCCACTTTTAGCCTCATCATATGCCCAAATGCCTTATCTACATCTATAATCTTGGGTCTTTTATTTGTGGGGTATAGGGCCCAAAGCAACATTTCCTCTTCATTTGGATCATATCTTGATGCAATAAAAATGTCATCAACTCACTATATGTCTAACTTTACATCCTTTCTATCAGACTATAACAAGCTGTCAAAAATGAAAGAAGCACTTAAGTCCCATCCTAGGAACAAAATGATATCTGCCTCACTGAGAAGTTGTCTCCCTCTCCGTGGTGTCATTGTGGCCACTTTTGCATCAATGTCTCCTTTCAATTTCTTAAGCATTTCTGCTTCATTTTCTGGGCTAACATTTGGGATGCTTTCCCTCAAATTTTTCCCTTTGTAATGGTACAAGAATGACTTAAACTCTTTGGATTGTACAAAAACTTCATCTGCAATGAAAGTTGCATGCTCTTCCATTCTCACATCTGTGTTGGCATTTATTCTTACAATGGCTTGCTCCTGGCTCTCTGCCACTTCTTCTAGTTCAAGTGCATGGAGGGTAGATACAACTATATTCTCATCAGACCCACTCTCAGAGTCTCCTTCTTCTTTTAGTTCTTGAAGCCTCTGCTTCTGCTCTTCCAATTTTTGGTTCAATTCCTTTAAGACTGCATCAGCCTCATCTCGCTCCTTGTTTCTAAATAAATCTTCAGCCTCCATAGTTATATGCAAATATTCTCCTAGGTTTTGGCTCTTCCTACAATGGCGGATATATCCCTTTGGATCATAATTTTTCCAAGCTTGGTGTCCATACAAATTGTACTCCTCTACCAGCTTCTTTTCTATCATCTCATAAGCCTTGGTGGATACAATGGTGAAGTCTCCAAAATGCAAAGTGCCAGGCATAAATACCTGCTTGTGTGCACCACCCAAATGCTTTGCATTTGACATACTAAGTTGCCTAACAATCTCTAAATAAGCAATCATGTCAGGAACTAATGTAGGCAACATATATGGAACACCCTCAAAAAAATAAACCTTGAAAAAAGTGAAATTCTGGCATACAAACCAGTCACCCCAATTCTGGTTGACCCTAGTGTCTCCAAAAGCATGGGGTCTCAAGAATCTTTTAATCTCCTATGAGATAGACCCATCACATTCTACTCCAAACAATCTGTACAAGGGCTTGACAAAATTTACTTCAAACAACACATAGTGTGATTTGTCAAACCGTGAGTCCCATAGGGATACCCATAATTGAATTGGTTGGTTTTGTCCCTCTTTGTTCTTGGAAGTCACCTTTAATTCTCCTGGCCACAAACCTTGCATTTGACCGTAAAACAAAACCATATGCATTAGCAATGAGTAAAACTTGAAAGTAGGATTAGGCTCTGTTTGCAAACTCAAAAATCCTTCACGCAGCTTCTCTGCCAAGTAAGTTGCATAATCAAATGGCCTTGGCTCATGCATTTCAATGTTTGCAACCAACACCAATGGGCCTATTCTTGTAACATCAAGAACTTCTTCCCAGTTGACCTGGCTGCATGCCCAATATGTGTACTGCAAGTATTGTTTGAATAGAGTAATTTCGAAATGAGGACCATCTTGCTCCGTGAGTCGTCCCTTCTCCTTTTTGTGAATTGCCAACTTCCACACTATGTGAGCGGTGTCCATTTGGGTATATTCTCCTTCTAGGTCTGTGAAGGATAGGGGCATGTAGGGCTCATAAGACATGCCGAAAACCTCCTGAATAGACCCAGTAGATATCCAGATGAATGGATCCCCATTGTGCAATTGGATGTATCTTTTTTCTTTGTTGTATTTCCTGGTGAGCAATTCCAATAATCTGAGATTCAGAAAAAAATTTGGGACCACCAATCTGCCCAAATTTGTCGTCCAAGGGTTTGACAATGGCATCTCCTTGTTCCGCCTGAGGTAGTGATATAAAAACAATTTGTGGCCCCTTATGGTTGTCCAGATATCTCCAACCCCTTTGTACTTATCTTACAATTGATCCTTGGGCAGTAAATTGGTTTTAGACCTCCTTGACTTAGCACCAGATGACTCCATCTGGTCAATCATGTCTTGGTTCAATTTTCGCTTCTGCACACCCTCCATAGACTTCGTCTTTTTTTATTTAGTTGACTGTGTATCTGAAATCTCTATGACCTTTTTCTTTCCTTGTGAACCAGAAGCCTCCATGATTAAATGCTCGGATTCTTAAATTACCCGCGCTTCTTGTTTGCAAATTCAATGTTGGCGGCTGAAGAAACTGTGAATAATTTTGGCACGAAAACTCTTTCTTTATGCTGGATATGCAACGGCTAGAGTCTGTAATGATCAAGAACTTGTTAGATTTGCTTCGTGCGGATCCAACCCACCTGATCATGAGCATTAAGTAATGGCTGTCGTATCAGACATTCTAATGGCTAATCGACATAACCCCACCTGATAATTCAATTACTTGGCACCATCCGTATTTTGCGTTCCTTCAATTACCTTTTTGTCTTTTTGATCGGTATAGGTCATTCCGATCAATCCATCTGATCTCACTCTATCCGTTTCACTTTTTTCCTCAAGGCTTGACTTATCCCGATGGATCCACCTTTCCTTTTTATTAGTCATCTTTTCTTTATATCACATCGGGGTATATCTCTCTGATGAAATCTTCTTCGGTTTATTCCTCCAGTCGCTCCATCGACCTTCAGAATGAAGTAACTTGATACTTCATCCAATGATCCCATGACCTCTAACTTTCTTTTTGATCGGCATAACTTTCACCGATTGCTTCATTGGGTGTCAGAGTAGCATATTTTCCTTGCTTCCGATAGTTATAGTCTCCCCAATAGATCCACCCTCTATGGCATTCCGCCCATCGGGCATCGGCACAATTCTAAAAATGTTTCTCTGGTAGCATAAGCTATCCCGATGAGTCTTCTTGCACCTTACTCTCCTTATCGGGTTGCTTCGGTCTATCAGCGCAGGCTTCCTCGATGTAGTCACTTCATTTGTGTCGAGCTCATCTTCCTCATTGGGCATCAGGATAACCCAAAACACATCTCCCTGACAATGTATGTTATCTCGATGAGTCTGACTCTGTTTTTTACTTGGTATCACTTTATCAAAGAGAGTCTCTCCGATAGAGTCGCCTTCTCCATTTAGTGCATCGGGTATTGGGGTAACATAAATTGGGACCTCCCGATAACCCGATGTCACCTCTATGAAGACATCACTCCATCGGTTGTCGGCAAGAGCTTCCACCAATAACCCCATCGGGTATCGAGATGCTATTTTTTCCTCCTCGTTGATAGTGTATGTTATCCCGATGACTCCAACCTCCTATCATATCATCATCGTAACTTGCCCTAATGGATTTCCACTTAGTCGCACCTTTTCCCACCACTCACGCTTTAGGAAACACCTTCAGCATGAGTTAATCCTTCCTCCTTAGGCGATCTCATAGGGATGACTTACGCCGATAAGCGAAATTTTACAATTTTTGCAAAAGAAAGCCCTCTTTATGGATGCAACTTTTAATAATCATACTGAAGGGTTTCTCCCACACCATTTCCCTCTTTGCAAATGCTCACAACCCTACTCTATGTTGACCTTCCAAAAAGTACTCTTGCAATGAGACTAATTGTGAAGATGAGGATTGCCAGAATGCCATCATACTCAACACTTCCCTTGAATATGCCCAAGTGATACCTTTTTATGAAGACGTTGCAATACATCACCTGCACATACAGTCCAACAATAAGTGCTCCTATGATGAAACAATATGCAAAGGCATCCATATATAGCACAAACATATTTTGTAAAAATATGTGCTAACAGTATTGAAATCAAGAAGGTCTTGGATCACATTCTTCAACCTATAAAACTTCTCAATATCATGGCCAGTTTAACGATCATATTAGCAAAAGGCTTTATGATCAAAGGAAGTTGGTAAAGGCTTAGAAGTATCTATGGGTTTGATGGGAGAAAACTTCATCACATTAACATTAATTTATCTAAGCATTATACTGTGCAATAATTCAAATTGAGGAGTAAAATTACAATGTATAAAGATTGATGATAAAGCAGCCACACCTAAAGTTGTGGCTACCACTTATGTATCAATATGATTGAAAGAATTATTGTTGATATTGATGGAATTCTTGGTTTGTTTATGAAACTTTTGAAATGAATGATACTAAGTATTCTCATTCTTATCAATTGAAGCCATTGATGAGGATAATTTAAATTGACTCGCTTGAAAGATTGAAAATAAAAAAATAGAAGCTTATCTATAATATCATTTTGCAAATTATTAATGATTTTTTTTTGAAAATCATCATCAAGCATAGGATAAGCAATTTGTGCATACAAATGTTTATATCTACCGATGAAATCGGTCACTTTTTCTTTAAGTTCTTACTCACAATGCATCAACTTAGTTAAAGTAATTTGAGGACCAATATTATTTTAAAAATGTTCCACAAATGCATTAGCCAATTATTGAAAAGAATGAATTGGTTGATCAAGGAGGCAAGGCACAATACCATTGCAAAGTCATATCTCTAAAGGTACGAGTGATTAGTTTTGTCATAAGTTTGTGATCATGAGAGAAATCGAAACACAATGTTTGAAATGTTTTCACGAGTTTGGGGATCACCTTTTCCATTGTATAACTCTAAATGGGGAACATCCAGGTATTGAGGGGTAATAATACGAACTATGTCATCAGAAAGTGGGCTAGCTACATCACATGTGTGAACATTGGATTTGGATTGGGTTAAAGAAGCCAATTGTTGTTGTAAGGATGAGACACTTTGAGCTGAATTGTTTATAGTGGCTTTAGTGGATGAGTTGGAATTGGACATGTTGGATTGTGATGGAGGTGTAACATGAGAATGAATGGGTGGATCTTGAGAATAGGAATGTGGAACATTATGGTAGGTGGGTATACGAGATGGTTGCGACACAAATAGAAGGGTAGTGGAAGGAGGTATGTACGAGTGTTGATTGATAGAATTGTCCCATTACTAACATTTGTAGGGTTAACATTTTATGTAGAGGTAGCCATGATGGAAGATGTATATGTAGGAACATTAGGAAAAGATGTAGGCATAGGAATGAAATGCTCAACTTGAATTGTAGGATTGGAAAGACCAAGAGCTTCGACACAACTTTTAATTGGCATAACATTAGAGCCAACAATATGGGCAATGCTATGTAACAATTCCACGCTAATTTCATCACTTTAAATCATTCTCCTCAAGCCTTCAATCAAGGGGATTGCCTCACTATTCGAGTGTTCTTGACCCATTCATTGTTGAAGCTTATCCAACTCATGGTCAAGCTTCCCCAATTGATCAATATTTACTCAAGTTAATGAGTCATCGCCATCGTGAGAAGTGTGAGGGGAATGATTCTCCGTAATGTTAGCTATGTCTTGTATAGGGGTAGAGGATTCACCTAAGTTCCCTTGGAATAGGTTATTCAACCCATGCTCGTGCCCCTAAGTGTTTAAACTTTGGGAAGCCATAAGTTTATAACTTATTCTCACTAGAATATTGGATGTGGGGGAGAGGGTAGCGAAACTCCTACACAAAGAGGGTAAAGCTAAGTGAATAGAATTGTACTCACAATACCTCTCGTACGATTGCTAATGCAAGAAAAAGATATGATTAAACAATGTAATTTCAAAATAAAATGGTTGATTAACCAAGAAATTGAACTAAAGTAATGATAAATGTGATAAATAAATGCTTCTAAATCTGAAAATAAAATGCAATAACAATCAAATTTGAGCATATAAATAAAAAATTAAGCAACCCACAAGTCAATTTTATCAAAATATTTAGGGTTTTTTTTTTGAATTAGACCTCTAAATTATGTAATTTAAGTGCATAAATGATCTATGGTTGCAAATGTGATAGAATTAGATGCATACAAATAAGATCTAAAAATCAAAATAAAAAGTAATGCAAGTACTATGTTGGGTTCACCAAAATGTGGTGTGGTGAAATAGGTGTTCATAGGCTTACGCATACAAACTAGGAACAAACCCTATTTTCCAACATTATATTAGGAAGAGATGGATGAATCCACTTGGGACAATCAGAAATCTAAGTAGAAGGACTGAACACAAATAAATTCAAGGTTCTCCTTGTTTGAGTTGAAATGGATACTACAAATGTTTAAATGGAATGCTAAATCTAGGGCTAAAGATGGAAAATTGACATAAATTAACATGAATCAACAATTTCAGATTTGATATGCAGATGTAAACACGGATCTAGAATGAGGAAAATGAGTAGAACCTGTGACTGGAATTTGATCTTGAAAACGCAAGACAATCTAAATGACCTAGCCCTCGAAATGTCAAGTGCAGATGAAAGTTGACTTTCTAGGATCAAAGTGCAATCATAAATATCCTCCTAAAGATTCACCTAAAACTTGTTGGGCATAGATACGTGGAGCAACCTTATCCTCCGCTATTGACGCCTACAAATGTTGGATCTGATCGTTTCTATCTACTTTGTCTTATTCCACAATTACAACTTCTAAACCTACCACATGCACATAAAAGAAAAGAAATTGGGTTGTGGATAGGTGTTTGCCCAAACCAAACCTAGATTTGGAATTAACCTTATAATTGATATTGAATTAGAAATGAAATAGAAATGTAAAGCATGCCTTTTGAGGGAAAAGGCTAGATCTAAATTAAAATGCTTGAAATTGAAATGTGATACCTTGATGAGTCTTACTTTTAAGTCTTCATGCAAGGATTGATGTTGTCATATAGGATGCCTTCATGAAATCTTGATCATGGATTCCATCTTGAATGCTTGAATATGAATGTTTGACCTCTCCTTCAATGTCTTGAAAATGCTTGATTGTTTGCTCACTTGAATTGAATCTTGCTTTTGAGAAATTGAATTGTGAACTTGTAGAGAGATAGATGGATTTGTTCAAATGAGGTGGTAAGGCTTGCCTTTATACCTCTCCTCACCAAACATGTGTGTAATTTTGAGACAGGCCAACACGGGAAGAGAATCCAACCCATATTGTATGACCGTTGTCAGGAATCAAATTGAGCCCCTTTTAGCGAGATAGGGACACCTGTGGCACCTTTGTCTAGTTAATGAGGCCTAAACAAAGGTCCACAAACAAGATGCAAAGTGAAAGATGGCAAATTTAGCTGGTGTGAGCAAAATCAAACATGGTCAAAGCACGAAAGGCTAGAACACCAAAGTGAGACCTAAGTGAGGATGAAAATTGTATAGGGATACAATTTACGAAGATACACAAGTATATATTCATCTTTTTAGCAAGTTATTTCATAACGAGTGGTATTACAGAATGATCCTGGCACAGTAAGATAAGGAGTATTTTTTCAATCTTGGATGTCATTTTGTGAAGTGCATCTCTTTGATTTTGCTGATTTTTTTTCTAATTTTTAGAGAGTTTTCAAGAATATATTGAGGAATCTATAGAAAATTTTTAGAGAAATTGGAGTTAAGTTAATATATTCATTATAGAATTAGGGTTTTTTGCGAAATATATTTAGAAAAAACATCTCTCTTATTTAGTTAAAGAAAATCTTGAATTTTGGATGGTTTTTAAGGACATGTTAAAGCATACAGTCCAAATTTTCAAAGAAATTGAAGCAGTATTAAAAGATTTATTTTAGATTTATGGTTTTAATTAAATTTATTTGGGAAGCACATGGATAATATTTTCCTAAATTTCAAAGGGGTTTTCAAGAACACATCGAAGCATCTACAATCCAAATTTCAAAGAAATTGGACTAGAATCAAGGAATTTATTGTAAATCGGGGTTTTTGATAAATTCATTCTCAAGGCTATAAATTAGCCATTTTCTTGGATATTTCTATTGGAAAGTGAGATTTAAGTCTTGATAAGTTATGAAAAAATTTAGATCATATTTTTATTTCATTTGTATGATTTATTGCAAAGTTATTTTTCTAGAACTTCACAACGAAGTAGCAGAAGGAGAAAAAAAAGAACGAGAACAAGAGAAAGAGAAAGAACAAGAACAAGAACAAGAAGCAAAATAACAAGAACAAGAGAAAGAGCAAGGATACAAACAAGAACAAGAACAACAATAGAAGAAGAAGCAAAATCAGCAAAAGGAGATGAATCTAAGTAGAAGAAGAAAAAGAAGATGAAGATGAATATTTTTTCAAAAACGCCCATACTTAATTAGCATTGAAGATAATGCTTTTGTAAGGAGGAGGAATGATATGCCCCTAACCCTATAGTGTGTATTGGGTTATGAGTAGTTAGTTTATGGCTATCTCCACTCTTAATTAAGTCATACATTATCATCAATATATTCTTAACTAGTTAATTAGGCTGGCTTAGGGGTTGTATATTGTTGTCTAAGTTAGCTTGGATGATATCCTAGACATAAGTATGGTACATATAGGAGGTATAGGTTAGTTATTATCATCAAGTTGAGTATTATGTTCTTATTGAAGATTATTGGAGGTAACCCCATTGAAGTGGATTAGGAGGTTGCCCCCTTGAAGTAGCATGTTATTCCCAAGTATTTACATCATATTACTTATAATATTATTCTATTGTTCCGGCTATATCATTACATAAGGGGTGCATTAGTCTCGTCTTTTGATTAGCATATATATCAATAGTTCTTCAAAATATATAGAGGATAGCGTGTGTCGATTTATACCATAAATCAATGCTTGGTGTGGAGATAGTGCTTGAAATAATAAATTTTATGTTTGATCTACCTCCTCCCTTTCCTTGTTAATATTCATAGATAGTTCATACCCCTTCATCCTATCAATAAATCTTAATAGACAATATATTGAGGAAAAAACTAAAAATAATTGGTCAATTAACTAATACACGGAGGGTCCAAGAGAAATCATATTCCAAAAATAGTTTCCAATAAGTGTTAAGACCTAAGCAACCTGAATAACATTTAAGGTGATTATTTGTTTTTAGATTATGTACAAAATTACAAATAAATAAGAACAAGTGGTTGATGAAATCTTCAAAACTGTTACTAGTAGTAGTCAATCAATCTTATTGGTAGTCTTCATATTCATTAGAAGAAAAGAAAGTGATAAATGAATGGATGGAAGATGAGTGTAAAAATAATATTGCTAAAAGATAACCATTTTTTTATATAAAATTTAGACTTCATAATAAGAAAGGTAAAATTTAGTCTTTTATACCAAACATATTTAATTAGGATTCGTAGTTTAAGATTACATTTCTATGGAATTCCTTGTGTGTTTGGCTTAGTTTCCCCTTCGGTATTTTAATTTTTAAAATTGAATATGAATGAATTGTGTATTAAAATGTCCATAATAGGTGGTTATATATGGCCTCCTTGATATAGGTTTCAACTTTAATTAAAACCATAACTTTAGAATGCACGGTTATGGAATTTTTTTCTTTCAAAAATTAGGAAATGAAAATTTCGTTGCACACAGCTCTAGTTGGGCATGTTTAGAGTCAAAGAGCATATTTAATTTTTAATATTTTAAATTTTGAAAAAGTTCAGCATTCTTAATAAAGCTTTTGGAAAATGTATGGTTTTTCTTTGGAAATATTTTTGAAAAAAAATTAAAATTGTGAATGGTTTTGAATGAATTTGATTGGAAGTAAAGAGGTCTTCTTAATGTTTTTTAATTCAGAATCTTTTAGGATCATTTAATTAATTATCTCAATTTTGTACATTAAATTTGTGTCATTCAAATAGTGTTTTGGCATGATGAATCTAGGATTTGAGGTATAGGGTGTAAGAAACGAATGGCTTTTCATATTTTTTGGGATACAAAAGGGATCCCAATAATGTACGAGTGAATAGTTACTAATATTAAATTATGATTAAACTTCATTAGGTAAATAAAAAGAATTAAAATAATAGTTATACATCTCATTTTGATTACTTCTGAAGGCTTAATATGAGCATGTGGACATGATGTACTCTAAATGTCACTAAAGATTATCAAGGACATTATTCTCTCCAAGAGTTTTGGATATTATTGATTGGGTACCCTTGCAAGCTAAGTGGGATGCATACTCAATCTTGTGTAGCCATTCCTTCAAGCTATTATGATGACACTCCTTGCTTTCTCCCTAGGATCTTCATCCTTGTCATCATTGGATTGACATTCGATGTTAGAACCATTTCTATAAATGTTTGCAACTGGATGATACTGTGATTGCGTGCATTTATATCCTTATTGTATGTTTTATTGTTAGCACGTTTATGCTACATGAAGTGCATTATATCTTATACTTATTGATGGTGACAGTTTCCCCTTGAGCCTATTATTCTACAATTGGTTGATTACATGTTGGTGTGTATGCATTGATGTTTATCATGCTTGTTTGGTGTATATGTTATGATGGTGTTCTTTGTGATTGGCATGTTTGTGAACCATAACCCCTTGTAATATAGTGTGTTTGTGCCCAAGGGACTGTCTCCTAGCCAAATGAGGTGGACATGAAGGTACCGCATGGTTGGGTGGCACTCAACCACCACAAGAGATTGGAGGACTCAAAGGATTCTTCTTGGAGAGCATGATGGAATCTCATTGTACATTCCAAATGGTATACCTCTCATTATTCTAAGTTGTAAATATTATTAAATGGGTCCTTGAGACGATTGTATTTAGATCATGGTATTGTATTTGATTAATTATTGGTATGGGTTACAATCCATCCATGTTTAGAATGACGCCCATTGTTTGTAATGCTTTGTAGATGTCATTTGGTATCTTTCCACACCTCATTTTGAATGGGTGTTACTATGTTTAGAATGTTGATATTATGTTAACATTATTCCATTAGCATACCCATACCATCCTCCATTAAGTTTTTGTACCCATCTTGATGGAAATGTCTTAATGAAATAAAATATCAACAAGTGGCATACTCTTGTGCTAGGTTTGTCTTGCAGTCCAATTCATATCCATCTTTGTTCCACCATAATTAGTCGTTTATCCAAAGGAGTTTAACCTATGAGAAAAGATTCACCTATTGAGTAAACAGGCTCCTCAATAAAACCTCTAACTAACACCTTGACAAATTCAAACTTCTAGAAGGCAAAGGCAAACAATTTTTCAAGTGGATTTTGTTAGTCCATTCCTACATAGCGTAAATTTGAAGCAATCAATATAGAATTTGCAAGGGTCAATATCAATCTACATCATATTTTGTAAAAGTCTATGACTCTTAAAACATCCATCAAATCAAGACAATTAATTTTTCAACAATACAAAATTGATTGACAACAAGAACATCATCAAGAGAATTGAAGCATCATTGATCCTAGAGTTACATATACCTAATTTGCTTGTTTGATTTCAACACATTTCTATCAATTATCTATCTTGACTCTTTTATCTACTAGTAATTTGTTCTCAATTAGTTGAAATTATTTAACTCATTTTATTTTTTTTGTGGTCATCAACCATACAACTCATTTACTTGCATATAATTTATTGAATTTTGAGGTTTATTAGATCCATCATATGGTTATTGATCGAGCAAAAAAATCCTACAATTTCATTGCATCGCACTTCTTACATAACATTAATATGCTTGTATAAAAAGCATCAGCGCATGTGCATTTGCAAGTATGGGTTAATGTACATACAAAACTATGTCATTATGTCTCATCTCCAAAAGCTACATCGATGCACCATAAAACCTCACAAAATTTTCAATGTGAAAACAAACAAAAAATGATGATACACGATAATACGTCTCTGAGATTTTCTCTATGTCCCCATACCGGAGACAGCTCAGGAAGTTTCCTCAGGTTTGACATTGTTAGAGTTATCATGTATTAACTAATAATTATTTATTTAATTATTAGTCTATTATACTCTAGGCTTAAGCTAAACTTAGGCATTATCCCTTTAGGGTTTCTTTAGGGTTGCTGATCTCCTTTTATAAGGATTGTATTGTACTTTTTATTTATTCTCTTTGAATGATAATCTTTTTCTTCAAAGACATTATTGGTTTTTTGCCTCCATTCTTCTCTTGTGACAGGTATTTTGCTTGCAGGTGTTCTTGGGATCTTTGAA
Organism: Cryptomeria japonica; assembly: GCF_030272615.1. Classification (NCBI taxonomy): domain Eukaryota; kingdom Viridiplantae; phylum Streptophyta; class Pinopsida; order Cupressales; family Cupressaceae; genus Cryptomeria; species Cryptomeria japonica. The sequence goes on from NC_081406.1 coordinate 577,735,603, forward strand.
GTTGTATTTCTCAACTTCTTCATGATATCAAAGCCTACATCTGCTGCTACTTGTTCCTGATTTTTTAGAAGATTTTTTGGGGGTTAGGGTTTCAAGTTTTTCATAACTTTTTATTTAGATCTGGGGTACTTCTTTTTTTTTGGGCATTTCGGGCTCAAACAGGCCTCGTCGTTGAGCTCAGAACACCCCAAAACCCCCCATTTTCATATTAAATTTGTCCAATTTGGACAACTTTGGCTCAGGGATTTTATTTTTTATTTTTTTCCCTTTTTCTGGGCACGAATTTCAAGAAAAAAAAAATAGCAGTTTAACAGCATACCCAGGCCGAATGCAAAAAAAATTATAAAAAAACCATTTTTTTTTTAAGCACAAGGGTGGGGGGGGGGGGGGGGGGGGGGTTCAACAGCCTTTGCAGGTCCATACGGCCCACAGCAGGTCGTGGACCCTGCTCTTTGGCCTCCCATGCCTTGGGTCCACTGTTGCCCTTGCCGCTGTGACGGCCCCCGCCGGCCAGCTTTCTCTTTTGGCCACCACCGCCTGTTACGGCCCCCACCCGTGACGACCCTTGCAGCCGCCCTCCCAGTCGCCGCCTCCTACCTGCCACCACCGGCCCATGCCGCCTTTGTGCCCCCGCCAACGTTTTCCAGCCCCAACCGATTTTTTCTAGCCCGCCGATTTTTCCCAATGAGGAGGAATTTTTACGAGTTTTTTAGGCAACAGATTTTTTTGTCGACAGAAGGATTTTTCAGGCATCGGATTTTTTTTCTTCCGGTGGACAGATTTTTTTCGGTAAGGATGAAATATTCTCAAAATATTTCGCAGACGTCATGTTAACGTCAGTGGTGCGGACAGCGGTGCATGGCCCCTTTAAACCCTCTTTGTGCCCTAAAAGAGGGGTTTTTTTTCATTTGGCCATAACTTAGGCATACGATATCATTTTTTGGCGAATGAGATATCGTCAGAAAGCTGGTTTCGTCTACTTTCCAGAATTGTGGGTTTCATCACATGGTTTTTCTGTTGGTACATTCTATAGCCATTTAAGGTCAGAGGTGTTGTTTTCAGTCCCGAGCTCCTATCTTTTCACCAGTTTCTTTGTTTTTCGCAATTCCAGCAATGTTGAGACAGTGTTTCAGAGATCTTCACATACATCCATGCACTTTTTCTAGATTTTACTCCAGGTACATTTTATTCAGTTTTTTGTGTTTTCACACTCTGGTGAATTACTTGGACATTTGAGTTCCTGAAAACTTCTCGTTTGAGTGGAATGACTTCTTGTTCATTGTTCTTCATGTATTTCCAATCTTTTATTTTTTTTTAACATTGAATACATTATTTTTTAAGCATTTTCTTTTTTTGCAAACGCACTGAGAGAAAGTGCCACTATCCCTTGCATGCTTGGGATCTTGCACATCTTGTGCCTTATTGTACTTGCACTCCATTATAAAGTGTCATGGGGGGGTTTGATGTTTGCCTTTGTTTACCGTCTACCTTTGTCACGCGAGTCTTCCTTCCACAACATTATTCTCATGACGTGTGTCAAGTGAGTGTTCCTTCCACGACACTAGCCTTTATATGTGTTTGTACTTTTTGCTGCACTCTCGATGTTCTTGGTTCTTCGTCGTGCAGTTTTTCTTGGCATTCAGTTTCAATGTACCTGTCACCTCTCCCTTGTCAACATTATGGTGTGGTTTCTCATGCTAGTTGTTGGTTCTAAAGCTTCCTTGGTTCATTGGAGTGAGCTATGTATTCAGTATTTGTTCCTATGTACTAGGCAGATGCAGAGGCTGGTTATCTATGCATTTCGGTGAGATGGATCATTTACCATATGGACACTCTTTCATTCCTATTTTTAGAAGCAACCTTCCATCTTCGATTGATCAGCTCTTCAAACTTTGGTGTTTTTGTCATATGTATCTTCGAGTTCAGTTGTTTGCCTTTGTTTGCCATTTGATTCAAGTAGTGTTATTTGAGGGCACTCTTGCAGATTACAATATTCTCTACTTGATCACCTTCTATTTCAATGGAGGTTCTTCAGATCGACAGTTATTCTTCAACAGTGTTTGCAGCTTCCTATTTCAGTGGTGTTCTTCATGTTCATAATTTGTTCCTTTTTTTCTGGGACATTCTCTTGTTTGGAGGCTTCTTCAGTCCTTCACTTGTATTTCTCTCTTTAAGAGAGGAGTTTTTCCCATGAGGTTTTCTCCTGTTCTCCAATTGTGAGAGATCTTTTGTGCTTGGGTACCTCATTAGGCCTAGTTGTTGGGACTCATTGTTACTTTCATGCATTTTTGTTTACATGCATTTTTTAGTCCTTAGTTGTTTTTAGCTACTCCTTAAGTTCATCTTAAGGGGGGGTGTTAGAGTTATCATGTATTAGCTAATAATTATTTATTTAATTATTAGTCTATTATACTTTATGCTTAAGCTAAACTTAGGCATTTAATAATATTGTAGTTATTTAATAATACATTATCCCTTTAAGGTTTCCTTAGGGTTGCACACCTTTAGGGTTGCTAATCTCCTTTTATAAGAATTGTATTGTACTTTTTTATTTATTCCCTCTTTGAATGATAATCTTTTTCTTTAGAGCCATTATTATTTTTTTGCCTCTATTCTTCTCTTGTGACAGGTATTTTGCTTGTAGGTGTTCTTAGGATCTCTGAAGTTGTATTTCTCAACTTCTTCAGACATTGTAAACAATACATACTTTGAATAATTTATTGGGGTTTCAATGCAAGTATATAGACAACTTATTGGGGTTTCAATGCAAGCATATAAACTATCCACAAGAATGCCTCCAACGTGTAATAACATGAAGATTGTTGTGTTCTAAGGATTCTATCATATATATATAATTTTACATATTTGTCCGTTGTCATCCCCAAAACTGGCCTCGAAAAATCTCATCCCCACATCCTAAAACTTGGTGGTAAATACACAAAAGACATTTGCCTTGCTTTAGTTTTAAAATTCATCCCAAATAAAAATTCACAAAATCTTCTAGAGGTCGAACAATTGCTCTAAATGGTATATGTAAAGTTCCAATATTACACAATACCCTTTTTCTAATCCGTTCTTATAGCATTAATTTCGGATTATAAACACCTATATTTGGTGTTCTGTATTTTTATTAGTTTTGGAAAACACTTAATCTCCTAGACTAGATGATTGTCCAACAGATCTTTAAGTTAAGCTTAATAATTATTAAATTTTCCATAATCTAAAGGATAGCATTGTTTTAAAAAGAGCTCTACAAATCAAATCCATATGATGGGTAACATTCCTCATTGCTGGTAAATCGATTGATAAATTATGAATTATAATCTCCCGGTAAACTTTAAACAATGCTTCAGATTTACACTTCCTCTTGCTTCTAGTTTCTTGAGTCGAAATTATGGCATATCGCAGGATATATTCATTTGCAATCATTGCAGTTAATCTGGACTATTACAACTGAGAGAAAATAGTCCGTAGGTGATGTGGCACAAACTTCTTATTACTCTTCAAACAATGGTCTAAAAGAACATAACAAATGGGATCTGTTAGTGTCAATGAGCTTTACGTTATTCATAGTCCTTATCCAGATCATAAAAACTACATACCTAGTTCACATCAAATGATAATAGCTGCACTAATCCAAACTCTCATACCACAGATTCAGAGAATCCCAGCAGATAATTACAAGTGCAACTAACAGCATAATTGCTTAAAACATATAACATTATACTTTTCTTCTCTCTAAAATCTTCTTGTGTGGTAGCACAGCAATGAAGAAGCAATTTCATATTAATATGATAAGCCAGAAAAGCAAAGAAATTACTGAATATTGCTAGAGCTGAAGAACTCAGTGAATCATGAAATAGAGTAGTAAATGCCCCTTTAAGAGACATTACAAAGAAATTCAAATGCCTAGGGCCTGTATAGCTCTGACCAAGATCGAGAAACTGGTAAAGTGGTCCCTGAATAAATTTGAGTCCTCTGGTGAGATGCCTTCAGTAGTGGATCACCTACAGAATATGCCAAGTCTTCATCATTGTGATTAACTGTTGTGGGTATGCGACGAGGAGGTAGTGTATGCTTCTCTCCTCTTTTACGTGCCCAAGTTACAAGGTACAAACCCCCAATAATACACGTTCCACCAATAATACTGCACAATGTAGAATACAAAGAATGGTTTAACAATCGACTCCTTTGTCAATAGAAGCTGAAAGAACTTGATTGGAAAATGCCTGGAACTGACTTATTCAGCTTATTTGAATACAAGAACATAATAAAAAACAACGAAAGCATAAAAAAATATATATAATCCAATTCAAGTGGCACCTAAGATATATTATTCAACCTGATAAATCTGCATAAATCATAAAGTTACTCCTATTAAAAGGAGGCCATGAAGTGAGATGATTATCACATTTAGTGATTTAGGCCAAGAGGGGCGCGCAAATGCAAATTCTTTTTGCAATTCGAACTTTCCTAAGAGAAAAATCACAAGTCAGTTTCACTATTTCCGTTTTGAAATTACCTTGCAGAGTTCAGTAACAATATACAACGGAAATCAAGAAGGATACATTTCTCTTCAATTGATATTTTTTAATTCTGATTAGTTTCCTGAAATAGATATATATTAAAAAAGCTAGAGGGTAAGATAAACTAGGGCAAAGTTTCCACTTCCATTTGCATCGTAAACATGTATTTTGTGCTACATGGCACTAAATTCCACAGCAGATGTCCATACCATTCCTTTTATGGGAAGTATGATTCAGTAACAAATCTTGAGGAGCTCTTCAGGGGCATAAAGCAAATTTGTCGATAAATGTATTGTATAGGCAATAAGTGCCATTAATACTTTTGTGATTCATAAGCTTCTATCTAACTGTAACAGTGTTTTAGTCAAGCGCTGGAACACAGTTAGCAGGTGTAAGTCTTATGTAACATACAGAAAAATGAGATATAGCATAGCAAGTTGTCGTTATGAATAACACCCTTAACTACACCATGAATTTTGTGGTGCAGTTTGTGCATTTCTTCAGTCGCAAAATATGCTTAAACATTTCTAGCAAATATAGCAGGGTAGTGTAGCATCAGAATGCAAAAAAGCAAGCTGGAAGGTATATATTCTAAGTTACCACTGGTAAGGTAAAAAAATTCCTTGGGTAGGGGTACGGGCACTTCGGTACACATATATATTATAATATTACATTATATATAATATGTTATTATATATATGATTAAACAAATTAAAATTAATCTTATATTATATTAAGTATAATATTATATATTATATTATAAAATATTATAATATTATATATATGATTAAAAATTTAAAATTAATAAATAAATAAAAAACCTATTTTACTAGAGTCATGAATATAAACTGAAAATATAAACAAACCCGTATACCTAAACAAAGACGCAGAAAATGTCATCCCAAACCTGTAACAAAGAAAATGTCAACACAAACGGAAACAAAAATATCAGAAATGGAAGAGGAAAGAGCACGATCAGAAACAGAAATCGAAAGGCACAAAAATTTTCAGGGACTGCCACAGAGTTTGAACCTGCGACACATCCAAGGCCAGACCAGACCCGGATCCAAACCTGTCTCGAACCTGACCCCACGCCCTAACCCTAGGCCACGATTCCAATATCTTAGTATATATTTAAAGATATGCAAAGCAATCTTCCCCATTTATCTGACCCTGGACATTGTAGCCTAATACTTCAGGATAAATCTGCTTACAAAACAAAATCATTCATTAGTTTGCTTGAAAGGGTATTAAAGCAGTATTACAAGACAATGACTACCTCAAAAGAAACATAAAAATGAAAAATATGTATATGACCTGATCCCCAAAAAATAGTCTAGCATAGACAAGACCACAAAACAAGGAAAAGGTGGTGTTTAAAAGAAACCCAATCATCCTATGCTTTAAAATAAAAATATTAAAAAGTTATCAATCACTATGTGGTCACCAACAAGAGTGCAAGGTTATCTGGAAGGTGACCTATGTTAAACCAAGAACATGAAATGATAGAAACTTTGAAAATGTGAATATACTAAATTGGCAAGGCTAGCCCAGGGAATGGTGAAACTTTGGGGTAGACTTTATAAGGAAATAGTAGGAAATGAGGAACTAGCAGTAAACAGCATCCAAAAAATATGGAACTTCAAGAAAATCCTAGAAAACACATCAAAAGCTATTGGAAATTGTAATTGAAACTTCAAGAAAGCTCTGCCCTGGTCCAAAAGACTCTGATAACATCTAAAGAGTGCTTAGAATTTGATAAAAATATATTTAAATCTACTAAAAAAATACCAAATCTTTTCAAGCCTTCTTCGAGAGTTTTCCGAAGTCTTTGGGATGGGAAGCATATTGGAATCTTAGAAATGGGTTGCTTACCTGCATAAATGGTTTCAAGTATTTACAAAGGACATCTCAAACTAAAGGGAATCTGTGAAGCTATCCTTCGAGACATGCTTGATTATGCATAGCACTGCCACCATCCAAGGTCAAATGTTATAAACCTTGCCTATTAATCAAGAATTGCCTTTCAAGTTCATGTTTCTATGCTACATGTCCCTTGTGTGTGCTGAAACTAAACAAGCAGAAAAAAGAAATCAGAAAAATTGGAAACTTGCGATGGTTCTGTCTTTCTCACTAACTTTCATAAAGAATTAAAACATCTTTTAGTATCCTGATTCCTTAAAAAAGATAAATAATGTTGGTGTTACTGCTCCTACAAAAAAGATGAAAGGCTACTGTACCTTATTGTAACTGAGATACAAAAGACTTTTATAATATCTATATGAAACGAAGAGATAATGAGAGAACATAAGTTTTGGTCATTACTACCAAAACCCCTCTTAATGATCAGAACAGAACCAATACAAAGTTCGTCTCTGAATCTGATGATCTTATTAGGTCCAGGTGGTAATAATCTATCTAAAACTAAATATTGTATATCAAAAATAATTATTTAATTTTTTAGATAATAATAATGTAATAAATAGTAATACCATAATTCTTTCAAAATAAATTCAATTCTAGCATTGGTAAGCACAAAAATGAGATTTGTGATTGATTGTTGCTAGTAGGAGTTGCATTGTTGTGTGAGATGAATTTTGGAAACTACGACTGATATTTGTGTTGATCGTGTAGAATTGTGGCAAAAAAGCATTTGAGATTAGACACAAAACAATCTTCTGTAAAAATTGTAAAGAGACAAATTCAATTGTCATTGAAGCCAAGTAAATTCATTTGAAATGAGTAGTTTTCCTGTGCGAAAGGGGGTTCTTTGACTGCGTGCAAGCCCACCTTGTGTGCATTCAAGCTTGCAAACAAAAGTACTGAGTTTCTTGAGACCATATGAGACTGGATCAATCAAGAATTATGTGTGTGACATTAGGGTTGCATTCAACAAAGAATGAAGCCAAGTGTGTAGTCATTATCGGGTCATGTGTGGCTAGCCCCCCTTCCTTCTCCTCAGCTCTAATTTATGTGCTATGCCTCCTCTGCCTGAAGCTAGCTATTTGTTAAATATGCTTTTGTTGTCTTCCCTGTCAACAATCTATGGATATGCTCTTTCCTTGCACTGTAAAATATCAACCATGTTCTCAACTCTCTATTCAATTTTCTACATTCTGTCCAGCAAAGAGTTGTTTGCATCCCATCAGACGAGTCACAAATTGATATAGTCACTTAGAGCCAAAAGCCCATTTTAATATTGAAGCCCAAATGAGGCAAACTGATATGGAGAGTGATCTAGAACTACATTCATCTATTATATCAATACAATGCTTATTGTTGGGCATTTTTGTCGATTTATGATTTTGTAGTCTTGGGACTTTTGGCCATAATGTAACATTGAAATTTCTATTTTTATTGTGCTATACTTGAATGGATAAAAATTGAACATTGCATACAAAATAAGATATATGATATCAAAGTCACAAAACTCAGCGAGTACTCGTGAGTTATTTCTGTGGGGAGTAAATCACACATTAACTTGCCTAACCAAGTTTTACCAAGTTTTGCCAAAGTTTTCAGTGACTACTCCTGAGTTTTGGCAAGCAATCCTAAGTTTTGTCATGTTAATGAATTCAACTATTTTCTAATTTGCTGGGTTGTCAAATCTGAGTAAAAATTGGATTTGCCAAGTTTTGTCAAAGTTGTGAGTTATTTCTGTGGGGAGTAAATCACGCATTAACTTGCCTAACCAAGTTTTACCAAGTTTTGCCAAAGTTTTCAGTGACTACTCCTGAGTTTTGGCAAGCAATCCTAAGTTTTGTCATGTTAATGAATTCAACTATTTTCTAATTTGCCGGGTTGTCAAATCTGAGTAAAAATTGGATTTGCCAAGTTTTGTCAAAGTTGAGAGTTTTGAAGCCTTACATTGTATGAATGAACTTGAATTTTCATGTTATGTATTGCTAAACTTGTAAAAAATTAAGTTTCTCTCTATATATTTAGAAAAAAAATTGCCATTTACATAGAAATATATACACTACTATCCATTATCGTCCCCAAAATGGCCCCTAAGACTGCCAACACCCTTGCCATCCCTGATCTCTTGTTGATCCCATCCTGAAAACACCATCAAACATAGCTACAAATAGAATGGTATTTCAAGTTATAACATATGAACTTTGAAGAGATATACACAAGATCTAAAACAGAAAATATTATTTTCTGGGAGAAAAATTAGTATAATTATAAATATTGATAATGGGATTCTTGACAAATGGAAATTCTCCAAACAGAAGTTCATGCAGTTTAGTGGTCTATCAAGCATTTAAAATTTCAATATTAATCCTCAAATTATGCACATTGGGACTAGCATTTCTTTCAAATGCATGGGAAATAGTTGAACACAATGACAATGCAAAGACTCAATGTGGTGAGTATTTGTATTAAGCTCAAATAAATCTAGTGTCATGAATTTTAGACTATTAGATCTGCATATTAGAGGACGTGAAAGGTTGAGCTGTAATCATTTGCAAGTTGGTTCATATAGATCACAGATCCCCCAAGACTAGCTCATGCCCTCTCCACCTCTGAATTAGTCATCTCCACTCACCACTACCAACCATTATTCCCAAACACAGCCCAATTCTAGTTGAAGCAATAATCTGCCTCTTGAGGGGGGATATGATCTCATATTAAAGCATTCCCCCTTGAATCCAAACTCTCTTTCCAAACCTGTTGTCTCCCATGATAGAAATTAGATTTGTAAGGAAGTCCTGCTGCAATTTATTAAACATCGTGCCCATACAAAGCTTATCAAACCTTCTTTCCCCACTAAAAAGGAAATGGTAATTACCTTAGGATGCAAATGTACCAAAGGTAAAAAAAATTCAAGGATGATATAGAAAATAGAGGAGTTGATCAAGGAAAAGGCCATTATTTATGGAGATTTTTCCAAGGCCTAAAAATCTGCAAATTTGGGTGCAAAAAAAGTGCAAACCCTTGGGATCTATAGATATTCTCATCATGCCACAAGACTAATTCATGGTCATCTTCTCCACCAAACAAGAAAGGGATCTGGTTTCTCTAGGAAGTGCCTGTATGAATAAACATGGTTTGTTCATGAAATGTCTGTCTCTATCCTTCATTGCCACCAAAAAATCTTACAAGATTAGTTCCATTATGGGTCAATTTACCCATGCTCCTTAGTGAATAATAGGCAAGAATCAATCCAAAAAAAAATGGAGTGATAGGAGAATACATTACTGTCTTCAGATTTATCAAATATAAAAACTACTACCAAGTTGTATTATCTTAAACATGGAAGGATTGAATGGAAGCAACTAGTTGATTACGAGCATATTCCCTTTCAGTGTAGGAGTTTTTCCAACACAGTCATTTAGCTACGATCTACCCTATGTATCAACCAACAAGAACAGAAAAGCTAACCAAAGAAAACGAACATAACAACCTCTCAAGAAAGTGAGAAACCCAACAACAATCACCTTGCTTTACCTAAAGAGTAAAAATGTCTAATCACAAAGCCTTGCAGATTGAGGACAAATCCCAGGGGGCATATACATTCCAAAGGAACATTAACGCACACACAAAGAACCATTCAAAATCAAAAGCTCTCTCCATGCTTCTCCTTCCCTAAAAGACAAGCAGAAGATATCAAAATTTAATAGCCAAATATGTTATCAAAAGCCATCCAAAACCAACTTGGGACCATGTAATGTCCCCTTTTTAGCGCAACATGATATGGGGTGTCGTTAGCCTATTCTGACATGGTCCTGAAGGCTAACAAGGACATTGGTGGGATCCTGAGGTGTTTTGGCCTAGGTGTTTTCAGTTTCAGGCCAATCGGTGCTGCTCTGACAAGGTTTCTAGACACTCACTATTTATAGTAAGTTAGTCCCCAAGCAGTGACTTGAAATTTTTAGTGTTTCCCTGGTTGGCATAATTATTAGTAAAAATGTTTCAAGGCGACAATGATTTAAAGAGATTATCAACAATGTTTTAATATTTAACGATAAAGTGTAAAGTTAAATTAAATATTTAACTTTATCGTTATATTATAAGGTTGGGAATATAAAGTAATGTTTAAAATATTAAAAGTAATAATATTTTATTCTAAAATATATTATCCCACATTGAGGAAATGAAGTGTTTTGCATCCGGGAAGAAGATATAAATGGAGGTTGAGAGCTCTCTTTTGGGGTATGCTGGGGATGAGATTAATGTTATGCTGTTGGATTTCATAGAGATTTGATTATTGGGCTTGGAGGACAGAATCCCTCTTTGCTAGCATTCTCTTCGCTGTTGAAAGACACAGTCAGGAGGATTAATGGTGTTTTCATTCAGGAAACACATTGGGCTTCATCTGGTGCTCTCGCATGAAGTTTTTACAGGGGTTTGAAAGTGCAGATTTGAAGATAGTGATTTTGCTACAGTACCGCGTGAATAGTGTTTTTGCTACAGTACCGCGTGAATAGTGTTTTTGCTACAGTGCCGCGTGAATAGTAAAAATGCTACAGTGCCGTGAATAGTGCAGCTACAGTGTGTGAACAGTGTTTCAACAGGTTCTATACTTGTGGAGTTCAGGTTTGAATTTGTTTATTATCATATAGTCTGTAATGCTCTTCAGATCTGATTTGTATGCTTGAAGTTGGAATTAAATAAATACCATCAGCATTAATCTTCTTGTTTTTGGTATTTGATATGTCTGGTTGTTTTTATATTTAATAAACTTTGAAAGCTTTACAATAATATATCAGCTTATCCAATTTATCCTATTGCAAATCAAGAACCAAAAAATCCAGTAGTCAGCTTGCAAGCCAACTGTTTGACAAAATTACACTAAGTAAACAAGACATAACTTTAGTGCCGAACAGGGGGTGCCCATTGCAGTGGTATCAGAGCTATAAGTCCTGCCATCCTGTGGAGGTCTTACAGAGACTTTGGAACAGCTGGATAGAGGGAAAAGTGTTTGACAAAATATCAAAACACTAAAATCAGAAATTAATGAATTAAAAAACATGCTAAGCATGTATGTTTAAGCATGCAACAGGGGCCTTATAACTTCCGCCATACCAAAGCAAGACAAAACAGAAATTTGAACTCACAGAGCGAGCAGTCTAGTTCATCCATGCAGGTGGACATAGAATCCAGTCATACAGACATAGAGGAGATATTCTTTGATCAGGACAGCAGTATGGGTGACCGAGATGATAGGAATACCGGTCCAGATCAGGGAGAGGTAATGTTCAGACAGTTACTGGGTACATTAGAGCAAGGGCAGCGTATGCAGCAGGAGCAGAATAGGCGAATGGACATGATGTTGCAGCTTATGGCTAGACAGATGGGCATCAATATTAATCCAGGTGATGCCAACAATGGAAACAATAACAATGGGGGAAACGATAACAATAGGGGCGATGATAATAATGGAGGCCGAGGCAACAACAATGGCCCTGAGAATAACATTAATGGTAATAATGGACATGGCAACAATGGGAATGAGGCGGATAACTTTAGACATGTTGCACACTCAGCTCGAACAGCGAGCTCGAGACCTCTTCTACCCACCTTCCCACCTAGGGATCCGGTTCAACCAGTGAACGAAACACAGATTACTGAGTTACAGGGTCAGTTCAGGAGGGACTGGGAGGCCAGTGGACCCGAGTTTCAGGCAGATATTTCCCTCAGAGATTATATGGACTTGAGGATGAGACATATGCCTAGAGCAGGAGGGAGGAATCATAATTTTGAGCTGAGGAAGAAAGTTGGAAAACTTTCCTTGCCTTATTATGATGCTTCAAGGAAGATGACCGCACGAGCTTGGGTGCAGAAGGTAGATACATACTTGCAGCTTAATCCTATGCCTGAGGAGGAGGCTATCAAGTATGCGGCTATGCATTTGGACGGCGTTGCGCATGAATGGTGGCATCATGGCATGGTGACTCTGGGGCATAATCAGATTACATCCTATGAGGAATTCACAGAAAGATTGATTGAGAGATTTGACACTAGGGATCCCGAGTTACATTTCAAGGAGCTAGCACAGTTAAAACAGTCAGGTTCAGTGGATGCTTACATCGCCGAGTTTCAGCGTTTGTCTGTACTTGTTACTGATATCTCTCCTAGGAGATTGGTGGTGTTATTTTGTGATGGGCTTGCTGATCCATTACGTGGTTGGGTGAAGGGACATGATCCACTCACCTTAGCAGAAGCAACTAAAAAGGCACGAGATTTAGCCCCTTCGGTATACATAGGAAAATACCATTCAACAGATTCTTCCTATCGCAAGGACAAAGACAAAAAACCATTTCAGAAAGAGTATAACAAACCCAAAGAAGGATCAAAAGGACTAGACAGTGAAACCTTGAATGAACTTCGAAAGAAGAAACTGTGCTTCCAGTGTAGAGAGCCTTGGGACTTATCTCATAAATGCCCTCTCAAGGCTAAGGCAAATCAAATGGAGTATTTTTCAGCAGAGGAGTCAGAGTCAGAGGGGGAGGATCAGCACTCCGATTCAGATGAGGGTAACACGATAGAGGAGAGCAACATTCCTAAGGATGATAGATCGTTGGCACGCTTGACAGGGGCCCAAAAGGCAATCACATTTAAGGTCAGGGGTACTATCCAGGGGCAGAAAGTGATATCTCTCATTGACACTGGGGCTACACATAACTTTATAGATACACAATTGGTAGCCAGGAGAGGTTTACAGACAGAGGAGCATGAGGGTTTTAGGGTCATGGTGGCTAATGGCCAAAAGCTATTATGTACTCAGAAGGTTTCAAATCTTCACATTAGATTTAGAGATGGCTATGAGCTGGAGGATGATTTCTACGTTGTGGACATGGGAGATTACGACGTCATCCTCGGTATGACATGGATGGCATCGCTGGTTGAGTTCACTTTCAACCTAACAAAGTTGGAAATGAGGTTTTAGCATGAGGGTAGGACTGTTGTTCTCAGGGGACTTTCTGATGGGAGTTGCAGGGTAGTCTCTTTGAAGAGAATGGAGAGACTTTTTCGACATAATGACATAGAGTGGGCAACAGAGTGCTTAGTTATGCCAACTTCACCGGAGCCTCGGGTGAAGAGTCATCCACCAGATATACAAGAGATTCTTGACAGGCATGCCAAGGTATTCAGTGATATTCCTCACGGGGTTCCTCCTGACAGGGGTGCAGAGCATGTTATTGAGCTCGAGGAGGGAGCCAAACCAGTGATGATCATTCCCTATCGTCATCCTAAGAAACATAAAGATGAGATAGAGAAGGCAATTAAGGAGTTGTTGGAAATGGGGCACATCAGGCCTAGCAAAAGCCCCTTTGTTTCAGCTGTAGTTTTGGTAAAGAAGAAGGATGGGACAATGCGCATGTGCATCGATTACAGGGCACTGAATAAGAAAACAATTAAAAACAGGTATCCCAATCCTAGGATTGATGAGCTGATTGATGAGTTGCATGGTGCATGCTTCTTCACCAAAATTGATTTGCGATCCGGATACCATCAGATCAGGATGAGAGCAGAGGACATTGAGAAAACAGCCTTCCGATGTCACTATGGCCACTTTGAGTTTATGGTTATGCCATTTGGACTAACCAATGCACCCGCTACATTTCAGAGTTGTATGAACCAGGTATTCAAGGAGCAGTTGAGGAGATTTGTCTTGATCTTCTTTGATGACATCTTGGTCTTCAGTAAGACCTGGGAGGAACATTCACAGCATTTGGAGGAGGTATTATCTATCCTAGAGAGAGAGTCTTTATATGCCAAGGAGTCTAAGTGTGAGTTTGGTATGACAGAATTACTATACCTTGGGCATATTATTAGTGCAGATGGAGTTCGAGTAGACCCTGAAAAGATTAGAGCTATAGTAGATTGGCCTACTCCCACGAACCTCACACAGCTTAAGGGGTTCTTTGGTTTATGCGGGTTTTATAGGAGGTTTGTTAAGGGGTTTTCACAGACTGCAGCACCTTTGACAGACCTCACTAAAAAGGGAGCCTTCGTATGGACAGAAGCAGCGCAGCGATGTTTTGACCACTTCAAACAAGTGATGTCATCTTGTCCGGTTTTAGCTCTACCAGATTTCACGAAGCCATTTGAACTTCAGTGTGATGCTTCAGGTGATGGGATAGGGGCAGTATTGATGCAGGAGAAACATCCCATTGCATTCGACAGTAGGAAGCTCCGAGGTGTTGAGAGGAGCTATTCTATCCATGACAGGGAGATGTTGGCCATAATGCATGCATTGGCCAAATTCCGATCATACTTAGTAGGTGGACGGTTTATGATCAAAACTAATCACAATAGCATAAAATATTTCATGAGCCAGCGTGATCTTAATGACAGGAAGCAAAAATGGATCACTAAATTGCAGGCTTATGATTTTGACATAGAGTTTGTCAAAGGGAAGAAGAATGTGGTGGCCGATGCTTTATCCAGGAGACCACATGTTTGCGCTCTAGTTGAGATTTCAGGGGATTGGAGAGATCGGATTATAGCAGAGTATGCAGGGGATACTTGGGCTTCTAGGATAGTTTCAGGTACCATACAGGATGATAGGTATATGGTGTTGGATGGGTTGATCAGATTTCAGGATAGGATTTATTTGATTCCTACATCACTGTTCAAGGGGGAAATTTTAAGGGCGTTCCATGATGCGCCTACAGCTGGACATCCTGGGATCTTCAAAACTTACAGGCAGATCCGTGAAAGGTTTACTTGGAGGGGACTTAAGGATGATGTGCAGAAATATGTGAAGGAGTGTGTAGTATGTCAGCAGAATAAGGGAGAGCACACTTTTCCTGCAAGGTTGCTTCAGCCTTTGCCCATTCCAAATAGGAAGTGGGAAAGCATATCCATGGACTTCATCACCGGACTACCTAAAGTGCAAGGGCGAGATTGTATATCTGTTGAGGTAGACCGCTTGACAAAGTTTGCCCATTTCTTCGCTATACCATCTACTTACACAGCAGTGCAGGTGGCAGACCTCTTTTACAAGGAGATATTCAGATTGCATGGGTTGCCCAGGTTTATAGTGAGTGATCGGGATAGTAGATTTTTGAGTGCTTTTTGGCAGGAGCTCTTTCAGTTGTGTGGTACGGAACTCACACCCAGCACTAGTTATCATCCACAGACGGATGGTCAGACAGAGATTGTGAATAAGTGGGTTGAGGGTTATCTGCGAAATTATGTGACTGCACAACAGAGGGCCTAGGTGAGATGGTTACACATGGGGGAATATTGTTACAACACGACATATCATATGTCTATCAGGATGACACCCTTCATGGCACTTTATGGCTATGAGGCGCCGAGCTTTGTTGACATAGTCTTGGGGGATAGCAGAGTACCCAAAGCCCGAGACTCATTGCAGGATAGTAAGAACATCTTGAGGGCGCTCAAGGAGAATATACAGCAGGCACAGAATCAGCAAAAGTTGTATGCCAATCAACATAGGGTGGAGCGTAGTTTTGAGGTTGGTGACATGGTGTATTTGAGACTACAACCATATAGACAGTCATCACTCAAGAAAAGCGGAGCTGAAAAGTTGAAGCCTAGATTTTATGGTCCCTACAGGGTGATTCGCAGAGTGGGTGAAGTCGCCTATGAGCTTGAGCTTCCAGAGGGCAGTCGGGTGCACAATGTGTTTCATGTGTCTAGGCTTAAGAAAGCCATTGGTCAGAGTGTAGTGCCTTCTGCAGATTTACCCCCTTTGGATGAGGAGGGGAAGCTTGTGTTAGTACCCGAAGCTATTCTGGATGTCAGGGAAAGGACACTCAGGAACAGAATCGTTAAGGAATACTTGGTGAAATGGAGAGACCTGCCAGATGAGGATGCTACATGGGAGAATGAGCAGGTATTGCAACATTCAGGACCGAATTTGCTTGAGGACAAGCAATTTCAAGGGGGGCGGACTGTAATGTCCCCTTTTTAGCGCAACATGATATGGGGTGTCGTTAGCCTATTCTGACATGGTCCCGAAGGCTAACAAGGACATTGGTGGGATCCTGAAGTGTTTTGGCCTAGGTGTTTTCAGTTTTAGGCCAATCGGTGCTGCTCTGACAGGGTTTCTAGACACTTACTATTTATAGTAAGTTAGTCCCCAAGCAGTGACTTGAAATTTTTAGTGTTTCCCTGGTTGGCATAATTATCAGTAAAAATGTTTCAAGGCGACAATGATTTAAAGAGATTATCAACAATGTTTTAATATTTAACGATAAAGTGTAAAGTTAAATTAAATATTTAACTTTATCGTTATATTATAAGGTTGGGAATATAAAGTAATGTTTAAAATATTAAAAGTTCCCTTTAATGTGTACATTGTGGGAAATAATATTTTATTCTAAAATGTATTATCCCACATTGAGGAAATGAAGTGTTTTGCATCCGGGAAGATATAAATGGAGGTTGAGAGCTCTCTTTTGGGGTATGCTGGGGATGAGATTAATGTTATGCTGTTGGATTTCGTAGAGATCTGATTATTGGGCTTGGAGGACGGAATCCCTCTTTGCTAGCATTCTCTTCGCTGTTGAAAGACACAGTCAGGAGGATTAATGGTGTTTTCATTCAGGAAACACATTGGGCTTCATCTGGTGCTCTCGCATGAAGTTTTTACAGGGGTTTGAAAGTGCAAATTTGAAGATAGTGATTTTGCTACAGTACCGCGTGAATAGTGTTTTTGCTACAGTACCACGTGAATAGTGTTTTTGCTACAGTGCCGCGTGAATAGTGTTTTTGCTACAGTGCCGCGTGAATAGTGTTTTGCTACAGTGCCGCGTGAATAGTAAAAATGCTACAGTGCCGTGAATAGTGCAGCTACAGTGTGTGAACAGTGTTTCAACAGGTTCTATACTTGTGGAGTTCAGGTTTGAATTTATTTATTATCATATAGTCTGTAATGCTCTTCAGATCTGATTTGTATGCTTGAAGTTGGAATTAAATAAATACCATCAGCATTAATCTTCTTGTTTTTGGTATTTGATATGTCTGGTTGTTTTTATATTGAATAAACTTTGAAAGCTTTACAATAATATATCGGCTTATCCAATTTATCCTATTGCAAATCAAGAACCAAAAAATCCAGTAGTCAGCTTGCAAGCCAACTGTTTGACAAAATTACACTAAGTAAACAGGACATAACTTTAGTGCCGAACAGGGGGTGCCCATTACAGACCAAAGAAACAAATGCTAAAAAATCTATTCCGTAAGCTCCTTGCAGTGAACTTGTTAAAATTTCACACCATGGTATACACATTCTCAACTCAAAAACTTAAAACCCAACTATAAACCAGCTTAAAACAAAAACTCCAATCAAAAAATAACCATCTCAGTGGAGCACCTAGATTAGGAGAGAAGAGAAAAAACTAAAGCAGAAAAGAGCCTTGTCATAAACAAAAACAGCAGCTTCCCTCAAAATTTGGAATCCAATCAAAATATAAGAAAAGCATGCTTTTACCAAAAAATAGAAGAGATCTATCCCCAACTAAAAATAGGAAAAGCTGAAACAAAAAAATAAAAACGGATTACTACCTTATATTTGGAGAGTGCACCCTGCAAAAGAAGAATAGCTGCCAAGCAACAGCTACAGAAAAATTATCATTCCCCCTAGCAAGAAAGGTGTTCTCTATCAAGCTTGCCAGTATTGGCATAGTGTAATGGTTTAAATGTGGTGTTGTTGTTATTGCCACCAAGGTTCAAACCCCATTGGGTGTTAGTTTTTATATTGAGGTTCGAACCCATTTGTGACCACACCCGTTCATAGCTCCAGGTCAAAAGTGTTTAACCCGTTAAGAAAAAGGTGTTCTTTATCAGACCCAATCTCTACCTCAATATCTCAAACTTCCTTTTAACCAAGGGCTTTGTCAGAATATTTGCAACTTATAAATCTGAGGGAACATATTTAAGAACAACTACTCCCTTCTGAACTGTCTCTAAGTAAACTGTACCAAATGTCTATGCTTGGAGAGATCACAGAACACTAGATTCTCAAAGAGCTTGATGCAACTCTAATTGAACATATAGTACACAGTTGACAGCACCAACATTTAATCATTAACTTTTGCTATTGACTTGCAAAGACAAATAACCTCACAGCTAACAAAAGAAGCTACCATGTACTTTTGCCTCTATTGAACTCAATGCCACTATTGCCTACTTGCTTTACCAAGATATCAAACCTGATATTTTTTTGTTATTTTTTTGCAAGTAATTAATTAGTTGATCATCACAAGAGAGGAGGTGGGTGGCAGGAGCTCTGAGGAAGCTGAATGATCATCTTCCATTGCTGCTCCCTGGAGCTTTTGCTGTCACTATCAAGGACTCAGATTAGTATACTTTGTGGCCTTGGAAAGCTTTGTGATCTTCAATCTCTTCTTCCAGATTTATGATATTTTAATTGGTATTCTGTGCTCACTCTTATTGTTTTGGTTGGGCAGGTTTGATTTGTATTGTTGTATATTTCTTTTTCTTTTCTTTTTTAACTTGTATTTTTTTCCCTCTCATGCCCTTTACCTGGCACGGGAGCCAAGGCTTTCCTTGCTGGTTGCATTGGTGGTGACGATAGTGGAGTCTGACGTCATGTGTTTTTACTTCCTCATGCCTGGCCTGATCTTGTAGTCAATGCCCTCATATTAGTAGTAATTGCAAGTGAAAGTGGCAGTGTTAATAATACAATGCAAAATGAACCTAAGGAACTATTTAGTAACTCTGCTACTACCATGGTTGAAAAGCCATTGGCTCCACCCACTATTCCTAAACCATTATATAAGGAGGCTCAGGTTTAGAAACCCCAGAAACTACAGTCTTTGAAATTGTCAGGATGGATCATTACTAGGGTCCCAGCCAGCTGGAATGGGAGATGGAAGCTTCATCCAAGGTGGTAACCCTGAAAATGGAGAAGGTGGTAAGGCACCCTCTTCAGCCAAGGTTCTTTCTGTTTCTCTGAATCTTGATATGCTACATGCAGTAAGAAATGAAGAGAACCGGCTTAAAAATATTGTCGTGTTCTTTATGTGTTTGGATTCCAATTTTTTACCTTCTCAGAAATTTCTTGATGATTTGATTTCCAATGTCCAGGGCAAGAATACAGGCATTTTGTAGGATATTGCAGAAAGGACTCTTTGTGGTGTTTTTTAAAAGCCACTCTATGCAAGATAGGGTTCTTAAAAAAGAATTTTTGGAACCTTGACCAGTTGTTGTTTCGGGCCATTCCATGGTCACCAGAAGAAAAAGGTGAAGAAATTGTGGCTAAATCCAGCCCTAGGTGGATGGAAATAAAAAACGTCCCTCCTCAATTGTGGAGATTTATCCCTAATTTGCTTAAACCACTTAGAAATGTGTTACAAGTGGAAGATTCCAGGGTTACTTTGCCCCATTTGAAGTGAGATTTGCTACCATAAATCAATATTCGGTATTCCTGACGTCCTTTCTATTCGATTTGATTCTAAAGTGGTTTCTTGTGAAATTGAATTGCTGGGTAGTCTTAATTCTTGTTTTTTACATAAAGGCATTTAAAAAAAGACCGTCCAAGATAAGTCGACAGCTGCGATGCCGTCGCATTACACTTCGCATGCTAGTGTTCTTGCGGGAGGGCACTGCTTTGCCGGTTTTCCTCCCGGCCGTAGGTTACGAAATTGGGCCTGTGGTAAAGGAGGGCGGAGGAGTTTTTAGATGTGGTGTTGAGCTGAATCGTCTTCTGAAAAATGGATTTGTTGCTGTTCGAAAGGGGAAGGGCGTTGAAGCCATTGCCGAGGGTGCAGTCCAGGATGAAATGGGAGGCCAGTCTTACTCTCGGCCCCTTGCAAAGAGCAGAAGGTCAACGGGGGTGAGGTATGGGGGTTTCGTGGACCGGAGAGAGGAACGTTTGGATTCATTACCACATGGTATAGACTCTTTGAAACCCTTTGTGCCGGCTTTGGTGGCAGCGGACAAGCCGGTTACGGTCTCATTGACAGGGGAAATAGAGGAGATTCAACATAACGAAAGGTTTTTTGCCCATTTAGGGCTTAGTGGTCGGTTTAGAGGTCTTTGGCCAAGTCTTGGGGATCTCAAAAAATGGATTTCAGTACACTGGGAACCCATTGTGGAGGACTGTGTTCAGATTTATCCCCATGCTCAGGGGTTCTTTGTTGTTGTTTTCCAGAATGAGACAGATAGAAACAAAGTTTTGAGATGTTGCCAGTGGTGTTGGGAGGACAAGCATCCGCTGATGCTGAAACCTTGGCACCCAACGTTCAATCTTGATTTGGAGACTTTTGACTGCACTCCTCTTGGGATCAGGCTTCCCAATCTTCCAATGCAATTCTGGTTTGACTCCTATTTTTAAGCCATTGGGAATTCCTTAGGTAAGTTTTTATTGACCGATGAAGGCTCTCTTAATCTGATGCATACAACCTTTGCTCGTTTATTGGTTGAAATGGACTCTTCTAAGGATCTCCCTTCAGAGATTTCTATCTCAACTTCGAAAGGTAGTTGGTTGCAGCCTATGGACTACGAAGTATTCCTTTTAGGTGTAGAAGGTGTTTTAAGATTGGTCATAATGCTGATTTGTGTGATAGGCGTCGGGTGAAGAGACCAGCCTCATGGTGGAAAGAGGTAACCCCCAATTTTTACACGGTGGATAAGGTGGAGGAGAACCGGATTCCATCTCAAGATCCTCAGGTCTTGAGTGGTGAGAATTTGGGTAGCAAGGGTAAGATGCCAGAGACCAAGGGTAATGCTGGCACAACAATGCAAAGAAAAACAGGAGTTTTAGGTGGTGGGGGGAATGTAAGTGTTAATGCAATCAATTGTGGGGATCAAGCAGCCAGTGAGCACAAGCAAGAGCTGAAGGCTAAATCTGGATCAAATATGGGGTTCACAGGTGTTTATGGAGCGAACCACATCAGTTCGCAAATCTCGGAGGAAGGGGGGAAAGAGATATTGAGAGCATCCAGTTTGAAGTTACTGGAAAATGCTAGAGATGAAGGTTGGATTGAGGTTAAAAGAAGGTAGGACAAGAGAGCTAAGGATGACAGTATTAGGCTGATCCTTCGATCTCAGGATGTGGAGAAGGCTAATCGTCTGTGTTCACAATGACCTGTTAATGGGTCTATTTGTTTTTGTGGGGAGGTGGCTCCTTGGTTGTAGCCCCACTTGGTTCGGGCCAGGTCAAAACTCGGTTTCTTAATCAAATCAACAACTATTTTTTTTTTATCGATAACATTATATATTATATTGCTTAGAATTGAAAAGTCTTACATCCAAAGAGCAAATAGACTATCTGCGACACTAAGGGGTCACGCCCCTACTACAAAAAGGAACCCGATAAAGCACCAACCCACCTGATCAATAGCCACAAAAAGGGTCACAAACATACACAAAATCCACACACTAGGCCCCGAACAACACAAAGATCCTAGCTACGAAACCACCCCAATGCCTCTTCTCTTGAAAAATTGGGGATACCCCTGCTGGGTCTAGCCTCCAGCATCACGCTCCCTCCACCTGGTATCGTTCCTGGCCTGTGTCCACATAGAGACCCACACTCCACCACCTTCACCGATTTCTTTGGAAGGTGGTGACGAATCAAAGGCCTCCCATCCTCACCCAGCGGGGCCTCAGATCGAATGGGAGTCACCTTTCTGCAGATCTTCACACGCTCAGTCGGCCCCAGTTGACGAACAAAACTCACAATCTCATCCCAGCCTTTCCTTGCGTCCTCCAACTGCAAAGCAACCGGCCGTGAAGCCGACCAGATGACAAAAGGCTGTAGCTCCCCAACGTCCACTCCAATCCTCCTGCACGGGCCTTCCGCCGACTTCAGCCCCTCGCCAATGACAACTCGGGCCACCACTTCCTGCAAACCTCCTGCCCATTTGGGTCTTAACACCAGGGAAGTAATCCGTTGCACTTCCTCTTCCGACCTCCCCACCTGCAAGGCCAAGGCAGTAAATAACGACGAAATGTCAAGGTTTGTTCTCGGCTGCCAATCTTGCATCAGGAATTCCTCTCCAAAGAACAACCTCACTGCCCTCCAGAAATCGCCTCCATCCACTCTGAAAACGTTCGTTAACCTAATCCTCGAGATCAGCCCACGAAACGCAGGCGATTGCCCATCCAACTCCAAAGAAAAATTTGCTTCCATCCTTTCTCGCTGCTACACAAAAAGAAACCCTGAGCACTCCGTCAAACACTAAGCAACCACCACGAAATGCCAGGAAAAGAAACACAAGGGCCTTTAAAAGCCACCACCATCACAAGTCATGAATACTCCACACGCTTTGCAGAAAACTAAGCATCGTCACCGGTCACTCACACCGCTCGCCTCCATCATCATCCATCACCGCAAGGCCACTTGCAGTAACATCGTGGAACACACACCATGAGGAACATTAAAACCCACAGGATCATGGCTCCATATGGTCGCATCAAATCGAGCTTGGGTTCACTTTTCTAAAATAAGCCTTCTACCCAAAATCAGAGTCAAGAGGACTACAATTTCTAAAGTCCTCGAACAAACTAAACATATTTTCCAAGGAGCCATTCGCTCCCACATTAGAAAGTTTGTCAGCTTCCAAGTTTGCTTCCCGGAGGACATGAGTCACCTTAAAATCTTCAAAACCGTTCAGCAGAAGTTGCATTCTTCGCACCTGCTTGTCTAAAAACCACACTTCCATTCGACCTCGAGCTATCCCATTCACCACAACTTGAGAGTCGCCTTCCAAATGAAGTTTCTTGACCCCCAATTTCCCAGCCATTAGGATTGCTTCTAATGCTGCTTGACACTCAACAATGTTATTCGTTCCATCCACCAGTCTCTTAGCACCAATGGCCAGCATGTTGCCCTGATCATCACGGGCTATCACCCCAACACCCGAAGCCCCTGGGTTGCCCCTCAATGCGCCATCAAAATTAATCTTAATCCACCCCTTTTCAGGCAAAGTCCACTCAGGGATTGAAAGGCCCTGACTCTAAAGATTAGCCCTCAGCAGCCCATTAGCAGGCCTGAATTTAACCAAAGGCCAGCTTGACAAAAAACTAGCATCAAATTGAGAAAAAGGAGTCTTGGCTAAATTCACGTGAGAGGCAGCGTTAGAAACCAGTTCCGAAATGGCCCTCTCTAGTCTGAGCAAAAAACGCTTACCATTTTCCGCTTTCCCTTCAAACACTCTTCGATTTCGTTCCTTCCAAAGTTCCCATAAAACAGTAGAGGGCAAAATCTTCCATATGGCGGCAAAGATAGAAGTTTTACCCACAACCGGCCAAGATTCCAACCATTCACACAAGTTACCGAACGAAGAAAAAGAAAAAAAAGACCGTCCAAAGATTTTTGTGAATAATGCGGGTTTCTTTAGTAATGTGAATAGGAAATAATCAATCTCGTGATAATGTTATGAAAAATAGTTCAAACAATGGTAAGTATTCTTCTGAACAAGTGGTTAATGGCAATGGTACTAATATGGTAGATGAGTATGAGATTCATATGAGCCCGGTTAACTTTGTAGATAAGAATATGAACACTGACTCAAAAAAATCTCCAGAGGACCCCAGTAATTTAAGTTTTGTTAATGAGGATAATAATTTGGGCATCTCCCCTTCAAATATGAGGTTTGGAGAGGGTGATATTCCTATGATCTCCCTTTCTAACCCCTTATTTGATGGTGAATTGAAGGTGGTTAGAACCTCAGACAAGCTCCCAATTTCGCTATTTCTTCTAATGTGGATAAAACTATCCCTGGTGCCAATGGTGCCTCTGTAAAAAAGACCCTCCCCAAGAATGCCCAACAATTGGCTCTAGATACTATCAAATCCTGTGCTGAAGAGGTCAGAAAGAAGAAACCTGGTTTTGGTCATGAACAATTGTTGTTAAACACTGATAATACATAGGTCTCAAGCCATCTTCCCAACAAGGAAGCTATGATTCCAATCCTAAACTGCTTCAATCCCTTGTATTTTGCCATTGAATCTAACCTAGCCATGGTTACCCTAGGTGAGGCTAACGATGTTGAAGGAAATAAGAAAAGGAAACAATTAGAGAGGTCCCAAAGTAATAAATCTCATAAAAGGGGTGGCAAGAAAAGAAAAGAAGATGAAAACCCCAATGAGGATAAAACATCTAAAATGGACAAAGTCCCACAATGCTTTGAAAGAATGTATAAAATTTAGACGCCCCCCACCCGCCTACCTCTTAATGAGATTTGCAGTTGGAAAGTCAGGGGACTTCAGTCCCTTGACAGAAAAATATATACTTAAAGCATTTTGTAAGGACAGGCCTAGTCTGGATGCCTTATGTCTGCAAGAATACAAGGTGGTTGTGTTTCAAAAAGACTGATTTAAACTGTGTCAGGAATTCTACTAAAACTTTTTCTACTTTGCATGAGAAAGGTAAAGGGGGCTCTGCTATTCTAATTAAGAATAACTGGACCAAATGTATTGTTGATTGGGGTATTTACTATTTTTCCATGTAATAGACTTGTCTAGGTCAAGTTTGAGATAGACTCAAAAGCCTTTGCACTTTGCTCCATCTATGCCTCAAATAACTATAATGAAATGCGTGAATTGTGGGCTTGGATGACCTCTAACCTCCCTAAGATCACTTGGCTTATTGTTGGCGACTTCAATATGTTGGAATATAAAGAAAATAAGATAGGGGGCAGAGAAGGCCTTTGGAAAGGGAATGAATTTTAGTTATGGTCTAGGATGAAAAGATCACTCTTCTAGATAGATCCTTTGGAGAAGAAGAAACCAGAATTTAAGGATATTTGGTTCACTTGGTGCAATAACTAATCACAAAATAAGAGAATCTACTCCAAATTGCATAGGTTTTATGCACATCAAGGATTTCTCTCCTTTAAGTTGGATGCCAAAGGTAGGACTGTCTCTGTATTCCCTACCACTGTATCTAACCATTCTCCGAGTGAGGCTTTTGTGGAATTTGGCATTAGCTACTCTGGCCTTAGGAGATGTTATTCCTCCTGTCCTTAGAAGATGTTATTCCTCTTGTTTCAAGCTCAACACTCTCTCCTCAATGATAAAGATTGCCTAATGGGCATAAGGGTGGCCATGGGACTTTCTAAAAGTTTTAATATAGGGTCAGCACTACAGAATAGGGATTGGCTTATTTCTCTTTGGAGGAACCTGTTTAGTATTGTGGGTAAAAAGAAAGCCACGGATAGGAGGAAAATTGAGTTTTCACTTCAGGAAAAACCATTAGGCATTGAAGAACTCCAAAGACACAGGAGGGCCTTGACTATGGAAAATAGCGATGTCAGAACAAGGACTTTGCTCAGAAATATTCAAAATTATCATCACCAGGGGGCTAGAATTAGAGCTAGGATGACATGGCTTCATGAGGGGGGGCAAAGACTCTAAGTACTTTTTAAACATCATCGGGCAGAAACAGGATAGAGAAGGATTGGACCCATTGATGTGGATGGTATCTCTTCTAGTGACAATGAGTTCATGAAAGAATCGTTTTATTCCTTTTTAAAGACCTTGTTTTCTTCAGAACATAATTGTAACTCTGCTAAAGCTAGGGATTTTTGTAGGAAGACCATTCCTCTTAAGGTCTCTACAGAAGATATTGTATCCCTAGATAAGGATATCTCTGAGGAAGAGATGGTGAATACAATCAAAACTTTTTAGAAATGGTAAAGCTCCTGGGGCTGACGGTTTGCCCATAAATTTCTATAAGGCAAATTTAGAGTGGAATAGGAAAGAATTATTAGAAGTTTATAATGATGCATCTAGTTCTGGTACCCTAGGGTTGAGCATTAATAGAGGGATAATCAAACTCATTCCCAAAGGGTAGGATCAAAGCCTTATAAAAAACTGGAGACCAATCACTCTCCTAAATGTGTCACATAAATTTTTGGCACAAAACACTTACCATCAAGCTGGGAAATGTGCTAAAGAAAGTTGTTTCAGTGACTCGGACTAGTTTCATTAAGGACAGAGATATCTTGGGGAACCTAGTAACTAGCTAGGAGGGTATGCATTGCGCCAAATATAATAATCGGAATGAGGTAATGATCTTACTAGACTTTGAAAAAGCCTATGACAGAATTGAATGGCCTTTTGTGATTGGCATGCCTAAGGTGTTGGGTTTTCCACTAAGGTTTTGCAGATGGATTAATATTTTATTTAAGGACTCCTCTACCCAAATTAATATTAATGGTGATTTTACAGCCCCAATTGAGTTACAAAGGTCAATAAGATAGGGGTGCCCTATTTCTCCTGCTCTATTTGTTTTAGCTGTTGATGCACTACATTATGGTATTGAATACTTCCATGATTAGCCCCCCTGTTTGTGGTATTAGGCTCCCTAATAGCAATGAGAAGCTATTAAATGCCCAACTTGCAGATGACAGCTCTTATTCTGGAAATGAGTAAAGGCAAATTTGAAAATGTATTGCATAGCCTTGAGGTTTTCTGTATGGCTTCTAGTGCTAAAATTTCTAGTGTAGAGTCCTCTATTCATAGCTGGAATATGAACCCTTCGGAGTGGCTGAGAGACCAAGAGTGGCAATGGTTGGGCCCTATTAAGGTTGTTTGATATATTGGCATTCTTTTTGATATATCCCCTAATTTGAAGGATATGTGGGAATGGTTCATTTTTAAAATTGGAAAAAAAAAATCACAGATGGCAGACTCATCTTCTCTCCTTGGCTGTTAGGATTTAGGTTGTGAAGTAAGTCTTGACCTCCCATGCTGTTTTCTTCTCTTCCACCTAGCTGTTTGCTAATTGTCACTTTAATAAACTGCAGAGATTCTTATTAACTTCCTTTCTTCTGATGGTGTGGGGAAAGGCAACAGGCATGATGTTAATTGGAAGTGGTGTTGCTTACCCAAATGCTTGGGTGGTCTTCAACTCAAGGACCTAAGGATTCAAGGGATCCATTGGCAGTCAAGTGGGTTGTTAAAGCTTGTGTTGGGGATGAGCCCTGGAAAATTCTTATCAGATCTAATTTAGTACTGTCTAAACCAAAAAAAGGTAAATCTTGGGGTAATCTCCATATGCAGGATGTACTGTTTCGGAATTTTGATGTTAAGGTTTTTAGATTCCAGTGCTTAACAGCATTAGGAAAGCTTGGAAAAATGTCAAGCACTTCCTTCTCCTCTTCATTGAAATCTTATACTGAACATAGATCTATTTGGTAGAACTTGATTTGGAATGACAAACCTCTAGCTCTCACCCAAGGGTGCTTAGCTAATGTTTGGGCTTCTAAAGGAATCCTCACATTTCAGGAGATTGTTTATGGTAATGATTTGATTAAACAGGAACAGTTAAGAAGACAATATGGCCTTCCCGTGACTCAAAAAAGAACATATTCTGTCCTAAAAAATGCTCTAAGCTGTTTGGGCTCCCCCTTGCTTTGGCTAGGGATTAGGTGAATTTCACCATTAATCATCCACAATGATCTTTCATTCATCTAAAACACTTGAAGCAAATCTATTCTGTCTTTGAAAGGATGAAGAAACATGCAAATACTCCAAATACAAGAAATCACCAACACTTCAATGATTTTATTATCTCTAGCAGCATCAAAGGAACAATTCTTCAAAATCTCTCATTAATTACAAATTAAATGAGTTAAGCTTATATAGAGCTCTCAATACATATGAATGGACAAGATCAATCTAAAATCAAGCGTCGAGATTGGGCCACCTAAACCCTAATTAGGGTTTGTTACAACAAAATACCTAATTATTGAATATCATTAAATAACGGGCAATGAGAAAGGAACAACGTTCTTGGCACAAACTATGATGATGAACCATCCAATGAAAAAATTTGATGCGGCATAGGAACATTGTTAGTGTAAATAATTATTCATCATGGATATTATTACACTTAAGTTTACTTAGGATAATGCATTTCATAGTAGTTTGGATATGAGACACTTGGGTGTTTGTGCCACATTGGGATAGTGTGTGTAGGAGAAATTCCACCTTTTATGGTGTTGATCTTGTTATTACACTATCATATCCACTTATTGTGGAGTGATAATTCCACCTTCGGTGGGTGATCCACCTCATGTGGAATATTATATTATTTCTCCTACCTACCCACACCTATTTCCTACCTACCCTTGTTTCTCATTGAGCCACATGTCATATTTGTGTGCTCATACATCCATATGGCCTTGCCTATATAAGCAGGCCTCTATTCATTGTATGTAACTTTGAACTATTGAATCCAGCTATGTTATTGATCATTTCTATTGATGAGAATACAGTTTATTCTTGTCCCATATTATGTCTCTATTTTGTACATTTCATTGAGCTCTTGATCTTGGCAAAATCCAACATGGTATCAGAGCCATTGGGGCTTCATTGATTCGTCTTGAAGAGGCATTATTGTGACGTCAAGAGGCAAATCTGAGGAGCAGCATCTTTTGGAGGCATCCTAGACCAGATCCGACCTC
Source organism: Cryptomeria japonica (assembly GCF_030272615.1). Classification (NCBI taxonomy): domain Eukaryota; kingdom Viridiplantae; phylum Streptophyta; class Pinopsida; order Cupressales; family Cupressaceae; genus Cryptomeria; species Cryptomeria japonica. The sequence goes on from NC_081406.1 coordinate 577,764,497, forward strand.
GCCATTGCGTCCAGAAGGCCGTTTCCATGAATTTTGGTTATAAAGTCGGCTTATTTTGGTGAGAAAAATTTTTTCTCCAATTTTGCTTGTATCGTACGGATTTTATTTTTTTTAATATATTTTTCGAAAAAAAAAAAAAAATTTCATTTTTTCGGAAAAATTGAAAAAAAAAAAAAATTGGGAAAAATTCCGAAAGCAAAAAAAAAATTGAAAAAATACAAAAAAAAAAAAAAAAAAAAATCAAATTTTGGGGGTCCGCAGACGCCTCCCGTACCTACAAGTCTTTTTGCAGGTCTGCGCGCCGTACGACGCAGTCGTCCCGAGGTCCCCGCCGTGCCGCTGCTGAACGATCAGTGCCGGACTCCGTCGCCGACTGCTCCCTGCACCGGCTCCTCCAGTCTCCGGCACACGCCGCACCTCGGCGCCCACACCGCCACCCGAGCGCCTCCGTCCCCCGCTCTCTGCCCGCAGTCCCTTCCGGCGGTTTCCTCCGACCTCCGGCAGTGCCTCCTCCGCCATGCGGACTCCAAACCGACGAATCCACGCCTGCCACGTGGCAGGAGGCCACTGGCCCGTGGACATACAAACACTGTGACAAGTAGACTTCCGTACACACAGTCACCTGCCGAATCAACTTGCCAAATCAGCAAATCCGTACGGTACGGAATACACAATCACCTAGCCACGTCATCCGACCGTACAGTACGGACGCCCAGTCAGCAGGGGCGAAGTTTTTGCGACGGTCATACGACCGTCAAATTTAACCCCGTGACTTGCTGACGTCAGCACCATGTTAGCAGGGTTTGAAAATTTTGGACCCCCCTCTCATTTGCATTTTTGATTTTGCAGTTCAACTTCAAATGGCCATAACTTGCTCATTTTTGCTCTTTTTTTGGTGCAATTTTTTTTGAAATGGGCTAGAATTTCGTGCTCTCCGCAGTGGTGAAGAATTTTTTTGATTTTGATGCATGGATTTTTCAGAAAATGCAGTTTTTGGTGACTGTACCTGAGTAATCCCAGTTTTTGCAACTTCTGAGGCTTCGTTTGGGGTCATCCGACCTCCTTTTCAGGTGCCGTTTTTTTTGAAAGTGCGTATTTTTTCGTTTACTTTCACATGATGCTATCAGATTGATGCCATTGTAAATAGAAATTGTACTTTCAGATCTTGGCCATTTTTGGCTCTCTTGGTACTTGTATATTTGCTTGAATCTCAGTTAGATTCATTGCACTATTGATTGAAGTCTCTTGTATCTCATTTGAGAAGTTGTAAAATTTGCATCATAAGTCCACTTTGCCTTGTTTTGCAAGTGGCTCATTGTAATCGCACTAAGTATAAAGTGCCAAAATCATCACTTTAGGGGGGGTACTTTGATTGAGTGAATTTGGGGGGGTGTCTCTTGTGCTTTTGTGCTCTTGTGTTCCTTCCTTTTTGCTGCTATGGGTTCTTCTAAGTTTCCTCTCTTAACTCCACATAATTATGCTACTTGGAAAATTGATGCAAGGAGTAAACTTATGGAAAAAGGACTCACTCATTACATTGATGGAACTATTGTTGCTCCAGCTAATCCTAAGGCTGATCCAGTTGGTCACTTAGATTGGCTCACTAAAAATATCATGGCAATTGGTACCTTAAGAAAGTATGTATCAAAGGATCTCATTTTTCATATTGAGAAATGTACTCTAATCAAGGATGCTTGGCAAAAGTTTCAAGACTTGTATGGTCAAGTTGATGAGATTAGGGGATATCAAATTGATAGTGATCTCACCATGTTAGATCCCAAGAACTTTGATACTATACAAGATTATGTCACTAAGGCAAATGAGTTGAGGGCACAACTCAAAGATTGTGGCATTGATAAAAAGGATACTCAATTGATATTCAACTTGATAGGCAAGCTTCCACAAGAATATGCAGCATTTGTTTCTAGTTTCCAAACCCATAGGATGACAATGGGTTCAAGCTACACAATGCCTACATTTGATGCTTTCAATGAAATGTTGATGATGGAACAAACTAAGTTGATAAGCATGGGCATTCTTAAGGCTTCTAAGTCTCAAGCATTAGTGGCAAATCAAGGAAACAAAGGAAATCAAGGAAAGGACAACTCAAACAAGAAAAAATGGCAATCAAAGCCTAACGAAAAAGCACCATCTTCTCCACAACAAGGAGATTCATCCTCTTCCAAGAGAGATAATTCACCAAAGAGAGAGAGAACTACTTGTGCTTATTGTAAAAAGATTGGTCATGAGGAGCATCGTTGCTATTCTAAGAAGATTGATGAGCTTACACATATCATCAAAAAGCATAACATTGATTTGCCTAAAGTCTACAAGAAGGATGATTCATCAACTTCCACTTCCTCACATTCAAAAGGAAAAGGGCAAGCATTCATGGCTTCTACAAGTGGAAAGACTCACTCTTTTGGAACAAGAAAAGGAAAAGCTCTATGTGCTACTATCAGTCATGATTCAGAGAGATGGCTTCTAGATTCAGGGGCTTCTCATCATATGGCATCTTCGCAGTCTATGTTCTCTACATTTGAGCCTTGCACCATGCCACAGATTTTGATGGGCAATCATACATACATGGACGTGATTGGGAAAGGATCTATTGACATTGGGGATAACTCCTTCAATGATGTGTTGTGTGTACCCCACTTGACAAACAATCTCCTTTCTATCTATCAAATCACACATGGTGCAACTAAGAGAGTTGTGGAGTTCACACCTGACTCAGTTTTCATTAGAGACATGGAGACTAGAGCTATCATTGCGACTGGGGTGGTTGATCATGCATCTCGGTTATACTCCTTTTCAGATTTTGTTGATGATGATGATTTCACATTTGATGATTCTACACATATTGATCACACTTATTGTGATGGTTCAGATTTTGAGGAGAACTTTGGACACTTGAACATGGGGATTCTCACATGTGAACCTGTTCTTGAGTCTTGTATTTCATCTTCTCATATTGATCTCACATCACCTATTGCACCTGATGATGCAGATAGTGCGATAGTTTTGCCTTCATGTGATTCGGTGCAGCAGGATATTCATTGTCTTCTAGCTTCAGATTCATGGGATGATTACATGACAGATATTACAAGTTTGTTTGTGGAATCCTACATTGCAGATTTGGGAGACATCATTGATGACATTCATCTTCTCTTTGATGAAGATGATCCTTCTTCGATTGTTGCGAGGGAACACTCTGACCCTCTTGTTCATTCTCTACATGATCATTCTTTCGAGGTTGACATGATTGTGGATACTTATGTACAGCAGTTGGAGGAGGTCTCTTTATGTTTTGAGGAGACATGTGAGTCTTTGGGACATGTTCTACATCCATCTCCACTAGATCTTGGAGTGCCTTTTTCAGCAGTGTGGCACAGTTTACCACCCTTGAAGGGGGTATCTTTCAGCATCGACATGGGGACACTTGAGCAGTTTTCAGAGAGTCCTTTCATCATGAGTTTTCTTCATACATCTTCCCTTCATGATTGGGGAGACTTCATGGATACACCTTTGGTTTTGTTTCTTCCTAAGGGGAGGAATGTTGTTCGACGTTCGTGGAGCAGTTTCTTCATACATCGAGCTTCTATCATTGGTGCAGATTCTCCATTGAGGGGGGGTCACAGTTTGACTTCTCTTCTTCTCTCATATGGGGGGGACTTTTTCCTCACATGGGGTTTTGTTCCTCACATTCTTCTATGAGAGTTCTCTAGTATGTTTTTCATCTCTCTTTTGGGGGAGGGTTTTTTCCCATTGGGTTTTTCTCTCTTTCCCCACTTTGTGAGAGTTTTCATTGCATGCATTTGCATTTGTACATGGGTACCTAACCTAACATGGCCTCGTAGCCGGGACCCATCTTGCATTATTTAGTTGCATTGTAGACTTAAGTGTTTTCCCCTAAGTTGCACTTAAGGGGGGGGTGTTGGTGTAAATAATTATTCATCATGGATATTATTACACTTACTTAAGTTTACTTAGGATAATGCATTTCATAGTAGTTTGGATATGAGACACTTGGGTGTTTGTGCCACATTGGGATAGTGTGTGTAGGAGAAATTCCACCTTTTATGGTGTTGATCTTGTTATTACACTATCATATCCACTTATTGTGGAGTGATAATTCCACCTTCGGTGGGTGATCCACCTCATGTGGAATATTATATTATTTCTCCTACCTACCCACACCTATTTCCTACCTACCCTTGTTTCTCATTGAGCCACATGTCATATTTGTGTGCTCATACATCCATATGGCCTTGCCTATATAAGCAGGCCTCTATTCATTGTATGTAACTTTGAACTATTGAATCCAGCTATGTTATTGATCATTTCTATTGATGAGAATACAGTTTATTCTTGTCCCATATTATGTCTCTATTTTGTACATTTCATTGAGCTCTTGATCTTGGCAAAATCCAACAAACATAACAAACTATCCTCTAGAAGTTTGTTTCCCTTATCTCTTTCTCTCAAACCAAATTCGATGAATCTAGACATGATGTTGTCAAGCTCATCCACTGGGACACTTGGCATGATCTTCAGTTGATTCTCCATGTAGGCTAACTCAGTTAAAGATGTGGTAAAACTAAAAAAGTTCTTCCACTCAGGCCCCAAGTCAAGGATATTGCTCACATGTATCAAGAATGACTAAATATCCTCTAGTTTCCTTTCTAAAAGTGACCCAGCTGTGTTGAAGAAGATACACCTTACTCTTTATGTCAATCTGCTAATAGCTATGTCTACCTCTTCATCTCTTTCCCAAGTATTGCTTCAGCTACAGATACGATTCTATCATTTATAACCTTGATCATCTCCTCAACTCGAGTGCGACCGCTGTTGATACCTTCAAACATGTCTCTCCTTGTCTTGAGTGTGCAATACCATATGTAGAAGTCACATGTCTATGCATCCTTCACCACTCCATTCACAAAGGTTTGTTTGGGGATATACATCAATACCTACAGCCTTGGAATGGTTAACTCCTTAGTGTGGCTAAATATATCATAGGAAGTAGTGAGCATCTAGATCCTATCAAGGATAGCTGAAACTCTCTCAAATATGTATGCTAACCCTCCCACAAACTCATTTGCCTTGGTGAGGGCATTATCAATCCAATTCTTCACCACATGAGATGTAGTCCTCATTTCTTCCAAGTCCTCAACTGAAGCGGGTAGAAGCAATGATGGAGGAATACATGAAAGGTTGGCTTGTCTTATCAGATCCCTGAGTTATTGGACATAGTTCCTTAAGACATTCAATTCTTTTTCCAGCTTCCTCTTGTCTTCTTGCACCATCTTCAATCTATCCTAGATTGTCTCCACTAAATCATTCAACTCTTCCATCTCTTGTTCACTGATAGCAAGACCTAGCTCAATAGTTGTTAAGTCATAGTCATCAACAATGATCTCATCTTCTGGCTTGTCCACTCTTGGAGTAGCAATTTGTAGAGTTCGAGACCCTGTATTATCTCTTGTGATCTTGGGAAGCTTAGTAGCTTTCTTCTTCTCAACTATCTTACCAATCCTTTCGAAGAAGCTCTCTAAGTCATCTATTGTGTCTTCTTCCGCCACTATCACTTCCCTAGTCACTCTTCCTGAAAGACATGCTAGGATAGTAGATTGTTCCTTCTCTACTTCCAATTCCTTGGATTGTTGATCTTCTCGGGGTGGAGAGATCCTTTCCTCATTGTCACCTTCATCCATGATCTCAATGTATTCATCCCCTATAGTTGTCTTGTCCACAACTTGCTCTTGCATTCCTGGAGGTTCCTGTGTTTGAGGTCACGTTTCCTTATTTGCTATTTCACCTAAATTATCTTGTATAGTAGATTCCAAGGACACATTCATGCCTTGATCTCCGCCTCTCTTGAGTGATTGAGCTGCATTGATGGATACTTTGTTCATTATGACCTCTTGTATGGATGAGATGTTGGTGGAAGGATGACTTGAATTCATCCTCTGTCTCTTTTGTCTCGATCCTTCCTTTCTTTCCTCTTGGAACCTTTAGGTTGAGATGTCTAGGCTGCATTATCACTCATGCTTAAGCTCTTCGTCTCTACATCAAATGAATTCGGATCTCCCATCATATCATATGTTAATTGTGCATTTCAATCCTTCAACTTGTTGGTCTAAGCATTTGCCCACCTTCGTGTGTTTGCCATGACAAGTATCATTAGCTCTTCTAATTTTGCGATCTCAATGTCACTCCAATCGACTTGCGACTTGTATATCCTTGTCTCTTTCTTGCTCATAGGCACGTTGGAGGCACCTTCCATCATCCTGCACTTGATCAATGATAGGGAACACCCTACAAGTTCTTATGATCTCAATAGGCAACCTAGAGAACATCTTCCCTTTGACCTCAAAGTTGTCCTTGGTATTCATCCAGTAGTCCTCAAGGTGTGACCTGTGCTTGTGCCTACTTCCATTGATCCTCCTTGCGTTATCATATGGATCAAAGTTGGTTCGTGGAGGATAGATAACAAGGGGATAGAACTTCATCCCCTCTTCTGACTTCTCATTTGCCTAAAACGACGAGCATACTTCCACTAACTGCACAATTGAGATGGGAAAGGAAATTCTAGCTTTATGTCTATTCTTCTGAATCTTATCATAAGTGACCAATTGCCTCAAGAGTTCCAACAATACCATCTTATTTGTAGGACACCTTGGAAGCTTATATGGTGGTGATTAGCATCCTTGAACTCTTATGTATGTGAACTTGGGATATTGGATGAACCAGGCTCCATACTTCGTAACTAATTCCTTTGCTTGCTGAGATAGTCTCTAATGGATGCCACCTTGCAATGTCCCGACTATGTGCATGGAGAAGGCATCATTCACTTTCCTGAAGTGTGCCTTCTTGTGTAGCACTCACACACCCTTGTCTCTCCTTCTCGGCTTCCAACTGCTATATGTTAATGCTTTATATCCATAAGCTCTTGCAAGTGAGTAGACTACGTAAAAACTCATATAGAATTGCTTGGTGTGCTCTAGCCTTCTCAACTGCTGATCAATATTATTGCTTATGATCCTTGCCCAATTGACCATCTCCTCATTTGTTGTCACTGCTTCCACATAATAAACATCCAAGTCTCAAAATAAGATGCTTGAGGACTCCCCATGATTCAGTTGAGCAATGTGATTAGGTCACCATATTCCTCCTTGAAGTCCACTCAGTGGAGTTTGTTAGGCATTTTGGAGGGATGGGATCTAGCCTTTGATATCCAATATTTGTTGATGATGCCCAAGCATTTCTCAAGGGCGTCATCATAAATCATCTATGCTCCTTCCTTATTCTTGTATATCATGTTTTTGTGATTACGTATGTTGAACACTTCATTGATGGCAGCCTCCGATAGGTATGCTAGGACTTGCCATCAGGTGCCACTATCTGGCTTGTAGTGGCATTGTAGTGCTTGGCACATTCCACTATCATCTCGTTGCATTGGATAGCTGGAGAGAAGCCACCTGCTTGCACAATCCCATTCTCAAGCATTTGCTTTGATACTCCAATGGGTTTGCTCTTATAGAGATGTCCTTGGAATTTCCTCATGTCGAACTTGCCTAGGTTGGTATCTCCAATGTTAGCCCATAGCATTACAATCCATGACTCCGATAGCACTCCTTTTGAGTCTTCCTTGATGAGAGTTTGGCTTGAAACTCCTCCGGTCTTTGGGGCTGCCATCTTTCACCTATAAGAGTTGTCTAAGTTAGGGTTTTGAAAGGATATTAAGGTGTAAAGCATGGAAAATCATTCGAAAAGAGAGCAATTCAGTCTTGAAAGCTTGAAAAACCAACATAAAATCTAATGAATTGCTTTAATTTCAGCTTCAAACCCAAACCCTAACCCTCTTTTAGACTCATATTTACTCTAAAAATGATCATGTAAATGCAATGAAAGTCAATTAAGAACAAAATTCATCAATTAAGGGTTTAAAAATGAATAATATCGAAGGAATTCTAAAATCTAAAACCCTTTATAATTCTGATTTGAAACTGTGCCTACCTACAATCAGGCCTGATTCTCAAATAATGACTTCAAAATCACAAAAATCAGACCTTTATAAGTTCTGCCTGATAATCAAATGATGTTTCTAACTTAACTAATGTTTGGAAATCTGCCTTCAATGCTAATGAAAATCACTTGGACACCGATCGTTGGGATGAAATTAGCTGAATCCTCTTTGTGATTGCTGATCAAAATCGCTGTATAATATGGAATTTGCTGCTTGATGGAGGAAAATCGCAGCTTGGTGAAGGAAGTTAGCATTGATTAATGAAGGAAATCGCTTGAGTTGGTGATCAAATGAAATGATCATCAATCTTAAATAGACGCTTTGGGACACGACCCTTGGCCATTTAACTTCCTATGAGTCGACCCTTCATATTCAATGTTTTGCAATATTTCAAATTCCAATGTAGAGCCGACATGTTTCTCTTTTTCAAATTTGAGTTAAAACGGTCATTACTCAAAGGTCGACTTGTGCTTGCATTAGTGCTACCCATCAAGCAAGTTGCCTAACCCTGGGTCGTGGATTTTTGCCCATCATGGATTTTGGTTGATCGTAGATTTCTTGAGGGTGTGGATTTTAGTTGGTCGTGGATTTTCTCCACTCATGGACAATTCACTTGCTTTTCCAAGTAGTTGGTTGCCTTGATTGCTTCACCTCTTCATCAAACTTAGTCACTTAAAACATCATCATGTTGGAAACATCCTTATCAAGTCGTGGATTTTATCAACTCAAGGATAAACTTACTACCATCCACCTCCAAGTCGTGGATTTCCCTAGTTCGTGGATTTCTCTAGTTCGTGGATTTTGGAGGGTCGTGGAAATTGGAGGCATGAATGTTTGCAAGTGGGGGATAGTCAATTAATTCATCTTCATTATGTTGTTGATCTCCATTCTCCAAATCAAGGATTGAATGAGTTATTTGTTTCTTCTTCACTTCATGGATCAACCTTGCCATCCACTCTTGAGTCGTGGATCTACTTCGTGGATTTTGGCTAGTCATGGATTGATCATCATTACTCACCTTCATCATCGAGATTTCTTCATCCAATTTCATCAAGACATTGGGACCCTACAACTTACCTTCGCCATTGCCTTCGATGACCCCATAAGTTGTAGATTTTCTTAGGTCGTGGATTTTCATGAGTCGTGGATTTTAGAGGATCATGGATTTTCACGTGTTGTGGATTCTCATGAGTCATGGATTTTCATGACTCAAGGGCAAACTCAATGACTTCCACTTCGAGTTGATTGCTTCATTGTTTGTCTAAGTTGATCATTTCAATGCCTTTGCTTGTAAACTTGGAGGATTCGGGCAAAACTCAATCATTGCCACTTTCATTTAACATCATCACCAAGATCTTCAAGGTCGAGGATTTTGGTGAGTCATGGACAACTCACTTCGACCTCTTCACTTATTGATTTCACCAAGTGTAAAGTAACTTCTTCATAGGGTTGACTTGGTGTTTTATTTCTCTTCATCATCACTTAGACCTGAATCATCTTCATCAAGCACTTCATCTCAATTGATTGATCCTCGCTTCTATGTTCTAACCTAAGGGTGTCCACTCACTTGAGTGTTCATCACACCTAAGACTCATACCTTGACCTGACTTGAACATTGCACTGCGAAGCATCACTCAATGATCATCTTGACCTCTATTTATTACTTAAGCATTGGGAGCTATAAGAACTCCAATCTGACCTAAAGGGATACTTGACTGCTGCTAGACTACCTAAGATCTAAAACTACTGGCAAAAAAAAGAGGGGGTCCCCATTTGCAATTGGGGGGATGTATGAAAAGGTCACAACACATACCTTAACCCATAGTGAGTTTTGCCCTTCAAATATCAATTTGAACTTTTGAATCCACAAAGCTAAAACAAAACCTAAAGTGCTCTTCCTAGCACTAGAATCATCTACCCAGTTTGAATCCACAAAGCCAAGCAATATCAATTTTCAATTTCCAACATTACCTAAACCCATCATGAATTATGCCCTTCAAACATCATATCACATTCTTTTCAATCTATTGAATAAACCTTATAGCATAAACTAGCTCATTTCGTTCATTGAAAAGCAAATATCATCTCAAGTATTCACCAAACACAAGGGAACCTATCGAGTTAAGAATACACAACGCTTACATGTATATGAAATATCCACCACATTTTATTATGAATTTACAATCAACTTCAGATTTAAAACCCTAAGTAGCCTAAAACTTACAATTTATCATATGAAATCTCTTCGAAATCTCTACTATGTGCTTCCCTCGACCAAGGAAGATCTCATATGTACCCTACCACACCTCAAGACCCAAACAATAGTGCATAAGGCCAATTTCCTTCATATCAAACTCAATGACCAACTCCCTCTTGCACCATGTTATAAGCTTCTCACTACTATCTATAAGGATCATGTCATCAACATACAAGACCAAAACTAACATATCAAATTTATTTAACAAAAAGCTATGTTACACCAGATTCTTGAGATAGGGACAGTGTAATGTCGCCATTTTCGTGAGCATCAAAGTTCGAGGGATTAGCCTATTATTTTGACTCTTGTAGGCTAACATGTTTTGGATAGAGAGTCTCATTGGTAGTTTCACTTCTTCAGTTCAGTCTTGGTTTTAGTTCCAGGGCCTTAGTAGTTGGTGTGTGGGTGTTGGTTGAAAATTTTGTACACTTGGAGAAATATACAAAATTGTGGTTTCAACCACAGCACACGAGTAAAAAACTCTCCTAATTAAGGAAAGGCTCCCCCTATCTAACTAAAATTGAAATAAAAAATAGGATGCTACAGCAGTCTTCCTTCTTTCTTTAAGAAAAACAATATCTTTTTCTCTTCACAAAAAAGGATAGCGATTGAATATGAACAGTAATAACCACTTTTAAGTAAAATGAGAGAAAGGAAATGAAGTTTCCTGAAAGCGCAAAGACTTCCGTCACTTCCTTCGGGACGGGACAACAATATCAAGCTCAAAGACTTGACTATTGCAAGTCCTATCTACCCTTTGCTATACTAAATTTTACAATGAATAAAAGATGACAGCACAAAGACTGGAATAATTTATTCTTTTAACACAAAGACAAGAACTAATGCAAGCTCAAAGACTTGCTGCTATTTCTTATCAAACAATAATTTTTTCTCAAGAACAGACGCAAGCTCAAAGACTTGCTGCCCCTTCTAGAGATTTCCTATTTTAATTAATCTTCTCTACTTGCAGCTCAAAGACTTCAAATCAGATTGGACTAAGCTCCTTTAGAAACACTTTGCATAGAATAAATAAAAAGAATGAAACTCAAACTTGTAGCTCAAAGACTCAAAACTTGAGTAATCTTTCTTTATTATTCTTCAAAACCTTCAATTCACATACATAAGCTCAAAGACTTCTTGCTGTAAATTTGGCAGAGTTTTTGCTTGCTTTCCCAAAAGATAAAGATTACAAAGGACCCTCACTTCTATTTATAGGAGAGGAGCCTTGAGAAAAAGGTGGGAGAATCCTAACTAACTTGAGAAATTCCCTCAACCACCAAGACCTATTCAACAACTAATTATGACTTCATTAACTAACTAAGACTTATTCCAACTACAGTCCTAATCGGACACAACTTGTAGTTGCTTTACCAGTAATTACAAAAATGCAAGTGATGACAACTTGCCGAAAGGGAAACTACAATTCTGAAATTACAATTTTAAAATTTTACAAGTGTTAAAAACACTTAAGTTGCAACTCTTGAAGATACGAACAATTCGAACTTCTGAATAACTTTCTGCAATTCATTAGGATCTGGTTCATGAGTGTTCATAGCCACCACCCTAGTTTTTACGATGACATCATGGCATTGGCATAGCGTGGAATTCCCTTTTTCCAATGCTGACCGGATTTCCTGCAACTCAGTTTGCTACTTAATCAATATTTGAATGGAAGCGACTGAGAATTGCTCACTTCTCCATTCATCATGAATCTTGAGTTGTAGGTCTGCAAGAACTTCTTCCTCGGGTAACAGCTCATCATTCTGATTTAAAATGTCGCAGGATGCCTTTTTACAATGGGAGGTTACATCTTGAAAGACTGCTTCACGCAACTTTAAGGTTTCATCAATTTCTTCAATGAGTGATTTGAGAACAAGAGATTTGTTCTCCAGAAGTTCCTCATATTCAATGTACGTGACTCTGGAAGGAATTACGTCATGCACCTGAAGAACGCCCAACTGATGTTGAGGCATCTTTCGCCAAGAAACTAAATTTCCCTCAACCTTCTCCAAATTTAGTTTGAAAGCACCCAAGATTTGATTCAACTTATCTTCAATGATCTCCAATTTAACCATCGTTTCAAATACCTGTCTTATGACTTGTGAACATAAGTCATGCAGTTGATCAACCCAGGTGTCTTAGGCTTGAACCTTTTGGGCGGCTCTCTCGATACCTTGGATTGGTTCGCTGACCCTGGAAGAAATAGGTACTTGGCCTTCTCCACTTGAAGGTTGAGTAATACTTTGGATGGCTGCCATGAGTCTTTGATTCTCTACTTCCAGTTGATCTTTCTTGGTCAACACCTCATCATACCGTTGTACCAATCTAGCCACTGTTTGTTGAGCATCGTGCTTGACAACCTCATGAGTCTGCTTACCCAGTTGAACTTTGGTGATCCGATAATCAGCTGCTTGCATTTCTTCAACTGGTTTATCTGATATTGGTTCAGCAATCTCTGCCACTCTCATCCGGTTTTCATCAACGATCACCCTTGAAACTATCTTTGCCCTCTTAACAGCTTTAGGTTTTGATTGTTTCAACTGTTGGTAGTCGAAGGGATTAGGTGAGATCACCTGCTTCTTCCTCTTTGCAGTGAAGGAACTGAGCCATGGAGGTAAAGCCATTAACTCTGATTCTAGGATAGAGGGAGAAGCAGTTTCTGTTTGAATAACAGTGGTGACCTTGGGAGAAGTGTCCGTCTGGATAGCCACCATAGTCTACTGAGTGACGACAGGATGTGATGAAGATGTCATGAACTCATCAAAACAGGTCATAGAAGTATCAATATTAGACACAGGTACATATGAAGGATCTTCCGAAAAGATATTCAACAAATTTTCCTGAGGATGGCCTTGAGATGGTTCTGCTACTGAAAGTGGGAGGACGTTCTGCGGAGATTCTAAAACTGAAGGGGCAGATTGAGAGCTCACATCTATCACAGAAGGAAACATGGGTACCTCAATAGGAAGTGAAGAAAGAGAATTATGTGGAGACTCTGTAGAAAGTGACTGAGGAGCATTATCAGATTGAGTTTCTTCCTCTGAAGCTTTAGGATCAATCACATGAATTTCCAACTGTGGCTTCTCCTTGCCTTGAACTGTTATTTCCTGAGGAGGAAGCACCATTGCACGGCTGACTCGCAATTTAATCCTCGTACTAGAAGAGGATGCACCTTCTTTGTTGTCTAGTTGAATTTCAGACTTCCGCCCAAGAGGACCTGTAGAATCATCTTCTTTCCCAACCTTAATCTTAATGAGCTTGACACCATTATTCTTAAGCTAGATATTGGTATTGGCAAGAACTGACTGAAATCTATCCAAGATAGAAGTGCCTTCCTTGTGGGACCAGTGGATAGAAGGAAGCGAAGCCTCATCAACATTTTGATTGACAAACTCAGGATCAAGAACGTTACCAACATCAATCATACCTTGTGGCACGTTCACGAGGTTTAGATCCACAATCTGTTCTGCAGTGAGTCGGCAGTAATCCATCTTGCGAATCTCCTTTTCGGTACGAAGATCAGCCCAGATATCTTCTATCCGGTGTACATGGATGAAGGTCTTCTTGATCTTCTCCTTCATGCCTCGGTAATCGAAATCAGCTATAGGTTTGAATCTTTTGAGTCTAATTTCCTGCAACTCAGTCTCCATAGCCCTGGCCTTGATTGAAGTCATTAGAGAATATTGACCAATCTTCAATGGGTTGTTGGAAGAAATACCCATGCCAACCTTGTGCTTAACTGACTGGTGTGTATGCAAAGCCATGATCTGCCTTCCCAATTCCATGAGAATAATCTTATCTGTTGGGTACCATGGGAGCATGTAAGGCTGCCTGCCATAGCATCCAACTCTCATGTAGGTAAAAGTTGGAAATTGGAGAAACAAACAACCATATTCTTTCACCTTTTCCCATGCTTCATCTGAGACTCTTTTGTTTTTCAGGTTCTTGTCAAATTGACACAAATAATGACCAAAGAAAGTGTCCCGAACCCTTCTGAAATGAGACCTACTTGATCTTAGAGGCAACTGATCATAGTATTCCCAAACCGGTACAAGCATGCGGTCACCCTTGGTGGAAAGACTTGGGAAATGTCTAAGTGACGCAGCAATATACACGAGATATGAATTCATGTAGAAGGTGAAGGTAGTAGGGACGACCGCAAGTTGTTCACACAAAGCATCACTGATGATTTCACCCCAACAGATGTGCTGAGACTGCCTTACTAACATAATAAATTGGTACATCCAAGGTTCAAAAACATTGGAATGCTCCAATCCCATCATACGGCTAAGAAGAGTAATAGTATCACCGATCTCATTCTTGAAATTAGACCGATATAACTTTGCCCATCTGGTAAGCACAGTGCGAGGTTCATGAATCCATTTGTTGATATGATGCTTACAGTCTTTCTCCCTTTTGGCAAAGTATCCAGCTGCACTTTGCTTAGAGATCTCTATATAAATGGTTTCGGAAGGTATTTTAAAAACCCTCTCTATAGCTTCTGCATCCAGGCGAATGATCACTTCCCCATCATCATTTCTAATGACTCGTGTCTCTTTGTCAAAATGAAGAGCACATGCTAGAATAAATTCTGGTTCTAGGGCAACAACTGGAAAGGATGCGGCATGATGGATATGGCTGTCCAGCAACCGTTGCATATCACCCTCCTTCGGATCTTCAATCCTTTGTATGAATTCGGACATGTCAACATGCCCTATCTCAGTATCCTTGATATGATCAAGGGAGGAGGAGATCTGTGACTGCGGAACTTCATTTTGGTATTTATCATACCTGTATTTCATCTTTTTTGGAGTGGGAGATGATGATACATCTGTCATCTGGAAACAACTGGGAATGCTGCAATGTAAATCCAAGAGTATCAAGGCAATATCAAAGTTAGTATCTTTAGACATTTTCACTCCTCCAAATGAGAAAGTTCAACTTTCGTATTTTGGCTTTGTGAGAGGAGATATAAGAGGTGGAAAAATAAGCTTTTGACTTATTTTGGGTTTTGAAACATGTTTCGCAAGTACACAAGAGGGAAGTACAAACGTGCAATCGGGTTTTAAATTCCGAATGCAATTATACTTGCGAAACACGAAGCATGAATAAATGGAAGGAGAATGAATTTTCAGTTTGGAAGTTAGGAAGAACACATTTGCAATTGGTTTTCTAAATCCAAATGCAAACTTATTTACAAACTGAAAATCGAAGGAATGGACGAAAAAAAGGTATTTAGGCATGTGGGAAATGACGAAGATGATAAGTACGGATGAGGGAATTGGAAGCGGATAGGTAAAAATGAATTTCGGGAAGATCACTTGGAACTTTGTCATGCCAAAATGGGAAGGACTTTCAACTTGCAATCTGGATTTCAAAACCCGAAATTTGGAAGAACTTGATTTTTTTAACATTGAAACTTGATTTTTGGACTAAAGACGGTTAAGTCTTTGTCCAACAAAGGGAAGAACACATTTTGAGGTAGAACTTTTCACACTTGCAAATTTCTTTGCAAATTGGGAAGAACATATTGGGAAGAACACATTTTTCTTGTTTTGAAACTTGATCTTTTGGATCAAAGAAGGTTAAGTCTTTGTCCAAAAAAGGGAGCAACACATATTTTCCTCTTACTTGCAATCGGGTTTCTAAAACCCGAATGCAAGTAAAGAAAGAGAATTTTCAAAGGGGAAGAACAACTTTTACTATACAAATTTCTTTGTAAAATGGGGAATTTCCTCTCATAAACCCAATATGAACATGAACAAAACCAAAACTTAAACAAGAAAATGCAAGGAAAGAAACAAGAAAGAAATACAAAAATAAAAATTACCTTGCAAAGATGAGGAGAGATCCAAGCTTGTAGAGTCAACCAAACATAGAAGATAAAACCCTTTAAATAGAATTTAAACAAAGGAAGAAACTTAGCCACGCATGATGACCAAAGAAAAACCGATTTGCTATAAAAATGCCATGAAAAATGCCAAGGAAGTAGTTCGAAAATGATTTGATTCATCATTAAATACAAGAGGAAGCAAAAATGATTTAGAATTGAAAGCATACCCTGAATGAGAAAGGTGCGAAACTTGCAAAAAACGTGACTGGTTTTTAGGGTGTTTTGATTACCCAAAACGCACATAAAACGGTTTGAATGAAGTTTGGAATCCAACGCCTTTATGATTAAATCAAAAACGCCTTAGGAATGGGTAGATTCGAACCTTCAAACCATGGCAAATGGCATGAATACATGATTCAGAAAAAAAAACGTTGAAGAAGACAAATGGCGAAAATCAGTTTGATAGATGCGTAGAACAAGGGTTTGAATCCTTCAAAGTTGCAGCAAATCTACATTTGGAAGGAATCCCTATCTTTCCTCCAAAAAATTCGAACCCAAATCAATTTGCAAAGGCATGGGAGAAATTTCGGGTTTTAGAAATGAAACAAGTAGTTTTCAAAATGTTCATATTTTTGCCTCTAAGGCAAATTTCGGGTTTTAGAAAAGGAAATACAAGTTAAATTACTTGTAATAGGGAAATAGAATTCCCTTTACAAGTGATTTTACTTAAAACATGTAAAGGGATTTTAAAATCCCATTTACAAGTTCTATTTAAAAATAAAAATAACTTTAAGTCATAAAAACATGTAAAGGGGTTTTAAAAACCCATTTACAAGTTTTACAAAACACTTAAAGTCATTCTACAAGTAAAGGGGGTTTTAAAACCCTTTTTACCAGTTTCCAAAAACTTGTAATTGGAGAAAAATTCCCCTACAAGACCAAAAGCTTCAAGGGGGTTTTGAAAAACAAATTACCAGTTACTGGTAATTATCGAAAAATTCCCCTACATTGAAGCAAAAACATAGCAAACGGACTCGAAACACGACGAAATTCGAAACGTAGCTTGGGGATGGATCAACAATCGATCCAGTCCAAGGATGGGGCGAATTTTTGCCTCGAGAAGCGTGCCTCAGTAATTTTTTTCATTTTTTAATAAAAATTTCCATGTGATAGTCCAATTTTGAAATAAAAAATTGAGGACAACAGTGGGCTTAGTTGAGGGACTTACTATTTTTAGTAAGTCAATCTGGCAGTTGTGCTATTTTTAGTCAGGGCACTTGGACACATGGGGGTTATTCAGTATTGACTCCAGCTTTAGACAGCATGTCAAAAGACTGAAAAATGAAGGAGATATTAATATTCTAGTGGCTAAGTTATTTAATTAACTTATATGGTAATTATAAAGTCATAAAGTGACTTTATTAAATTAAAAAGCCACTTAATATTATAAAGTGATTTCTATTAAATCACTTAAATGATTTTGGGCACCCAAGTTGAATATCAAACTATGCAAGGTTAATTAGATACATTTTAATGTATTTAAAATGCATTTGGGCGTACTTAGTGAAAATCGTGCCATTTGGGGGTTATGAGGAAATTGGAAGCAATTCAAACTCTATTATTGATTATTTGACATTGCTTGTTATTTTCTCTGTGGATTGTCCAAGACAAGGGTTTCAGAGGGTTTGCTATTGAAGAACGTTCATTCTTCATGGATCTGTGATTCTGAGGTTGTGAAAGATTAGTTGAATTATTGCAAACTGAGAGCTTCACACGAAAGTTTTCAGGTGCTTCATCAGAGGTTATTTGTGTTAGTTATTTGCAGATTTGCAATAAGGAAGGAGGCAATACAGTTTAGAAGCCACATTAGCAGCATTCTTTCAGTTCAAAAACCAGCCGTACAGGATTCATTGTTGGCCGTACCAATTTGGTTGGCACGTGGGGCTCCAGAAAAGAGGTGTTTTGCCTAGGAGGCTGGAACGCCTACCCAAAGTGCATTCTGAATGAACAATTCCCAACGCCTAGTCCTTTCAAGCTATTCTACCTACTTTCTGGCTCATAGAAATCATTTCCTAGACTTGTACGGCCTTTTTGGTCAGTTTTGGCTGGCAAACACCAAATTTCTGCATTTAAAATAAGCTAAGGACCCACGGGTATGCAATTAGCAATAGGATTTATTGTAGCAGGTATCTTATTCATAATATAGTTGCAGTTGCTCTCAATTTTATTTCTATTTGGTTATATGTGCAATTCTTGCCTGGCACGTGTTATTTTATGCTTTAAAATTGTTCAAAAACCTTGAAAATCCAAAAACACAACAGCAATAGTATTTCAGGAGAGTTAGAACCAACAGGGTTCCTACAGACAGCAAGGTACAAAGGACACATTTTCGAGATAGACCTTTTGAGAGGCCATCTTTTAAGGGGGCAAAGGAGGATTGCAATTAAAAAACAGGGAAGTTTAAAAATACAGAAAAATTCAAATATTCATATATGTTAGAGAATCTTAATACATAGCATTAGAGTTAGATTGAAATTTCAAATGAGAGTTGTCAAACTAATTGAATTGCTTTCATTGTCAATGTGAATATATATTATATAAGAATTACAATAGAATGCTCAAAGGCTTAAGTTTCAACTACAAAATGACAAAACGTAGAAAATATGCCACTGTCCCTAATCAACATATGCTGACACAATATCAAAATCAAAGTTGGAGTCCTAATTTGAGTCCTTGCCACTTATGAGGGGCTACCTCATCCAATGGAACCCCAACAAATCCCTCATGTGCCTCCTTATCAATCTATGTGGCTTCTTTGGGTTAACCACAAGCTAGAAAATGTCAATACTCAAGAATCTACCAATCATGACATTGCAAGGCACTATACACAGCCAACAACTTCTCCACTCTCCAAGAGATAAGCATGTTCCTCTTAATAAAGTGAATGAAGCTATATGTGGATCAATTCCTTTTTGCAATAAAGGAGCTAACAACCTATGAAAGGAGGTGAATGGAAAATATTCTCAACTCTGGTGTATCCTTGCTAGCCATGTCCACTATCCTATAAGGTCAACTGAGCTAATATAGCTCTATCTACCTTTGCCTCTAGTTTGTTGAATGTTAAACCGTAAAGACTAGAAAAGACAAGGCATTGTGTGTGAAGTAAAGTTGACTCTTCACTTGAATACATCTTTTGAAGGACCTTCACTAATCCATTTTTCACCTCTTCATAATCAGCACTCTCCTAGCCTTTTGTACATGCCATTTG
This sequence comes from Cryptomeria japonica, assembly GCF_030272615.1. Taxonomy (NCBI): domain Eukaryota; kingdom Viridiplantae; phylum Streptophyta; class Pinopsida; order Cupressales; family Cupressaceae; genus Cryptomeria; species Cryptomeria japonica. Next base: position 577,783,887 of record NC_081406.1, read on the forward strand.
GGATTTAAAGTAAAAGTTGTCATATGAAACATGGTGTTCATTGCATTCCACCATTGTGTCATAATGGGCCTAATCTGCTCATATAATCCCAAATTAGATCCCTATCATAAATTATTTGTTTCATTCACTCACGCATGCTATCAAATGAATCAAAAATCTCTCCAAGACTAAGAGAGACCATATGAAGATGTCTAATAGCATCTACAATAGGTGAGATGAAGGAGAAAACATATATCCAAACAAAATGTTCAAATAAGAATAAGATTATAAGACTCAAATGACAAAGCAAATCCTAAAACAAAAAAATGGATTAAGAAAAAATTCTCTTACAAACATTTGACCACCAATCATCATCAACAATACTTTGTGTCTACATCGTGTCTACATCTTTTCCTTTAAGTAGTTTTTGCATTAGTCCATCCACCCTCTCGATTAACCATCATCACTTGTCAAGACTCTTGCACCTCAAGCATCTTCTCTAACAAAATGAAACAACTAACATATCTAGTCTCCATAGGTTTAACGAATTTCTTCCTTGACAAATTCTAAAAGAGAGCAAGTGAGGTGTAGTGATTGCAAAACAACATCTAAATATCTCTAGATTCTACCACCACTTTCTTCACCCAATTTATCTTCCCTATGTCTTACAATGTGTTGTTCACTATATGAACATCACATGCAGTCCAAAAGATGTGCTAGCACCCTCCACCAAAATGCCAACTAATTTGCACTAACATGCAAAATCAATGACCACTTGTACAATAGTTAAAGCCCCAACCTCCTCTAGCTTCTTTCAAAATCTAAAATTAGGAGTATCCATCCTTGCAGTTCCCTAAACAATCAACAACTCTAAGAAAATATGAGCCAATTGAACGTCACTAATGTTGATGAGTGGTCAATGTCTAATATTGATCCACTTGTTCATGAGAATAGAGAAACTTGTTCTCATCCAAGTTTACCTTGTGTCCTCCACCAAATTCACCATAAAATATTCTTTATCAAGGGGGATAGTCCATTGTTTATGTTCTACAAGCAAAGTAAACGAAGAAGCAACAAAAGATTAATCTTTTAACATTTGTTTGAAAAAGGGAACGTGCCACAAAAAATGGTATGGCATGGGAAAAGAAAAAATTGATAATAGAAGATTTTGTATGCTTGCATATTGAACGCGACTATTATTGTCCCCACCCTCTCACTACCACCAACATTTCTCTTCTCTCTTGTAGAAACATAACCAATACCACTAGCAACCAAGATGGCTAGTTGATTGTGTAGACTTCACTAGCATTGACATACCCTTAGGCTTTGCTTCGCCCTCATAAATAATATATTAACCTCTACCTTCTCAACTGCTTCTATTTATGGCCAAACCTTAACCTTCTACCTCGTAATGCCCAAGAGATGACTATACAACTTGGTGTAGCTCTCTAAGATCTTAGTTACAAATATGGCACAATCACACTCTAATTCCTCCTAAATTCTTCATTTTGTCTTTGTCTACAGCTGTTACAAACTAGAGAAAAAATTTAGTGAGTTTAAAAGGGCCCTATGCATAAGGTTTTAAAAAGTGGAAGGACATTCAAATAAGTCTTGTAGCAATAATCTTCAGCCACACCACTCCCACACCTTGATGAACCCTATCCAAGCAAAAAACTTTAATTTTTTTTCTTCCATTTCATTTTCACTGCTTCTACCTGTTGTGACGTATTCACACATCGCCCCATTGCAAATGGGGACCCCTACTTTTTTGCTTTCTGGGGTTTGCTTTCTAGGTGTTTAGGGTTTGTTTGTTAGCCTTTGCTTTTTGAGTGTCGCCAGGGGGATCAATAGGATGGTAGGCTTTGCTTGAGCCAGGGGAGTCAGCAGGTGCTCCGGGTTAGGGTTTCTTTGAGAGTCTTCCTTAGGGCCTGGTTTTGCTCTTGTTGCTAATTGTGTCTTGGTTGGTGAGTGAGTGTCATTCTTGAAGGTCCGAGCTAGGTCAAGTTGGTGAGTGATGAAGTCTGGAATATCATCCTGATCTTCAAATGGCCTGAAATTTGGCTAAGTCTGGAATGTCTTGATCCTGAAATTTGGCTAAGTCTGGAATGTCCTGATCCTGAAATTTGACTAAGTCTGGAAAACTGAAGAATCCTCCAAAAACTAGATTTTGCAATATAACTCCTGGAGGTCCGAAACCACTCTCAAACATCCTGGAAGTATATATGGAATATAACTTTATATTCCATAAAATGATCCTGACGGAGAGTCCAAAATGTCAAATTTCGCTCCTAACCCTTCCAAAGGGTCCAAAGCGAATTTCGCTCCTGACCCTTCCAAAGGGTCCAGAGCGAAAATCCTTGAAGACCTCAAATTCTCACTAATCAAGGCCAAATTCCTAGTTCCTAAGGCATGTTTGAAGGTATTTTTGAATGTTCTAGCCTTGTCAAGATTGAAAGATGAAGGATTTTAGTCAAGAAGATGAATTTCGCTCCTGACCCTTCCAAAGGGTCCAGAGCGAAATTCTTGAAAACAATCATTTTTCCTTTAGCAAGAGTCAAGACCAAGGTGGAGATGCATGAGGAAAGATCTATGTTTGCCTCCCAAAGAGGATGAAAATAGGAAAAGTCAAGGATCCAACCCAAAACATGATTTTCGCTCCTGACCCTTCCAAAGGGTCTAGAGCGAAAATCTTTGTAGCTCTCATTTCCTTTCAAATTTTGACTAAGTGTTGGTTTCTAGGGCATGTTGGGGAATGAATTGGTATGTTCTTGCCTTGAGATGGAGTTGATTGATTTTGAAGAACAAGATTTTGGCCTAAAGGAGAATTTCGCTCCTGACCCTTCCAAAGGGTCCAGAGCGAAATTCATCATAAACTTCATTTGCTACCTTGTTTGACCTTGAAACCTTCTTCCTCAGGTGGAAAATGATCTAAGTTTGCCTCTTGAAGTGGTTTGAAGTTTGAAAAGTGAGTAATCTAGCCTAGAATGAGATTTTCGCTCCTGACCCTTCCAAAGGGTCCAGAGCGAAAATCTTCCTAAAGCTCATTTCCTCCCTAGTTTGACCAAATTTTCATTTGCAGAGCATCTTGAAAGGAAGGATGGACGTGTTTGGACTTTGGAAATGTGTGAGAGCTTTGAAAAAATGAAGGATTCTAGCCAAGAAGGTGAATTTCGCTCCTGACCCTTCCAAAGGGTCCAGAGCGAAATTCCTGGCAAGCCTATTCTTTTGACCTTGTTTTGGCTTAAGACCTTATCCCTTGGGTGAAGAATGATGTCTAGTTGTCTTCTAGAGTGGATTGGAGTTGATGATGGAGGAATAAGCCTAAATTAAGAAATTCGCTCCTGACCCTTCCAAAGGGTCCAGAGCGAATTTTCTCTAAATCACCTTTTTTCCCAATTTTGTGCCAAGCCAAGTGCTGACTAAGGTGAGTTTTGATGGGAGAGGTCCTTAGAATTAACTTTGACTTATCAATGATTATCAAATGTGAAGGAATTGAGCCTAAAAAGTGATTTTCGCTCCTGACCCTTCCAAAGGGTCCAGAGCGAAAATCTTAAAAACCATCTTTTCTTCCAAAATTTGAGCAAAGTCAAACCTGGACAAGGGTGAGAGAAGTCATTTGGATTGCCTTAGAGTGGATTTTAGTCACCAAGAATGCAAATTTTGAAGCCAAAATGAGAATTTCGCTCCTGACCCTTCCAAAGGGTCCAAAGCGAAATTCCTAGGATCACCCTTTTTTCCTTGCAAATCAAGTCAAGTTTTTGGTTTTTATGGCCTAGATAGGAGTGAGGCGATGTGTCCTTGATCTTGGAGGTGGATTGGAGTTGAAAAGATGAGGAAATAAGCCTAAAATAAGATTTTCGCTCCTGACCCTTCCAAAGGGTCCAGAGCGAAAATCCTAAAAACCATCTTATCCTCCAAATTTTGTGCTAAGTCAGGCCTAGACTAGGGTGAGAAAAGCTATTTGGAATGCCTTGGAAAGATGTTTGACCTTCAAAAGTGTGAATTTTGAGCTAAAAGGTGAATTTCGCTCCCGACCCTTCCAAAGGGTCCAGAGCGAAATTCTTCATCTACTTCTTTCCTCCTTGTGTCAAGTCAAGACTTGGAGTCCTAAGGCGTAGTTGAGGTTGAAATGATGTTACTTTGCCCTGCAAGAGGATTTTGAAGTCAAAAAATGGAGTAATTGAGGCCTAACCAAGAAAATTCGCTGCTGACCCTTCAGAGGGTCCAGGGCAAAATCTTTTGAAACTCCTATTTTTCACCTTGTTTGGGCTAGGCAAGGAGCTGGTTATGAGGTAACTTTGAGAAGAGGTTCAAGTTGGGCAAAATAGCAAATTTCACTCCTGACCCTTCCAAAGGGTCCAGGGCGAAATTCTTATAGGGCCTGTCCCTGGAAAGAATCTTGAACAAACTTCATTTTGATGTCTTCTTGTTGATGATTTAAGGTATAAAATGCTATGTTAGAATAAATATATTATGTGTCCTTAATCATCTTATGGTTTGTCTTGCAGATGAAAGAAGACCAGGCCAAATCAAGGACGACCTCCACAAGACCAGACCAAGACAAGGACGACCTTCTCCAGTTCAGCATCAACAAGGACGACCTTCTCCAGTCTAGCATCATCAGGGACAACATCCTCCAGTCCAGCATTCCAAGGAAAAGTACACCATCCATCCTGCACATCAAAGACAAAGGAGGTCAAGAGCAAGGGTCCATTGGAGAAGCAGACAGTTTCAGAAGAGTTAACTAAAGTTAGCTTCTCAGCATCCTCAAATTGAATATCTACCAAGTTGCAAGTGTCAGATAAGGTGGCATCCCAGTCATCACTCCTCCAATCGGATTGGTCCACCTCAGCGTGTCCAGATTCAATGTACCTGACTCCTAAAAAATGGCACAAACTTCGATGTACCTACCCCGATTATCCATTGGTCGAATATTCCAGAGAAGACATGTGTCCAAATAATGCAATTATTTCATTGGCCAGAATTGAGTTTGTTGTAACAAACCCTAATTAGGGTTTTCATTGTAAAATCTCGGCCATTGATCTCAAGTTGATCTGAGCCATCGAATTGTACTGAGGGCGCTATATAACCCCTGGCTCCTCATTTGTAAAGGCTAATAGTTAGTCAGGAGTTAGAAGGTGAATAGTTAGAAATAGTGAATAAGTCAGTTAATAGTATAGCAATTAGAGTAGAATAGAAAGAGAAGGCAAAGATTGTTGCCAAGATGTTGTTGTAAAAGGCTTGTAAAACTTCATTGAAGAAATGGTGAAATCTATGGGTTGATTCAACAATTTGCATGGTCTCTATACTTCTCAGATTTGATTTCATATTATTAGATGAGTGGAAGAAATGTGTTTGATTGATGGTGAAATTTGTATATCCATACTACTAGCAGTTTGTTGATTGCAAACTTGCCTTGTGTAGTGAACTGGAATCATTCAGCTTAAGCTTAACTTCAATTGTCGCTTCTTCACTGATATGCATCAGCCTGATGGTGTCTATGCCTGTAGCGATGATCTGAACATCATAAAGTTTTCCTTCGAAGATCACACTAATCTTGTGGAGATGGTCCTGGGATGTCAAAACAAGACTTATTTAGAATTTCATCAAAGATCAATCATTGCTCCTACATTCTTAGTGTCAGAATTAGATCCTTCCCTCGCCCTCATCCTTTTTTCCTTTTTTTCAAAAAATCTAGGCTAGTGAAATCCTGTGTTCCAGCAATATTCAAAGCAAATCAAACGTTTAGTCATCAAGTGTAAGTCCCCTTGTGATTCCAGCAAAATCACATCATACCACAAAGAGCTTATCCACGAGTAGAGAACCTACATACAAGAACCTTGGAGTTGCCTCGACTGATCCTTCGGTGAGATCTTCAGCAGTTGGGAAACTTTGCTCAAGAGAGGATAAGGTACCTTTAGGTATTTTATTCTGTGTTCGCATGTGCATGAAAAACACATCAACACTACCCAACTTGTTTTATGAAAAAAATGATGCAAGTGCAAAATAAAATAGGAATAAAAACATTTAAAAGTCATTCCTTGAAACTTTGAAAAAAAAATCAAGAAAAACAAATAGACTTACCTCTGCTGCTGCCCTATTTCTTCTTAATGCTCACTGGTTTTCATCAAGCTACACCTTGCTACCCTGGTTTTCATCGAGCTACATCTTGCTCTTCACAAATTTTTTTCTTCCTTCGACTTTGTCACAGCAATTTATTTGGGGTATGTAAAATAGTTTGGAATGGACAAAGTAGCTATGTTGTGTTCATTTAGAAATTGGATGAGGTATAAGGGCCACACAACAAGGTGTAATTTTAATTTTTAATTCAACATAGGCCATTTTTTTTGGTTTTCTGACTTTTTTGATGGCGATGGTTTAAAGGATATTTGTAGCAGTAATATACCATATCCACATAACTTTTATGAGAGAAGGTATGCAAAACAAGTATTTGGAATCCACAATGCAAAAGAATAACATACCACAAGAGAACACCAAATGTACCTTAGGAAAACCCTTTCAAGGAAAAAACCCAATCTCCAAAAGCCCTACATATTCAATGTATTATTTGAGATAACAATATTACAATACACTTGCATAGTCTCCATACAAGGCCTCTCATAAATTAGGCACTCTAGTTGCATTCCTCCATATGAGCAAGAAAATGAAAACCACGTAGCCACAAATACCAATACATGTGTTGGCGTTTCCAACTGATTGCCCAAAGATTTCCTATAAAATAGCCAATTTCAATCAACCCAAAGGCTGAAAGATCTCCTGCTCTTTAAGCTCTAGAAGAACCTAGGGGGGTGACCCTTTGCAATATTTAAAGGTGTAATGCAAATATTAACAAATATTGCAGCGATGAAGATGACTCTCACAGATCTTAACCTGAATGCATCTATTTAACCTTGATTGGCTCTATCCATGGTTATTTGACACTACTTTGCACAATTGAGAGTGGTTTCTAATCTAATCCTACTCCTACGAAGAGAAATTTAAAAAGATTTTGAATATTCGAATAAAATGGTGTCTGAAACTCAACTAAAGCATCACAGATCGGTGCCTAGTCCTGCATAATAGAGTCGGAATACAAAACCTTCAAACAATTCATGGATATTCAAAATCCAACCAATGACCTGAACATTCATGCATTACATAAATATTTGACTGCATCTCACTTCAAATTCTACTTAGAAATCACCATTGTATTTCCTACTTCACTGAAACACATTTGCAGAATTTAATCATCTCCATGAGAAGAACCTGCAAACATATTTCACATTCACAGTAACCTACAAAGACGAACTACACTATTCTTGATAGAAGCAATTCATGCAAACCAAAAAACACAAGTGGGAGACAATTTGAAAGAGATTTTCATTAATTCATTCAAAATGGTAAAATACAATCCATGAAAACAAGCTAAGTTTCTGCAGAAAATGACTTCTATTACTCAAACTCAAAACTCCTATTCTACCCGCCCAGTTACAATATTTCAAAACCCTTTGCAAATGATATTGAATTCCCTTTTATAAGAATGAAGGGAGCAAAACAAGCTTCGTATCAATTGCATGTGTCAAAAGCTGATTTGATTACAAAGGAATATACCCATGGTATCTTTACATTTCATATACAAAAAATATTTGCATCCTTAAGAGGGAAATGCAAATATAACCGGATTCCAGTTGAAGGTGCTGCTGATTTGGCTTGTCGTTGTAGCATGCTGAGGTGTTACATCTTTGATGACCGCCTTGCTGGAGACAAAATTTGTTGCTGATTTGGAATATGCTGAAGTGGAAATGGCTTTAAACTGAAATAAAAAGGAAATTTGCCTTGTGAAATGACAAAGGCATTGAAATCTGATTGACTGATGTATCTACATTTCAAAGACAATCAACTCCTCTGAATCTGCATGAAGTACACGTGATCTGCTTGAACTGGCAAGGTCTTCATATGTATAGCTGAATTGCACCTGAAATGTAGTCTATCCCTCCTTCCATGGTATCCTTCCTTTCACTCCTCTTCAATAGTGCAGTACTTCTGATTCCATTGTGCTATCTGAAAATTTGATGGCCATTTAAATCCTTGTATCTTCTGCACTTTGGTTGGAGTTTCTCTGAACTTATTGTCTATAACGTTCTTGACCTTTGCAATAAACTTTCAATAAATGATGTCTGTGGCAATGATTCTATCAATCATAGTGTGATGTGTTGACATTTGCAGCTGGTCACCTTCATCAATCTTCTGAAGTGCCATATGAGTCATTTCATCGAACTCCTTTGTCTACTCATCCTGAGTTTTGATTTCTCCATTCTTATTCAATATTTCTGGAATTGTCCAATGCTGGAAGGTATGGAATGAATCAATTTTGTCTTTGATTGCCTGCTCCTTTCCTTCTAGGTACTGAACTTCCTTCAGTAATATGTTGAACACTTTACCAGTAGCACTGATTATTGCAGAAGTTGTGGGAAGGTTCTGTGTAAACGTGCTCAAATCTCTAAGGACACTGGCTTGTGGTTGCCATGTGTCACACACTGGTTTCAAAATTTCCACAAAGCTCTTACACTATTGTAACGCCTGTGAGAGAGTTTGATAGGAGGTATAAACATCATCCATCTTGTTCACAATTGCTTTTAATAGATGCAAAATTATTCCTCTCATTACATCCAATGCCCTGTCTTTGTCATCACCTTGGCCTCTGATAGCAATTCCTCTTTCCTCTAAAATTCCTGCTCAACAGCTTTCAATTGTCCTTTTATTTGTTCAAGTTTTTGTGAAGATGAGGGAACAACATCTCTTGTTGAAGATGAGGGCTGATCCTCAGTTGCTATATCTTGTGGCAAGGGGAGAGGTGTTTTTATTCCCAAGGCACTCTTCATCCTAGCATTTTCTTGAAACAACTTGTTATGTGCCTCATTTATATCAACCCTTTCTGCTATCAATCTTTCCAACATTTTTGTTGGTGTTCAGTTGCATCTCTAGCAAACACAGTTGAATGCATGGTGATTGTGGCTGCCTCTAGAGCAGTTGAATCTTTCAAAGTCCCGATCACACCACCATCACCTGTGGTCTCTTCTACCCCAATCAACAATTGTGGCTTTCTTGTTCTGGGGGTTGTAGCCGATTCAGATAATGCTTTCAAGGTTGGATGATAGCCTGTCCCACTAACACCCCTTTCACTATTGAATTCTACAACATATAGTGGATCTTGTTGCTGCCTTATTTTATCCAATTAGAATATTTCTTCAAGATTCCAGGACGGAACCAATAGCACGCCACTTTCTTTGACCATCTTTCGTGCTTCTTCAGGTGTCACATGGTCAAGATTCAACTCATCTAGAGTTGTCAACTCTTGTTGCTCAATGCCTTCTGATTGACCTTCATTTTTAACCAGAGGCCCTTGAATTCTGGAGTTTTGATAAACTCGTCATCTTATAAGAATTTGGTAGCAGCTACAGCGTGTTCATCATCAATTTGATCAAAGGGAATAATTGCACCCACACTTATTCTTTCTGTGGCTCTCTGTCTGGAGCATTTTCCCTTTAATGAGACCATAGAGGCTGGTCTACTTCTTCATCAGCAGCTAGATTTCGCAATGTATGAGCAACTTCTTCAGTGTCACCAGTTTGCTCAGTGACTTCATAAGCTACAATTAGCTCAACTGGTCCCTGCTATGGCAGCTCTTGTATCGCAGGCTCATTAGAAAGCACAATTTCTCTCCTTTTAGCCATTATCTCCTCTAACCTTGGTGGCACATATTCTGATATTGCTTCTTCTTGAGAAGGTACATTTGGTGGCTCTTGCTCAGCACTATGTGGCAAACTTTCTGGCCTTTTTCAATTATTGGTGCTTTTGCCACAAGCTTTTTTGTCACCATTGGTCTTTTACCTTTTGAAACAACATTTCCAATATAAATGCTTTCAAACTTTCTGATCATGAGTTCAATCCTCTTGACCTCATTCTTTTCTTCAGAATAAAAGCCCACAAAATCGGGTTCCCATTTCTTTCTTTCTATTTCAATGTTTAACAAAATGGACCACTTCTTTCTTCTTTGCACCACTTCCTTAGAATTATAGCAATTTCTTATTACATCCTAAGCATAACATAATTCATGAATATAAGATCCCCTATTCAAATGTTTGTCCTTTAACCAATTCATGAATCCTCCGGAGTCGTAATTTCTTCTTTGCCCAAGCTTCAAAGAATATCTGCTATTTCTGTGGTTCTGAACCTGTTCTAAAGTGTCTACACCAATAAAAAAGTCATAGTACCTTACACATTTAGGAAGGAGAGTTCCTTTCCTCTGCTTCTGCATGTAAGCCTTCTCCCTTCACATGAACTGCCACATAAATTCCAGAAAAGCCAATCTAAGAGACACAAACACAAGCAGTTGATGTGGTGCTTGTGGGCAACCATATATCCTAATGATAGTGTAATCAGAGAAGAAGAACCAATCACCATGGTTGTACTCCCCAACTTCATCAATCCTTTTTGCCTTAGGTCTCAGCAATTGCATCATTCTCTTAGGCAATCTATCCAAAACATAGGCCACACCATGTTACCACTTTGACAAAGAAACATTTTTGAAAAGTCAAAAAGCCAGCCGTGTTACACTGGCTGTCTCATATGTAAAACCACCTCTGCATGGGTAATGCCTTTCCAGCATTATCAAAGAATTTAAGCTCCATCTTATCATCCCACTCATATTTATGTTGATGCAGAATTAAGTGGCACAAAAGAGAATAATACTTGAAAATAATTGTACCACCATCCTCTCTGACCTTTATTAGCCCTTGATGAATCTCCTCTTCAATGTAAGAGGCAAAATCATATTCTCTATTGACATATTTGTGCTGAATTCTCATTGCCATCATCATCATTCCCACTGGCATAGCATTTTTAGGATCTTTTCATAAGACTTGGCACAAGGTATAGTTAATAGCAAAGATGAAAAACTCTTAATTGGCAATAAATCTTTTGGCCGAAAATTTTCAAAAAATCGGGAATCGGTAAAAAATCGGCAATAAATCAGCAAAATTATCGAACATTTGAAAATATATAATTTCTTAAAATATTCTAAAAAAACACATACACTAAATTTATAGAACACAATAACATGTTGCCCCATTCACTGTGAAAGTATTAAAACCCTGTTCTGTAGGGCTACGCGTTGAGGAAAAATGGAACAAAATGCCCTCGTCGCCATCGGAATCACTGCTCCCGTCGCACATGTAGGACAAATTGAAAATGCAGCCGTCAAAAAATGCTACCGCTAGTCCCACATTTAGAAAAAACAAAAGGGTTGCATCACAAAATGGCATGTCTATTTTTTAAACACGATTTTTGCTATTTAATTCGCGATTTTATCGTGATTTTTTACCTCCAAAAGTCGGGATTTTTAACAAAAAATCAGTCGTGATTTTCTAGCCAATTAAATCGGCAAGCCAAAATACTCCGGATTAATTGCAATTTTAGCGATTTTTTGCCGATTTTTACATCTATGGTTGATATTATGTTATAACAAAATAATTTTCAAACTTTGAAACGAAGAAGGGCTCCCTTTTTGAGTCAAATATAATTACCCATATGCTGTCCCAGTCTTTCTTTCTAAAGAGAGGCACCTCATCTGCTCTTAAGAGTCCTCTTTCTCCTTTCATAGTCACCTTGAAATCTATCCAGGTCTCTCAGTCAAGGCATGTCTGCTTAGACCAGAACATCCAACAATCGCCATTTGACTAATATCAACCAAGATTGTACCATAATGGTTCCTGACAGTTTTGGTTGCATAGTCATATCTTGCAGCCAAAAACCTAATTAAATTCGGTTCTATAAATACATCTGGCACAATCAGTTTTGCTAAGTCAAAAGACTACGGATTTGATAGAGGAATGGGCTCATTTCTTCTCTAATAGAAATATGACAGGAGGTCTCATCTAGAAATAGGGATTTGAGCGTTCTCACAAAGTGCATAGTTATCTATAAACACTGCCTTCTCTCTCCAATCTATGCTTGATCCAGGAAGAATGTCCAGTGTATCCTGACAGTATGATTTTTTATCTTCTTTCTCCTAAGTGGTCTACATTGCACTAGTTGTAGGTTCATCCCCTGCCACACTAGTTGTTGGTTTTTCTTCTATAGGAGTTGGTTCCTTCTTCTTGCGTGGGGCTTGTTGGTGTACGTTTTATCATATACCCAACATTAGAATAAAATACCACAAGGATACTCTATCCTTTTCTAAACAAAATCACTACTTGTGCCAAGATTGTGAGAAAGACCACAAGGCAACTCCAAGGTCTATATGTGCGAACAAGCAACTTTAGTGGGATAGCTTCTTGGGTAGTGTATGCTGAAAATCTCAAGGGGGACTTATGCTTGACAACTAATAACATTCATAAGCCAGACTAACGCAAATTTACCAATGACTGCTATTTGTTTTTTGGGGGTTTTCTGATTTAAAACTTCAAAAAATAAAAATGGATGAGGGTTTAGGAATTCTAACTACTTCTAAGCTATTCCTATGAACTCGAGAGACAATAAATATTGGGTGAATCTGGTAACGACACTATGTTTCGCCACACTCGGACAACTACGCAAAGCATATGCAATCTTCTAGGGTTTTGCTTAAATTTTTCATACTTAGGAAGAATACCAACAATTGAACAATATCAATCCAAGTAGAAGTTAAACATCCATATTAAAAGCTCAAGCTAACTTTACACGTTGAAAGGAAATCATCCATCCAACACAAGTATGAGCAATATTTCACCAATCAATACTATCAAATCTATCATTCATCTAACAACTTGAAACAAATTACTTAAGCAAATCTAATCTATGTGTTGAAGGGAATATGCAACCATTTAGCAATAAAAAGATTTCAAAACAATACTGATAATGATTTTTTTATTACTCAAATAGCTTTGCGCAACAATTTCATAAATCTCTCCACAACATAATGAAATGAGAGAATGGGAGTTTATATAGAGTTTTTGAAAGCAAAATAAACGGCTGAGATCTAGACAACCTAACCCTAGATAAAGTTTCCAAAATAAAAACCAAGATCAACTTCAAACGAGACAAGTGGCAGAAGATGCTATTTTTTAGGATTGTATCCCTTTCTGATATTCAATGAATTTGGACACAATTTGGTCCACTTCCTCCATGGTGACATGTGGCAACATGTTGATCCTGAACTCTAATCCTTCCAAGTCATCTGCACACAAAGCAAAGGTGATCTCCCAATCCAATTCCTGTTTGTGAAAGGCATCTTTAAAAGACATGAGGTTTGACGCCTTAGCCAAATTATCCTTCAAGACTGGTCCTATGATGGCAAAGAAGATGTCTTGAACTCTGGCCTTCAAATTCCCCAACTGCATATCGCTCTCTTGGATGGTATCCTTCCCAATCATTTATGTAACTACAAGGAAGATCTTGTCTTCAATCGCCTCTATCTGTCCTTCTATTCTATTTGCATCATCTTTCACCTTCTCCAAGACTTCATTCCGTGCAACCAGTGTCAAATGCCAACTATTGAAATCATAGGCATCCCCTACTTCAATTATTTTCTGATCAACCAACTCTTGAGATGAGATTCCTTTCAGTTCTCTAAGGGATGGAATGATTTTATCCTAGGCATCTTGGAAGTCAGCCCACATTTCTGCCATATTCTCAATCCTGGAAAGTAAAGAAGTTTGATCATATGTTGATGAGATTCCTCCTATGAACTTGGTGTTGGCAACAACAATGAGGAAAAACTAAGAGGGGGGGGTGAATCAATTTTCATCGGATCTACAAACTTAATCACAAAAACAGATCTGATAAACTGCAGCAATAACAGAGATAAGCAAGATGATAACACAACACACAACACCAAGATTTTGATGTGGAAAACCCGGTTAAGGGAAAAACCACGGTGGGAACCTACCCACAATAAGATGATACTCTGCAGTAGTATGTGAAAATATTACAATGGGGAATGCACATGCATTCAAGCACACTACCTAGAGCTCACTGCTCAAAAGATAATGACCCGGAAGGCTACAACCCTCAGGGAAGTCTCACTGACTTACAACAAAATTCGGACTACAATCCGGTAGGAATGAACTGCAATAGCATCTCCAAATGTCTAATGACAGTTCCGGTTAAGCACAATTGTCTGCTCTGCAACACCAATCTCTCCTCAATACACTACACCGAAAGATGAATCCTTGTTCGCACATACACCACTCTCTGATAATGCAAACACAACCTTGATACCTAAATTACATGACAATATCACCTATTTATACAATTCATCAACCTTGACAACAAGGTCGGCTAAACCCTCAACTCACAATTACAAAATTACATCACACGATACAAAGATCGACCACCGGACCAATATAATGATATACATGACATAACATGGACCTAATTCAAGTCTCCAAACACGCAACACCACCGGAAATCAAGCCAAGATCAACCGCAACACGCTACACCACCAGGAAAACCGCATAACACAAAGAACATCACCGGTTCAGCAAAATCACCAAAAACTCGCACAAATTAGGAAACACCAACAAGCATGTTAGAATCTTCATCGATCAACATCTGATCATCAAGAACACTCAAACAGCAAGCAACTATCATGACAAAAAGATAACTTGTGGAGCACCAAATCACGAACCATCTGAAATGAAGATACACAAGACCATCCCAAACGATCTCCCAAAGACACAACACAAGATCTGATCACACCGGAATATACCAGAGGACATATTGAACTCTGCAAAGCATTGATCAGAAAAACAAACTGCAAAACCGGATCATATGCTATGATCAATTAAGCTTCCCCGATTACCAAAACCAATACAGAAGAATATAATGATACTAAAGATACTCCATGCACCAAACCATAATCACAATGAACCAATTTGCAGTCACCGGAGCAAGAATATATTGACATCAATGACAACAACATATCCTAGAAGCAGCGATGTCCAACACTTGGTTACTTCTTCTTTTATACTTTCTATCCAATCTCTAGTTTCTCTGGCTGTTACTGCATCTTCCTCAGAACCTTTGACTAATTGTTGTGAATCCAAAAGTAGGAGAGCTTCTAGATTGGCTTGATCAAGTGGCTTAGTAGTCAACTGCCGAATATATTCTTTCAAGTGCTCAAATTCTCTCTTATGTTCATTTTTCTTTTGTGTCTCTTCATCCAGTTTTGCCTTCACGGAAGCAACTGAATTGTCTAAGTCCTCCTTTACTTGGGTCTTTGTGCTTGGTCCCAAGTCAAAAGTGGTGATCTCGTACTCATGAGGAGCAATGTCTGCCTTTGCTTTGTTCACCTTAGGCACAGCTATCTGCACTATGGGAATGCCTATCTCATCTCTCTGGATGGTAGAAAATCTCTTGGTTGGCTTCTTCACAGCAGTTTGCTCTAATCTGGCCAAAAATCTGCAATGTCATCCTCTTCTTGTTCTTCTACTACTAGTGTGTTCATCTTCAATCTCTCCCTCAGCCATTCAAGAACAGTGGGTTGCTCAATGCCTTCTACCTCTTGGTCATTCATCTTCAATCTCTCCCTCAGCCATTCAGGAATAGTGGGTTGCTCAATGCCTTCTACCTCTTGGTCATCCTTTATTTCTCTATCATGAGCAATACCCCAGAGAGAAAAAATCATCCCTTCTTGAAACTCTCCCTCTTCAATATCAGTGTCATGCTCTGATTCTAGGATTTATGTGCCAGTAGGAGATGGCGGTTGTTCATCTTCCTGATGGACTGATTTTGCATTCTCTTCATGAACTGAGGAAGGAATTTGTATTTCAGCCAGTGATTCATCAACAATTAATATGTATTTCTCATTCCTTGATGTGGCGGAATGAGATGGTTCTACCCTTTGCTTCTTCTGAGCAGGTTCTTCATTCTCAACTGTCTTCCCCTTCCTTTTAGCACTCTCGCTTGGTCTGGAATTTTGTGTTGCTTCTTCATTTGAAGAATATCCTTCTGCTACCCCCATCAAATTATAAGTCAAAGTTATATTCTTCTGCTTCAGCCTGTGACACTGTTGATTAACCCACCACTTTGTATATGTCATGACTAGCCGCATCAAGGTGGTCAAGTCTGTATGCTCTGGTGCTAACCATTTGATAGGAGGAAGAGGTGCATGCTCATCAAAACCAGGTTGAGTATGCTCTTCGTTATCTTCTAACTGATCTGGTACGAGAAAAGGTTGAGTCTCTTAGATGAAATTTATTGATAGCCTGGAATATAACCTTTTCCTGATTTCACACTCATCAGCAACATTTGCCTATAAATCTTCTATATCTACTTTATGTATGAATCTTTCCTCTTTCACTGATTTGATATTATTGTGAGGATCATAATTAGTTCTGGATTGGTAGAATGTGAAAGGATACCACTGCATCTCTAGCCTGGTACTCTCAGCTGCCTACGCAATTGAACAAGATTCTTCCATATTTCCAATGAAGAATGGGAAAGATATGGCTGCCTTTTGCCTTACTCTTTTGAAGCTCTGATATGTTTCTAACTGTCTGAGAACTTCCAATAGGACCATCCTATTGGTTGGGTAGATTGGCAATCGGTAAGGACGGACAGTGAAACCTTGGATTTTGATATAAGTAAACTTTGGAAACTAGATAAACCAAGATCCGTACTTGCTAATTAGACTTTTTGATTCATGAGAAAGTCTGTTGTGGGTACCTCCTTGCAATGTTCTTGTGATGTACATCAGGAATGCGTCATAGGCTCGGAAACTTTTGTCCTCAAGCTGCAGCTGAGGATAACAATCATATGATCGGAATTCATTCTCACAACCTCCTACTATGCCTTTACAAATCAAACCTGAATATCTGTAAGTTGCAGCCAACAGATAAAATATGTAAGAACTCATGTGGAATGTCTTTGTCCTTTCCAAGTTCATCAACTGTTCATAAAGGTTATCACTGATTATGCGGGACCAGTTGAATAACTTGGTTCCTGAGGTGATTTCATCCATGAAATAATACATCCATGTCTCAAATGGCTAACCCTTAGGGTTGCCCATTACTCTATTCAGTAGTAGGATGATATCACCATATTCTTCTTTGAAGTATGGACGCAACAAATATTTCGGTATTTTCGCTTGAGGTCTTTTCTTCTCCAACCAAAACTTGTTCACATTTGCAGCACAGAGTTCAAATTGACTATCATAGACCCTCTAGGCCTGTCCTTTAGTCTTGTAGGTGGTTTAACTATGGTTTGGTATGATAAATGTCTCTTGGATGGACAATTCTGAAAGATTTGCCAAAACTCTTCCATCTGATGCAATGATTTCTCTTTATTGTACTTTATAGTGCAAAGCACATTCAACTATTAGCTCAACACACTCTTTGGTTGGTGGGAATCCAGTTGCCTGGACAATTCCATTGTGCATCATTTTGCGGGCAATAGGTGTAGGAATATGTCCATTATGTCCATAAATTCTTTTCTTGAATTCCTCCATATCAACATGTCTGAGATTTGTGTCAGTGATATTCTTCCATTTGGATTTGATTTTGGACTTTAGTTGTACTCCTTTGCTGGCAAACTTCATTGCTACCTGTAAAAACACATGAAAACTCCATGTTATTTTCAGAATTTAATTCTGATTTTAAATTATTTTTCTGAAAATTTCACTTTCAGCCTGTTAAAAGGTTAAGTTTCTACGAAAAAGCGAATTGAAAGTGAAGGGTTTGGTCAAGAAATTGATAAAAATTGAGAAAATAAGACAGAAAGGTGAGGAAATTCAATCAAATTGAGTTTTTGAATACTCTTTATGACTGAATTTACCTCTGATTCTGAAAATCTGTCTTAAAATCAGAGAAAAGTGTTTAATTTCTAGACCTTTAACACTTACAAGAATCTTCTATTGGACAATTCTTTTTCAAAAATCCAAAATTCATAAAATTTGAGAGAAAACTTCTCTTCAATGCTCTCCAAAATTCTCAACCTAATTAATGAATTGTGAAAGTGAATTGGTTGAAAATATATAGAGTTTAGGGTTCTTAAATTTAAAAGTTTTTATTTTTGTTTTATTGATTTTTTTTTTTTAATAATTTTTATTATTTTTGTGTTTTTTTTGTTTGTGTTTTAATCTTTCCGAAATGGAAAGTTTTATTTTCTCTCAAAAATTCGATCTTATCAAGGAATCTTCTAGAACTTTCTACAAATCTTGAATTTTGAGAATTCTCTAAGTGTTGAAAATTATTTTTAATTTTAATTTTGGAAAATAATTAAAATTTATTTCATGTGTCAAATTTATTTTCCAACATGCTGGTCTGATTCATGTGAAATTTTTTATCAAATTTATCTTTGTTCCTAGCATGTCAACTTGATTATCTTCAAATTTTAGGTCTCTAGCTAGGTATCTTCACATATTCCATTTATGCCCAGATGATTTGTGTCGAGGTTTGATCAATTTCTTCATGCCTTAGGGTTTGAGTTTTCTATTTCATTCATCATGGGCGGTCTTGAGACATGTTTGCAAAAGCGGACTTAAAGAGTCCCTTGCCATCTTCCTCCCTTCCTAAGCAGACTTTAAGAGTCTTTAGACATGGGCGAATTTTGAACTTATCATGCCATTCTTGTTTCAATATTTTCTTCTCATCTTATGGGTGGAGTCTAGACCTTGTTTGCCCATCTTCTTAGGTGTCTAGGTGGACTTTGTCTTGTCTAAGACAAGGCGAACTTAGAAAGGGTTTGGATATGCTTTGTCTTGTGCTTTTCTCCTTTCCTTGTCTTGACAAACTTAGAAGAATTTTTTGAATAATCACATGTCTTGGTGAATCTTCATGTTTTTCTTTTATATGCCTTTGGACAAAATTTGGACAATAATTCCCTGGTTTTTAGCAGATTAGAAGGGTTTGGACAGTCATGTGTCTTTTGGGTCATGATAGGCATGTGTGTTTAGAAGTTGTCTTATCATTGTGCTTGCTGTTCATGGTGAATTTCAGTGATAACCAGACAGTTTGTCTTGCTTTCTGCCATGTCTTTTGTCAAAATTTACTTCATCTTGTGTCATGTTTTATTGCCCAACCTTAGGCAGTTTTGAATGAAAATGTTCCATGCTTTGGATGCTTTTTTCTTGGCAGGGCGGAGTTTACATCTCCTTGGACTGGTTTGTATTGGAAGATCATTTGGAAGACTAGCAGACTTGAATAATCTTTCTCCTTCCAAGGCAGACTTAGAGATGATCAAGGTGAATGATAAGAAGATGCTCTATTGTTTTATCAGCAAACCTTCAATCTGCTGTCAATGGCGAACTTGGAGGGTTTTAAATATGTCAAACTCTTCAATTGCTTCTTCAAAACCCTTGAACATGCTTTATCTCTTATCTCCAAGGCGAATTTTGCCATCTCTGCTGAAAGTTTGATAACCTGATCAGGCTCTGTTATGAATCTGATTGTCTTTTTTGTTTGGAAGCTGCTCAATCATTGCTCATCCTTGGCGAATTTTGGACATCTCCTTATGCTTCGAACCTTGCTGGGAGGCTGCCTTCTTTGTGTTAAATTTAAGTGATCAGATTATAGCAGAAACAAAATTCACCACAATGAAGGTGAAAAACCCAGCCACAAAATTCTCAGTTATATTAATCAGGTCTGAGTATGATTTACAAAATGGCTTCACTTCTAAAAGCTCTATGGATAAAACAATTTACCATACAAGGTGATATATATATAAATATCGAATTAGAGATATGAGGGTGAGATTCGAACTGTATAAATCACATATGTATTTGATCTGCTGTAGGCATATATCTACTGATTATATCTTCAATTTGCCTCGAAAGTATGATGAGGTTGAACTCGCTGTATACTTCCGATCTGAGTATATTGTGTATATGTCTAAATCTCCAAGAGGGAGACGCATTATCAATATATATCAAATCTGATGTCTTTTCAATAGAAGACGTGTCTCTTCATAACAACCTAAGTCGGCTTCCAATAAACATCATCGATTATACACTCGGTTATGTAATTTGATTGTCCAATGTTTATCTAACAAACCCGATAAACAACTTCAATAATTAATCATCAAAACCCGATGATGCAATATATTTGATATCAATGCATAAGTAAATTGGTTTACCAAATATGTAAGGCCGATAGGCCATTCACATATTTGGTATCTACTAATCGGCCCTGAAGGATTACTTCTGACACTACATCATCAACACTCCCTCTTAGCTAGGGAGGAATCCTTCTTAATACAAATGAACACAACCACTTTGGCTACTCCCAGAGGGTGAATACACACAAATGCTAAGTCATGGAGTCTCCCACATGACATCCACCATACCTACTCGCAGAGGGTGGAACAAGGGCTGGAACCTCAAACTTCTCTCACAGAGAAGAATGCACAACAAGGGCTGATACCTCAAACTTCTCTCACAGAGAAGAATGCACGACAAGGGCTGATACCTCAAACTATTCTCACAAAGAAGAATGCACAACAAGGGCTGATACCTCAAACTTCTCTCACAGAGAAGAATGCATAACAATACATATCAAGTAATTACTGATGTTGATACTCCCTTTCAGCAAGGGCTTCATTCTCCACAACTCCAAGCTTGTCTCGAAAATGCACTAACTTCACTTTTGTAGGAGGCTTGGTGAGAATGTCAGTCGTTTGTTCCTCAATACAAATGTATCTCAACTGAACAGCATTCCTCTGTACCATATCTTTGATATAGTGGTACTGAATCTCAACATGCTTTGTTTTGTCATGGAACATTGGATTGACAGAAAGCTTTACACAACTTTGATTATCACAATGAATGGTAGTAGGCTCCATTGATTGTCCAAACAATCTTGCAAGGAGCTTACGAAGCCACACTGCTTCTCGAGTTGCCACACATGCTGCAATGTATTCTGCTTCTGCAGTGCTTAGGGCTACAGAAGACTGCTTCCTGCTACACCAGGAAATCACAGCAGATCCCAAGCTGAAGCAACCTTCTTATATAGCTTCTTAGGTGCTTTCTAGAAGCTTTGTTGTTTTATTCTATCTTTAGGAAATTCAAACCCTTGCTTGGCAAAGAATGAAATAAAACCTTGTTTTATAGTTTCTTGGAGACTTCTAGAAGCTTTTAATTTTGGGAAAGTTTTATTGTTTTATTTCATCCTTGAGGAATTCGAACTCCTTTGCTTTCTTCTAGAAGGGAGTCTTGAAGCTTCTATCATGCTTTGGAAAGCTTTATTTGGTTTATTCTCCTTCTAGAATATGAACTTGAAGAAGATTCTTGGCATGTCACATGCTTTATTGTTTTAATTGCCTTTAGATGCCAAGTCATCACAATTGCTATCTTTCTTTCTTTGGAGTGCCATGTCATCATTTCATTGCCAACTGGGAAGGCTTTCTTGCCTAGGCGAACTTTGGAGTGTTTATGGCCAAATCAGACTTTGAATAAGCTTGGACATGTTTTTCTTTGTTTGCTTTTATCCTACTTCCCATGGCGGACTTGGATGTCCTTCTTCCAAACTTGCTTTGCTTGCCAAAAAAAAAAAATTAGGAGGGGTGGACTTTGAAGACATCCTTCCATCTTTGCTTTGGTGGATTTGGAGTATGCATAACCAAGGCGAACTTGATACTTACTTTGCCATCTCTTCCTTAGTTCAAGCTTAACCATACGTAGGAGTTTGTTTGACCTTCATCATGAGTTAGCTAACTGAAGGTAGGAGTTTAACATGTACTTGACATTTTTGCTAGGCTTGAGTTTATCTTTCCTTGCCATGCCAACTTGGAAGCCATTATCCCAAAGCAAACTTAGAAGATTGTCAGACATTTTTGTGAATAAGATTAACCTTAGGTACGAGTTTGGGTGACTCTTGCCATGAGTTAGTTGACCAATGGTAGGAGTTTGTTGATCATTTTCCTTGTCTAACTTTGAGCTTTGACTAACCTGTTTGAGCATCTGCCATTTTTACTTATCCAACTTTTAGGCAAAATTTTTAATGCAACTTATCTAAATTCTTCCTCCATACTTGATCAACAATGTTCATACCATGTTGATACCATGCTGGTTCATTTAGAACAGAAACCCTAATCTGGATTTCCACTTTGCTTTTCGCTCTTAGAGACCTCATTTTCAAAATCTGAGAACATGGGTACTAATGAAATGGCTGATCTTCTGGAACAAAACCCTAATTAGGGTTTGCATTTTGCTTTTTACCCTTAAAGACATGATTTTCAAAATCTAAGAACATGGGTAGTAATAATTTGGCATGGGGATCAAAACCCTAATCTCATAAAAAAGCAAAAAAATTCAAACTCTTGCTTTTTACACTTAGAAGCAAAAAATTTCAAATATGAAGGCATGGGCACGATCAATATGGCCTAAAGAACAAAACCCTAATCTAAAAAAAAAGCAAAAATTTCGAAGCCCTACTTTTTATACCTAGAGGCAAGATTTTAAAATTCCAACAAAATGGGTAGTAATGAAATAACTTGAGAAACAAAATCCATATCCCACTTTCAAAAAAGCAGAAAAAGCAAAAATTCCTAAAAATAGCAGGTTGTCAGAAATGACCCAAAGCAATCGCGATCCTCGTCTTTTGGACCTCCTAAGCACTTTGGCAACATTCAAATGCAATTCTGAGCAAGATTTCTCAAATTGACTCGGGATGACCTCAAAAACTTAACTCTTAAACTCTCTCAAAATGAAGATTTCTGAAAATGCGGAGCTAAGACAAAATCCTAAAAAGCAAAAAACAGGGGTCCCCATCTGCGATGAGGCAATGTGTGAATTAGGTCACAACAGGAACCTAAGCTTTTTAGGTGTCTGCTCCTATGAGCTTGAAGCTGGGTCTTTTCTTTTTCGGGGAGCCCTAGGTTTATTCGATGTAGCCTTAACTTGGCTTGCACTAGGTTCTGTGCTAGGTTCTACACTAGGCTCTAAAGGAACTTCTACTACCTCAAGTATGGTCTCCCTTTTCTTATGAGAAGATTCTCCTTTCTTAGGCATTGTGGGAATTCGAAAAAAACTAGGATTCCGTTTTAACTCTATCTTTCTCAAAAAATACAGAGCACTAAACACAGAAAGCGGCAATAGTTATCAAAATTAAAGCACAGACGGGATAAATGCACAATCGCGTTCCTAAAAACCGTAGCAGCTTGGTCACCTAAAATTCTTTGCGTCATTGTAGAGCTCCTCTTTTAATTTCCTTGAATGCAGTGTGCAGGAAAAGCCTCAATCTTCAAATTTAATTTAGTCAAACAACTCCTTATCTCAAGTCTTGGCTTCATTAATGAAACTCATGCCAATAGTTCGAATTTGGTAGCCATGATCGCCTTTTCAATTTGAACAGTAGATTATGTCATGTGTACACTCTAGACAGCTAAGATCAATCACCTTTGTTTGACTTTGGCCAGCTATGCAATCACTTGCCCATGTGGCGATATTTAGTAATCCATGTTCGGGCCCATAGGGTCACACCTAGACCATCATGACAATGCCACTTCATCAACATTCGGGCCCACATACTTCATGTGCAGAGCCCCCCACATCCCCACGGCTCATTTTAGTTCTAGCTCATTCTACTTGCAAAGGCGCGGAGTAGAGTGACCACTTCTTGCTTTTACTTTTTGTGTATCTCGTGTTCCCATAGCTCATGTCCATGCCACCTCACTCAACTTGTAAGGGCACTTAATAGAATTCTAGCTTTGCATTCATTGTTATTTGTTACCCCGCGTGCCCACGGCTCCTAAACTATTTCCACCTTTTCACCCGCGAGGGTGCAGGGTGAAAATTTATGCCTTATATCCTTTATGTTTCACTACCCCGTGTTCCCGCGAGTGTCATTGCGCTTTCTTTTTCCTACCTACGAGGGCACAGGGTGAAAGATTACATAACACTTATCTTACCCCACATGCATGCGGGTTTATCACCATTTAAGTCTTTACCCCCATGGGGCCATGGGGTAAAGGATCACTTTAGCTATTCGATTTAACACGTGCACAAATGTTACAACTTAACAAGTGGTAAGGGGGTCGTGCGCTTATAGGACTTAGGGAATATTAAATCAATCAAAACATTAAGCTATATGAACATGATTTACCGGTAGAATGACTTAGAACCTAACATTATGGGGTTGATTAACAAACGTTTAGATGGGCTCAAGTTGCAACTTAAGGGCACGGGTGACCTACTAGACCAATCACCGAAGGTATAGATCAAAGCACATTGAACGAAGCATATAACCTTGAAGCTTGACACTTAACCAAAAAAAATTGAAACCCTGGCACGATCAAGGGTATACATGGGCAAATATCAGGCAAATTTTGACTGTTCTAACACCATGCTTCAACATATGCAACCTACAAGTGTCTCCAAGAATGGCTATCCCATGCAGTATCCACATCTGTAAGATATACCACAGTTAAATATTATTTTTTCATTATTAGCATTATTATTATGGAAGGTGTACAACACACCTTTCCCAACAACAATTAGTTGTCCCAAATTTCATTATATCATTTCTTGCCCATTTCCAAGAAATTCCTTCTTGATGTTGAGGGTTAGGGAATGGCTAAGGGCATTTTTGCAGCATCCATACATCCCCAAAATGTCCATAATATGAGTAAACATCCAAATAGGTAAAGGACACCCTCTAGGGTACATAAACAACTAGTAAAGGACAAAATCTGCAACAGTTTTGGTGTATCTCAACTTCAATAAGTACTCATCAATCCATTAGTAGCAAGTACATGGTGCTTGCTTCAACCTATCCACACACACATGAGTCTCTTGCCTATGCACCTCAAATTTCTAAGGCTAAATGATATTAACTTCTTCATTTATGTTGCCATTTAGAAAAGTTATCTTTCAATCCATCTGATATAAAGATTGACCAAAATGGGATGCAAGAGACATAATTAACCTATTAGAAGTGTATCTTGCAATTGAAACAAAGGTCTTGTTGTACTCAACAAACTCTCTTTAGAACCCTCATGCAACGAATTTGGCCATGTACTTCTCTATGCTTACATCTACCATATGTTTCACCTTGTACGACCACATAAAATCAATCAATGACTTTGTTTCTAGTATCAAGTGCAATATCCCAAACAACGTTTTGCATAATGAAGTGATACTCTTTTGCCATGGCATCTTGCCACACTTGTGTTAAATGTGCTTGCTCTAAACTAAAAGGCTCTAATTCAATGATACAAATGTCAATGCAACATATCTCAAAAACTTCTTAGGGCCAAAAAGAAATCTTCACTATTCCTACGAGTTCTTTGCCTGCAACAATGTCTGAGTATGCCATCCAAGCTTATTGGCTTTACCAAACAATAATGAGGTATTTAGCCCTATACTAAAACTTTGTTGAGTTGCATTTGGTACTTTTATACTCAATGAATTAGAATTTGGGACAGAAATTTGTTCAACCTCCATTAAAGGCTCCTAAGACTTAGAGGACCAAGCATCCTCATCAAAATTCATGTCATGGCTCATTACTATCTTCCACTATAATTAAGCATAGACCTTGTAAGCCTTGGAGGACTCATTTGTATCTCACAAATACACCCTTCAAGCTAGAAGATTCAAGCTTAATCCTCTTCTCCTATAGCATATGAATAGAGACGTGACTCCCAAACACCCAAACATATAAAATATCAAGTTCCTCTCATGTCAAAACTTCCTTTGGATTCTTGTCCTTCAACATGTTTGAATGCCTATTTAGAATTTAAACAACACAATTGCATTTCCTCGCCCACATGAGCAAATCTAGGTCATGTATTATCACCTATGACATCTCTATAATGGACCTTTTCTTCCTATCTGCAGCCCTATTTTGCTAAGGGTATATGGCATAATCATCTCCTTAATCCCTACATCTCTAGAAAAAGTATCAAAGTCTTTGGATCCTGGAGGTATACTCGCCTACATTGTCAAACCTCAAAACCTTTATCTTTCTACCCATCTAATTTTTGCCAAGCTTTGAACTCTTCAAATTTCCCAAGGATCTCATCTTTGGTCTTCATCAAGTAAATCCAAATTTTCCAAGAGGAATTGTCCACAAATGAAATGTTATATATGTTACCTGCAAATGAAGTTGTTGACATAGGTACACAAACATTTAAACAAATCAAAACAAGAATCCCTCTTGATCTATGCTCACTACTAGGGAAAGCAACTTGGCATGCTTGCTAGTGCGTAGCCTTAACACACTCCTATATTTTCTAAGTCTGGCAATTCCTACACCATGTCTTTTAAGAGAAGTTATGCTCCATAGTGCATGTGAGACCAAGTCTCTTGTACCACAGCTCGCACAAGTGGTTACTATCATGCATCAAGGCTCTATGTTTGATCACATTAGTAAGCAACGTATAAAGGTCGCCCTCTTGTATACCTCCAGCCAAAAATCAACCAAGATCCTAGCTGCACTCTTTGATAATAACTTGTTGATTGTCAAACTCAGCCACACCCCTAAGATCTATCATGGCTGAAACCGCAAGCAATTCAGAGTTCAGCCAAGAACATATAAGACATCATGAAGTTCAAAAACATCACCTGAATGCATGCAATAAGAAATAGATCTTGTAGGTGTAACTAGATAGGTGATGTCATCACCAAACTCCACTTGTATTCTTGTCTACTACTCTTGAAATCTATTGAAAACCTTCTTATGAGGTCATGTGTCTTGATGCTCCATTGTCCAAATACCCACCATATACCAAAAACAATGTTAGTGGAAATGCACACCACCATGGAGAAGGTTGTCCCAAGGCTAAATGAGAGCTCATCCCCTCTAGAAGCTTCTGCACTCCCAACAAACTACTTTTATTGATGTTTTTGCCTTCTCTTCCACTTCTTATCATTACATTGTGACATTTGAAACAATTGATACAGCTCAAATCTTTCTTCCCATGCTAAGAAGAACTAGAATCCTCCTTCCCTTTTGACCCTTCATAGGTTCCCTTTACCTACCACCTTTCTTCATCTTCCCATGAGGGCTACATTTTGAGTCTCTTCCACTCTAGTTGAAGTAATTTCCAGTCAAGTTTCCTCCTAAACGAAATCATCCCAAAGCTTCTCAAAAGTGGGAAGCTTCTCACAAGCACTAAAACACAAAGCAAGCAAGTCCTAGGATGGAGAAATGTTTGTATCATTCATGCAAGGCACTAAGCCTGTTCTTTAGCAAAATCATGTGGGAAATGTTCACAATGTAATAAAAAATGGTCAAGGCATTGTGCATCTCTGTTGTCTTCTGCTCTACAATGTAAGGAATCAAATGTTCCTTCCTTGAATCTAGAATAATTTGCTTCGCCACCTTGGCCAACTTTTTGTTATGTCCATCCAACTAGACAGGATTGATAGGAGGTGCAACCTTTGTCTCCACAAAACTCCAAATATCAACCTCCTCCAACAGCATCTGCAATCTGCACTTCCAATGTCTAAAGTTGGAAACACCTACTCAATGATTAATCTCTCTGAGACTGAGACTAGTCATACTTGCAGCTTCTGGAACATGCTAAACCAAAGTTGCATGGACACGGATACGGTATCGGATTCGGATACGGCTATTTTTTAAGACCCCCAATATGGATACGGCTGGACACGTCATTCATAAAAAACACATACACGTATATTTAACACAATTTTCTAAGATATTCGAGGAGATTTTCATTACTTCAAAAGCAATATAGACACATAACTGCTACATAAATAATGACAAGTAGATTTAACATTTTACAATATGCAAAAATAGAAGAGTTGCATTGGAAGATAACCCAAAAAATGGGTCAGTGAAATAGAAAAACATTTCATTTGTCTTTCTCATTTGGTGTAGGTTTTGTTAATGCCATTTTTTTTTAAATGCGTTAATGAAGTTTTTTTAAATTAAATTTAGGAAGATTTACGTCAGTTTTGTTTAAAAACCAAATCACATTAGTATTTAGCATGGTTGGAAATCAAGTATTTTTGGGCATGCGTGGGTACAATATTCGACGTGTATCTGGGCTGTATTGGCTACGTATCCGTTTCAGAAACGGGAACGGATACGGGGAAACGCGTTCCCGGGGAGGGACAAAGAAGTTTCCGGCAACTCTGTGCTAAACCAAACAAATCAACCAAAATCACTCAGATCAGCAGCCTATATTGTAGGTACAGATCAAAACTCCAATCACTTGAGCAATTAGGGCATCCCACCCTACAATTCTTCACATGTCCAAATCACTTCAATCACTGAAGTAACCGCATCACACATGCTGAATCCTCCAACAGCTCCATCTCACAGGTAGTAGCACACTTCATACACAGATCTAAAAGATTTCAGATAATGTGCTCTAGTACCATGTTAAATTTTCAGACCATGGTAAGCAGATTTTGCACTCATACATTTAAAGCCTAACTGTAAAGTAACTTCAAATGAAAAACTCTAATCAAATCAGCAGATCTCAGTACACTAATCTTGAAACACATACTACTGAAAATATGAATACTAAATACTTACAAATTTGTACTCTTGGAACTGCATCCATCTTTTTATTAAAACTGAAAGAATTACACTGCACTAGTTCAATACTCAAATATGGACTCTTTGTTTGCTCTCCCTATCTCTCTTATTTCAGTGGTATACCCTAGGTCTGTTTTATAGACCAAAAGAATTATAGGGTTTACAAAGAAAGTCCCCATCTTAGAGAAAATCCAAGGATAGGAGAAAAGGGCGAAAAAAGTTAAAACTGCGGTAGAAAAGCATCTAATTTAAAATAAGAACAGCAGCTTCTCTCAAAATTTATAATCCAATCTACATATACGTAAAGCAAACAGCATGCTTTTACAAAAGAAAACAAACATCAAAGGTCTGCACCAACTAGATAGAAAATCTAAAACTAAAAATTGATTAATGTGTTGTACTTGGAAAGTGCGCCCTGCTGTAGGAGAACAGCAGCCAAGCAACAGCTATAGAAAAACTAACTTTGATCAACTCTTCTTGAATCAACAATCAATGCTTCAAAAATAAACAAAATCTAGAACTTAGAAAGGAAGGCAAAAAGTTCAAGTCAGATTTAAAGCCTTAATTTTCCAGATCAAGCCCTCTATTTAAAAGGAAAGCTAACACCAAAAGTTTCTAAAAAGGAGCTCCCTATAGTAAGCACTAAGCACTATAAAGCTCAGAGAGGACAGACCATATATGGGTGCATATTCTTAAAAAGCACTTGGGGAGTGCCCTATTAATAGTTCTGAAATGGTCACTACTAGCATTGAATTGAAGACCAATACACACTGCAGGCCGGTGCCACTTCGAAATTTGAAAGAAATAAATGTTTCTTTGTTTATGATATATTTTTCTGTGAATTTTCTCAAATTGAGAATTGAAATATGTTCTGCAACACCTCTGGGAATTGTGACTGAGCATCACTGTTATCGATGATAAGAGATTGGCATTCTAAAGACTAAAACGTTAAATTACTTTTTAATACAATACTTTTAACCCTTTTAAAAGAAATGTCAGTGAGTTTTGCATGTAACCTTCCAAGATATATTGGACTGCCGAGAAAAATGCGAGAGAGAAATGCTGACGCAAGAGGTTGAAGCGGAATGTAAAGAGAAACCAATGCAGGCCCCAATATTTTATTGGACCACGTAAGAAGGCCATAGTTAAGTGCTGATGCTACGACACCCTGCAATCAGTAACACAATTAAACTCATTTCATAGCAATGCTAACAGATATAATATTTAATATATAATCCCATTGGAGAATGAACTTAAGTAACAGCTCTCATAAGCTAACGAAGGAACAAGAAATAAAATATGCATATAAAGAGAAGAACATCCATCTTAACGTACAGCAAATACAACAGCTACAATCTCTGAACGTGTCAAAACCCAGTCTGATAATTCATGGGCTGAAATTATTCCAGTCAGGACCATCAACCCAGTCCCGAATAGGTAGGCATATGCAGTTAACGACAAGCTAGCAGGATACCTGATAAGAATTGGAGCCTGCAGAAGGAAGGAATTAATAGATCCGCCTTGCACATATTGCACCTTATTCTGTAATTAAATATGCTGTTGCATAGTTTTTAAGATTTTTGAAAACTTCCCTCTCTCAAGGTAAAAAATTAAAATATCAGAATGGCATTTCATTGAATAAGCATTATGGAACAAAGCAGGATCTCCAAAACAGCTTCACTCTAAACCATTTAAAGTACAAATATTAAGTGAAAAGTGGGAAAAAGTCTGATAACATAAACTAAAATCATTACAAAGTTTGAAAATGCTAGTTTCAATCATACACACAGGTATATGAAGACTGTTACATAATGCAAACAAAAGAAAAGTTTTCCCTGTCAAACATAACGTGTAAAATTTGAAAAATACCATCGTACTATTATTAGAAGTTTTAGCAAGGCAGAAAGTGGTGAGAAACTAAAGCCAGAATTACAGATAAATAATTATATGCACATTCCAAAGGACTTTCCAGGGTCAAATCAAAAATAAATTGAGATGAGGAAATGCAGAATCTGTTTCTTAGCAGCTATAAAATCAGTGCCTTACAAGTTAAGATAGATCAAAAAAACAAAAATTGGTTATCTGCAAGCATATACTCAAGAAATACACTCTCATACATTCATAAGCATAGAAACTATTATAGATATCTCAACTACATCTATCTAAAAAATGCCGAGAGATATCAATATGAAGCTATTTTATTTCTTCATTCAACTCAGCTCTTCTTGTAAACTATTTTAAGTTGAATGAGAAAATAAAACTAGAGAGATCAATTTGAAGCTATTTTATTTATTATTAAATATTAATATTTTGACATGTAAATGCTTGTTGAATTTAAGGTAAAACGTAAGGGTTTTTGTAAGCACACTCATGCCATTACACTCCACCCCTTCCTGCCATTATAGAATAAGAACGTCTATTGGCATTTATTGATATGTTAACATGTAAATGGTTGTCAAATTTAACTATAAAAGGTAAGAGTTTTTGTTAACACACTCATGCCATTACACTCCACCCCTTGCTGCCATTGTGGAATGCCTCTCAGCATTAATAATCTTATAATTAATCATTATTAACTGTTTCAGGCCCATGGGTGGGTTAATTTGTATTATTCAAGCCTTGAATCGAGATATCATTTCCCTCCATATCCAGACTCTCATATGAGTTTGGTAGAACATTTTTCCATTAAGTATGATATTTTATTCGGTCAGATAACTTAGGTTGGAGCAAGCACTATCCGGGAGAACAGTCTTACAAAGGACTTTGAAAGATACCAAATACCAATCCAATCCAAACAAAACAACAAAATTTACAACATTAAAAATTGTATGAAAAGTAAACAAAAAAGAATAAGAAAATAAATGAAAGATAATTATGAAACAAGATTACTTAAAAAGGTTAGAAACTAGCCTAATGGAGAACTAAGATTACAAATTGACGGATTATAACCTTATATGATAAAAAGGAAACTTAATATAATTGAAATAACAGGCAGTTCACATTCTGACAGGAAATTATTGTCCTCTGAGCACTGATATGATATTTTAGTGTGCTAATACAGGAGTTATGAATAGAGAAGAATAATGACATATGTTGGAATTTTCCAAGTATTTTACAACTATGAACAGAAACCTTAGTGACGGCACAATTTGACAAAATTTTCAAAAGCTTTCTTAATAGCACAAAATCAGACTCAGTAAGCATAACATCTCTCTACACTCTATTTCTTCCAGGAAAGCAAAGCTAAATAACTAGCCACAAGATTGAACATACCTACCCACCTGTAAGGCTAAGTAAGCTGCCATGCATAGGCAATTCCCTATCAGACAAATAACACCGACGTGCCAGGTCTCAAGCCCCCACTCCATTAAACCTGTTGCTAGCCAGCCAACAGGCTCTGGCTGAGGCATGTCACTTATTTCACTTTGTGCTATTAAATCCAAGTATGCCTGCCCAAATACAATTGGGCCTCTGAAAATTGCCATAAATATTGCTCCAAAAATGCATAGAAGTGTGCCTCCAACCTTAACCTTGCCATCAGTTGCACGCAAATTCACAGATTCTGTTCTGCTTAAGACAAGTAACAATATGATAATTTATTGGAATTTGACACAATCCCAACAAATGATGAATCATCAGAATATGAGTATCAGGAGGTCAGTGGTTCTCACCCCGCTAAGGCAGCTAACATAAATGTAAAGACAGGAATTGCAGGCTGTATGGCTGCTGCATAGGTTGGATTGGTATAATTGAGGCCAATAATGAATAGAAGTTGGTTTCCAAAGATCCTGTTCAGAACAGCAAATAAATATAAGCTTTTCCAAGAGAAAAAATCCATGTAAAGTTATAAATGCGCACCAAAAGAAATTTTACTAGTCATCATCTTTACCCAGTTAAACCAAGTAAGAAGAATGATTGAAGTAGACCACGTGTAATTGGTGGACGAATTCTTCTGCAAAGAATAACAATATTCTTTTAGTTACTTGTATCATTCAAAAAAAACAAATTGCAAAATAAAGAATGAGAACAGAACTAGCTGACATTTTTTGAGATACTGTAGCCTCTCTGTTTTTAACCTTTCTTAGCATAGAACATGCCACTGTGGAATTCGAGCATGGGTCAATTATCCCATCAATGCAAATGCGAACAATGTATCAAACCTAGGTCCTTTGGGAGGCACTTACAACTTTTTTTTATCGATTAAATGCTCTCCCAAGAGGATATTTTAAGTTTGCCACACCCACTATGGGATTGGAACAGAGATAAATTCTCTTGTAAATATACATTCAGATTCAAAAAAGAAGGATTGTTTCGTGAAGCATTACAATTTTTTTACTTATAGTAGGCTTCCTCAAGTGCAGATTTTTAAGCTTGTCTGACATGACACATGCCACATGCCACATGCCACATGGGGTTTGCACATAGAAAAACTTTCTTGTCAATGTAAGTCCACACCAAAACACCAGACCATGGTGTTTGGTGAGACATTTACAATATTTTAATTTCTTTTGGCCTCCACATGCACAGATTTTTAATCCTTGGCGGCATGGAACTTGCCACCATGTAATCTAAACACAGATTGATTCTCTTGTAAATTGCTAAGTGTCATAAAGGTAAGAGCAATCTTCCCCTCGGAAGAAAAAGACTGCAACAAAAGATTCAGATAATGACGAAAGAAGCCATCGTAAGCACCTCAAAATTCTGTTGGTTTTCAAATTGATCAGCTGTCTGACATATTTTAAAGTTTTGAATTGCACTAAAAGGAAATAGCTCCAGGTCTCTAACAAAAATGGGCTAAAATGCATAAGGATATGACAACAAAGCTCCAGGAATTAAGAATCGTCTAGGTTAAAGCAACATTAAGGACGCAGCTTCCTAGACAATCTGAGGATAGAATACTTGTGTCCCATAGAAATTCGAGTACCTATCCAGTCATATGGGAAGCAAAATAGGGAGCTTAGATTTTGAATGAAGAGATCCTCTTTTCACTGAATTACGGAATAGATACCCCTCCATCCATTATATATGCGTGTAAGTCAAATTTACATCATACCAGAAACACAGATAATAATGATATCAAATAATTGTTGGTATATTAATAAAGTTCCTAGACTAACCAAGAACCCACAAGAGATGTAGCCAAATTCGAATTCCAGCCAAATTTAGTCCTCGCATGAAGCAGAACAAGATTGATCGTCCATGCAAGGATACAAAAGAATGTTTAAAGTCTTCAATAAAATGATAGAAAACACTAATTGAAAAGGCTTACGTTTGTCGTTTCAGGATAAGTGTAATTTGTTAGAAAATTAATCTTTTTTTTATTGAACAGCTACACAAGACACATAAAGAATAAGCGAAACCTGAGGTGCGCACTTTTCTTTGAAATAGGCGAGAGGGCCAAGCAACAAGAGCGCGATGAGATCCCTACAGACGCAAAAAACCACTTGACTCATCCCCACTGTGAGTGCCATCTTCGTTATAACATGATACCCGCCATTATTTAACTGCACTAGAGCCAGAGCAGCATGCGCCTTCAAACCGTCTGATATCATGGCTGTAATTTCAAAATTGCAGCTCACAGATGTTCAGAATGCCCAAAGATTTTGCATGAAAACCTAAGTAGACGGCCGCGGATATATGGATCAAGCCCCTGCAACAGCAAACGGCAATACCCTCGTTGTGACGTAATTCTTACGGGTCAGATGATCTGAGTCAACTTATTCTTTTGTGTGTACCGTAATATCCAAGTACAGCAGAATCTTGTTTCCGGTTTCTTTGAGGATCGTAAAATCATTCAATGTGGTTCGTGCAAACATTAAATATCCCTTCCTTAAAGACTTAGAATATTCAGGACACGATTCTGACTCACTACTTTTGACTGTTCCGTTTTTTGTATTTAGTAAGATTTGATGTTTGGGGATATTTTCTTTGCGTCATTTAATTTTACAGAAAAAACTTATTTTCTCAAAAACTGTTATATTTTGTTTTTAATATTTAAAACTTATATATAATTTCATTACTAGCATTTGCATTCAAAGGATGGGTAATGGTTTAGTCAATGGAAAACTATATATATGCTAATATGTTACAAAGTAGAAATCAATTTGTCCACAGAAGAAAACATTGGGCAAGAGAGAAAAAATTAAGATTAATTTAATGATAAATATATTTAACGATACAAATATATTAATGATATAAATATATCTAAAATTTATTATTTTTAAAATTTATTTTTAATTTATATCAATTAGATTTTTTTAACTTTTCAATCACCAATTAAAATTTGATAAAATTGAAAAATATATTATTTGTTTTCCTTGAAAAATTATTGTTCGATGACAACACATACACAAGAGCAAAAACGTTGGTGTTAGTAACAAAAGATTATTCTAAATAGACATATCAAAAGAGATACCAAAAACATGAGAGAATATTTAACTAGGAAGGTAAATATGATGAGACATCTCCAAATGCCTCTTAACATGCTCTTAGCTCCTTCTCCTTTGTTCCTCTCCTCTCCAAGTTCCAAACTAGTGTAGCTCTCAACAGCTTTTTGCACTGTGGATGCTTATGGAGGTTTGAGATTGAAGTATTTGCTCTAAATGTGAATAAAAAGCTAATATTAATGCTATGATGCTAAAATGATTTATTTTAAACCAAAATGACAAGATATTAGTGATTTATGCTAAATGCTCTCTAAAATTCTCTATTACTTAGATGCATACAAGTTTTCAGGATATGGAATATGAAGAAATGGACTCTATTTATAGGAAAAATGAAGCAATGGATGGTTGAGATTGAGTAATCTCAACAAGGGTCAAGATTGAATGATAATCAATCCATGTGATGGCTTTCAACCCAATCACAGGATGACAAGTGTCAATGTGAGATAGGTTGAGAGGAGAGGGAATAAGCATTAAATGTTTGACATGACCTGAGAGTTAACTTGGGAGTTAAGGTCAAGATTGGGTTGAATGAATAAATTCTTTATTCAAAGAATAAAGCTTTTATCCAATGGATAAACTCTTGTGCAAAGGCAAAAGGGATAACCATGGTCAAAGCAATAAATGCTTGAGGAGACACATAAGTGCAAGTTGAAATAACCATAAATGGTTATGTAAGAGCCATAAATGGTCATGTAAGAGCCATTAGTGGTTTTGGAAGACTTTGGAGGTTAAATTGTTGAATACACAAAGCATTTAATGTTTTTCAAAGACTTTGAAGTCTTTGAGAAGTGACTTCAAGTTGCTTAGGATTGTGACAATAATTAGGGGATGGATTAGGCTAATTAGGAAGGGGTTAGAAGAATCTAGAAGGGGGTTTAGGAATGCAATTGAGTTTGGTGGGTGAGGGAAAATAGGATTTTATTTAAAATAAATTAATTTATTTCAATAAATGTGTGCAAGTTGCATTTGTAGGAAAATGCAAGTGGGGGGGGATTTATGATTTTAAATAAATATTTTATTTTATTTATTTAAAAGAGGAAAAGGGATTTAAAATGAAATAAATATGATTTATTCATTTAATTGATTTTGTGAATTTGGTATACTGAATTAATTAAAATAAATTGAATAATTTATTTAATTAGTAGGAGAATGATTTGAAGATGAATTAATTAAATATTAATTTAATTAACTGATGGCTAGTGGATTTTTAATCAAATAAATAGGGAATATTCATTTATTTAAATTAGACAGATTTATGTGACTACAATTATAATTACAGATAATTAATTTTTTTAATATATGAAAATCACAATTTAATGGTGTATTTAGATTTTCTTTGGATAGAGAAACTAGAGGTTATGTTAGCTAGATAAGGTCCCAACTAATTGTCAATTGATGGACCTTGAGGATGGAAGTCTAAAGTCCAATGCTTGTTTTTTTTGTCAACAAGATGGGCACTTAATAAGAGATTGCCTTGCCAAGAAAAATAGATATAGTCAAACTCATTTCGCAATGTCTCCTTGTATACAACAGTATCGACAGTCTCCTTAGCCTATTGTGATGCCCGATTCAGTCCCTCTAATGATAATATTAAATCCCCTTCTTATAAAGATGTTATTATGACATATGACTAGAGGACAATCAGAAAAAGGAAGGAACCACCAAGATCAAATGATACCCAAAATAGAGTGTCATCTTCATAAAATCATAACCCATCTTCTACTAGGCCCAATGTAAGAAATAGGGAAACAATTTCTCCAATTTATTATGTAAGACCTGGTTCTCCTTCACCTTCGATGAGGCAAGGATATTTAGCCTCAACTGAGAGACAAAGATCTAGATCTCCTAATTCTTTTATTAAGGAGCTTGGGTATTTCGATCAACCGATTATGCTTGCTAATCGATTTGGTGTGTTTCCTTAAGAGGAAGACCCCAAAATTTTGACTAATCATGAACTACAAAACTCTTTCTTGGAATGTTATATGGTTGTCTCTCCCTCATCACAAATTTTAGATCTAGAAAACTATTGTCAAATGGACCTAATGTTTTCTTGCAAGAAGTCAAGCTTGATGGTCCTCAACTTGTTGCTTCTCTATTCATTGTATGGAGAGATGCAACTCTTTTCCATATGTTACATAGAGAAGGGCAGGGGGACTATTATTGGGAAGACTTCCTGGATTAATAGGTTTGTCATTGATAAAGGGAATGATCCTTCACATAACTCTGTGTTGGTCCTTACCTTTATTAGTGGTCAACCTATTGGTTTTTGCTTTGTTTATGCCCCAAACATGCAAAATAAAGAAGCAAGTTATGAGAATGGATGTCCAAACACCTTCCCCATGCTAACTGGATTATTGAAGGAGATTCAAATATAGTGGAACACCATTTTGATTGCAGTTGGTCTAACCATATAAAGCTAAGCAATGAAGAATATGATAAATGGTTGTTTGACCATAACTCCATGGGAGTTACAAATCCTGGGAATAAAAAAATGTCCAGTCATAAGCATAATTAGTTTACTTAAACTAATTGTAGACTGACTAATTGTAGACTGGGAGTCGATAGAAAAATCGGTAGATTAGATAGGTTTTATATTTATCCTAACTTCCAAGTAATCCAAGGCTCCCTGGGAAACTATAAGAAGGTTGATTAATCTACTACTCTTAAAGACTACTTTCCTATATTTTGTATTATTGCAAGAAAAAATTATTAAGAAACAAACTCCCAACTACCCTTTAAGCTTTATACTTTACATCTGGAAATTCCTTCTCATATTGATGCTTTGGTTAGCTTTTGGGATTCCATACCCAAGCTGGAATAAAGAGAATCTTATAAGGAATGGTGGTAGGTTGCTATTTTCAAATGTTGACGTTTTACACTCTTTTGGGAAAGGACTAGCATGGCAAAAAGAAAAAAGAAAATAAAAAATATTTACAAAGGAAGCTAGAGTTGCATAGAAAAATGCTAAATGCAAATCTAGATAATATTTCTATTCAATCTTCCATAGCTTCTATCGAATCTCAACTTTGTAAACTTGATGCTTATAAGGGGCAAGGAACCAAATTCAAGGATAAACTACATTGGTTGAAAGAAAGCAACAAAGATTCCAAGAACTTTATTTAATTACTTAAACTATAGACATGTGAAGGAGTTTATTGGACCAACACATGATGAGGATGGATAGTTCTATACAAATTCAAAAGAAATAAAACATGTGTCTTGGGTTTTTTATGAGAAGCTTTCTAGAGAAGGCCAGCATTGGCAAGATGCTCAATTGATTTGAGAGGATCTCATAGAAGAAATCCTACCTAGAAAGGTGGATCAAGAATATAGTTGTTTTATTGATTGAGACCTTTCTATTGAAGACTTGGAACATGTTGTTTTTTCCATGGCTCATGGGGTTGATGGGTCTCGATTGAATTTTATCAAACATTGTGGCAACATAGTAAGGAGTGTTTCTATTTAGTCTATTTGAAATTGTGAATCAAGGGTCATTGGGACCATATATTTATAGAGTTTTAATTAAGTTCTTCCAAAAGGGAAAAAAGCATATTATATTTTTTAATAGTAGCATATCACATTGATCAACACTTCCTATAAAATTATTGCTAAAGATTTAGCTATGAGGATTAAACCAATGACTAAAATGATAGATAGTTCTAAACAAACAAGGTTTATTCGTTGAAGAATCATTCTTGATAATTTAATATTGGTTTGGGAATAAAGTGAGTGGGCTCAACCAACAAAGAATGAACCAAAGCAAAATTCTTTGTTGGTAAATATGGATTTTGATAAAGCTTATGACATAATGTGATGGAGCTTTATTATCAAGATAAATTACAATGATTGGGTTTTCGTCTCAAAATATGTAGGCATGATCAAATGATATTTAATAATATAAATTCTCAATTAGGGATCAACAATGCTATGTGTGATCAATTTCCTCTACAACACTCAATCAGACATGGTTGTCCATTATCTCCATTTCTTGAAGTTCTAGTTGTTGATGCTCTTGGTTACCTTCTAAAATAATACAACCAAATGAAGCTAATCAAAGGCAAAACAATATTTTTGTTATAAATTCAAAATTTATTGATCACAACTTCCTATTTATTCCAATTTTTTAATCTAAAAATAGGCATATTTTGGAGGTTTTGGATTTGCATTGCTCCATTTCGAGGTCTAAATTGACTCATCATTAAACTGAATTGTTAATGATCTAGCCTCATCCAATTCCATAATGGATTTGTAAAGAGTGCTTGAATAAATTAAAGACTGGAGAATTACATGGCACCTTGGTATCCCATTTGGTTTGGTGGTTTCTCTACATGATATGTGGAATTGTTTTATCACAAAATCAAAGAACAAAATCTTTAATTGGGGCAAAAAATGTCTTTCACTAGCTGATAAAATTCAAGTGATAGATCATATTTTTCGCCTCTCATGTTTACTACTTTGTTGGATGCCCTCCAAAAAGGTTATGAAGACAATAAACTCATTTGCCAATTCATATGGACCAATTGGGATGGTAAAGTGAGTTTCAAATCTTCCTCTTGGCTTCATTGTATACAACCAAAATATAGAGGGGGGTTGGGTCTTTTGGATCCCAAGACACAATGGATTTGTTTATCTTCTAAGTGGATTATAAGATCTATGTTAGAGATAAACAATGGAAAATTCTTGTGCATCGCCAAATATCACTAGCTGATATGAACAATAGGTGGCTAAATTTGGGTTGGGTAAATAAAATTTTACACACTCGCCTTCTTTGTGTTAAAACATCTTTCCCATTTCAATCAATTTGGAAGGCTTGGAAATAAATTTGTAACTTTTTGAATTGGACAAAGAATTCATTGCAAAATGGTTTTAACTTTTCTAATTCTTCTATTTGGTGGAACAAACTTAAGCAATATAATGAGAAAGGACCGGTTGCCATCTTTTCTAACATACTAACTATCTATCTAATAAAGGGGTGATACATTTTAGCGATATTTGGGAATTCAACTCTATTGAATAGACCAATTGGCATAGCTCCAAAAAACCCTTTAAGTTAAATAATAGGGTTAAGGAGATTTTGGTCTTTGTCAAGTTATAGATTCCTATAGAAATTCTTATGAAATTTTGCATATCCTTACCATGAAACTTGTGCAATATAATTGGCAAGGACTGGTTGTGGCTTGACAAATATCAATTTTCTTGTTTTCATTTGAAAAAGATTGAACAACAAATGAAATTGTAGATTGAAAGAAAAAAAATGGGGGAGCCCAAATGCTCAAATCTCAAAGTCTAAGATTGAAGCAAATACACAAATTTTGTCTTGAAAAATCTTGAATCAAAAGCACATTGTATGGGACAAACTAAAATATATAAATTTACAATCAACTTAGTAGAGAAAGCTTGAAACATATTTTTTGTGACCCTTTTAGAGAAAAAAAGAAATGGAATACTATATTTAATCATTTCCTTCATGTTTTTTTATCATTCTTTAAGATGAAAAGAAGCTTTTTTTGGTTTTAAACTTCATTAGAATGTGATTCTATGAGGCACTGCATTTTGCTTCATATATGGAAAAGTAGATGTTAAGAAATGTTGTCTAATCATATTTTGCATCAAGTGGATATTCTAAAGTTTTACTCTAGCATCATGTTCCAATTCATCTTTTTATGTTCTCAGTGGAAGATGGGTCACAAAGAAGATATTAGATGCAATGAACACTTGGACGAGATTAAACATTGATTTTTGCAACCTAAGGAAGGAGAGATCAAATGTGTCAAATATCTTCAAAATCCTTTAAAATTTTAAGTTTAATATGTATTCAACTGATATAATTTGTGACCCGGTTGTGTTCAATTGGTTTTATACTCTCTTAATATATTGTAGCCCTTGTGGGATTGTCTCAAATGGATTTTGTTTTGTTTTTGTCTTGTTGTCTTCAGTCTTATTCTTTCCTTTCTTGTACAGTCCTCTCTTTAGAGTACTATTTTTTCCATTGTAGTTTTTTAGCTTTGTTTAATTAAAAAAAATTTGTCAATTGATGGAAATTTTTAAAAGACCATACATGTAAATTCTATTGTCAATTGATAGAATCTTCAAAATATAAAATTTCAAAAGAGCATATAATTAAGCGAGACATTTAATTTATTTTATCCTAGATAAAAATCTTTAAATGGCAAACGGTGAATTGATGTGACCCAAGCTAAAAAAACTAATTAAAGAATGGTGATTTTTTTTGTGGTTGGAGATGTTGCCATAGAAAGCTAGGAAAATTGATGAAATTGAAATGAATACCCCATATTTTTTATATATAGTGAAACTTCTTATGGATGCAGATGTTGCTATAGAAAGAGAAAAATTGGTTCAAGCTAAAGATAGTTCACGACTATTTCAAAATTAATATTATTTTACAAGATAAATATAATCAATAGCTATATCAATGATTCAATATATTTCATCTCATCTTCCTTTTCCATTTGATAAGCTTGAGAGCTTATACTAATTTACACTTGGGTAGCCACAATTTTCAATTGAATTTATATCCTTAAAATTTGAATCTTCACACTTGGTTTTTAGGAAATTCCTCTACTTTAGGTATGAATGCACTATCATAAAGTTGTATATTCTGAATACTTGATGAATTAAAATCCATACTGAAACTTACTAACTATCACAAGGAAAAACATAACCATCTCAACAACTTAGAGCTCACTAATATATTATAAATAAATCTTATTCAAGCATACCTTTGACATTATATCTTAATTTTGGAAGTATTGAAGTAAGAAGAGCATTTACATAATCAATAACACCTATAGCCACTTCAAATCAATATTAACAATTTCAATCATTTTCTAAATTTCAAGAGTAATATATTATGATTCCTCTATTTTTCCTTTCAAAAATAAACTTAATTTACAAGAACACAATATTTTTCTAACACATGCCCATAGTCATTGACTTTCAAGGATAAGATGAACTTCTAAAATAAGTTATAAATATATCAAGTGTGAGACTTGAAAAATATAAAATATAGTAATTAAATCCGAGAAAAGTATTATATCCAACCTACATATCAAGATATGTTGAAAAGAGGGAGTTATCTTGTTGTCCTATGAAAAAATTACACATGAAAAATTTATGTGCACATCTTTAACTATATACTTGTATTTTATAAATAGAATAAACAAATTAACTTGTTTGAAGTTACTACAAACTCTAAATACCCCACCAC
This sequence comes from Cryptomeria japonica, assembly GCF_030272615.1. Lineage (NCBI taxonomy): Eukaryota > Viridiplantae > Streptophyta > Pinopsida > Cupressales > Cupressaceae > Cryptomeria > Cryptomeria japonica. The sequence continues at coordinate 577,826,021 of NC_081406.1, forward strand.
TAGTCAAGGCTAAGATTACTCTTCCTAAGAAAAAACTACATAATTTTTATTCCTTTTAATTCTAAGCTATATACTTATTTAGGTTGTTTGTTGCTAGTAGATTCTACAATATTACTTGACCTAAGAAAGGGCACATCTAAGGTAGATTCATAATTAGAGTTACTATTTGTTGGCTTTCAATTTTATAGGCCCTCTCTTCTAAAATAACTACTCACCTTGATTGGCTAGGTGTGGGGGAGTGGCAAGGGATGAGAATGGTAGGTGTATTGCAGTGGTGGTACTCTCCATGGGTACACGGACCAACCACCTTGCTCAAGCCATGGGCACCTTCCAAACTTTGCAAATTGCTAAGCAACTTCGATGCAGGAAGGTGTGGATTGAGGGAGATTCAAATAATATTATTCAATGTCTTAAGGGGAAAAGTTCACCTTCATGGACGATTGAAAATATTATCAATGCCTCCAAGAATATAATCAATACTTTCAAGGAGTTTTATATCTCTAATAACTATAGAGAAGGTAATTGTGCAGTGGACTATTTTGCTAACATGGGGGTTAGAATTAACACTAGGAAGGTGTGGTTTAATGAAGATGGCTTGGATTTTGAGGTTCGGTCACTCTTGATGCATGATCGGACACATGGCAAATATGAGGAGATCCCTACTATTTTTTATGATGAAAGTTATTAATTTTGTTATCATTTTATGGCAAGCATTTGGGTTGGCTGCCTTAAGTAGTTATTATTACTGCCAGACTTCGCATGCTTTATGGGCGTTATTTGATTTTGAAGTATTTGTTGGTTTTTCTACTACAAACCTTGTTCTTTTGAAGTTGGTTGTCTATGAGCTGAGTTTTAATACTATGGGGGGTCAACGGTGCTGGGTGGAACCTCATAACTATGCTAACTAGAAGAAGAATCCTACCATTTGGCATAGATTACAAAGGGGGGTGTGGTGACTTTTTTGGAGAAGTTGCATGGGCACAACTAGAGTGCTACGAGATAATTTGTGAAGGGATGGAAGGATGGTAAGGTGCATATGTTTGGTATGGTGACTAAGATTAATGAAGATCTTATTGCTGAAGTGAAGGGGATGTCTACAGAGGGGATTAAGTTTTATAGAGATAGAAAAATCTCTGATGCTGATGTGAAGAGATTCCCCAAGAAGGAGAAGGAACGTGAACACCTAGTGAAAGCCAATAAGACCTATTTTGAGTTGAATCGGATTAAAGCCATATGGTGTGGGCTTTTAAAAGTGATTATGGAGTTCTTCACTCTGGACAACAGGTTCACAAAAATTTACAGGTATCACTTTGTGTTCCTTAACCGTTTCCGTCATAATGAGAAAATGTCGTTCCCTTTTTATTTGTTGTCTTCTTTGAATGCAAGTATTGCCGATTTCAAGGAAAAGCCCCATGTTAATCATGTTTAACACCAAGGATTAATTGCTCTGATTTTTTAGCATTTGAAAGCTAGGGCTTCTGAAAACACCAGTAAGCCATCTCATGTTTCTAATGAAAATATTGATAGTAGTAAGGAATCGGAGTCGGAAGGATGGAAAGCTAATAGTGATGATGTGGATCATGCCCCTCATTCTAGCAAACAGGTCAAGACTAGGGCGAAGATGGTTGATGCAGGTGTGAGTATGGGTTCCTTGGTGTTGGTGGGGAAGGCTCGAGTAAACACCCAAAGGTTAAATCTCAAAAAGCCACTTTGAAGGTTTCTGATAGCTCTGATGACCAAGATTCCATGGACCATACTCAAAATGTTGAGTTGTCATCTTCATCTCATGGCACGAAGCAGAATTCTTAGGATTCGGCGCATTTTTCCCCTTAGGATTTTCATCCTAAATAGGAGATACCTTTTGATGTACTTAATGTCACCAAAAACTATTCTTTGGAGGTTTTCCATCTTTTTAGATGGGTTTTCTATGAAATCAAAAACATCAATCTTAAGCAACAGTCTTTCTCTTCCAAGATGGAAGTAATGCAGGTAATGCTAAAAAAAAATTGCATGGTACCGTGAGAACTCACCATGTCAATGTTGCTAAAGAGATGGTTGAGGGTACTTCGGCTAGTGTTTTGTGGACTGCAAGTGAAAAACAAGTGATGACATAATGTTTGGCCAAGAATATGGAAGCTACTCAACATGTTAAGAAATATCTGACAAAAAAATTATGGATATGGAGACCAGAATTGCAAAGTGTGAGACTACCCTCAAGGGAATTATGGAAACTAGTCAAAACATTGTGAAAGCTTCTGCAGATACTATGTCTACCATGGTCAGCAAGCTGGATAAAGCTCACATGGACAGGGTTGTTGTGGATATGGATAAGGAGATGGATGTTGGTGTTGATGAATTGGGTCCTCCAGGAAAGCGCACTCATGCTAGTATGAAGAAGAAAGCCATTGAGCTGCCTCAGGACATTCTGGACTTGAAGAATGTTGCTAAGAAGATGCACCAGCTTAGTGCTGATGTTGAGGAGAACCTTAAAAAATTGGGTTACTTTTTTTTTCTGTTGTTGGTTCTGTGCTGTAATTTTGCTAGTCTTTTGGTGTTTTTGTGGGTGGAGTGGTCCTTTGTTTGTCTTATGTTGTCTCTCAGTCCTATTTTTTATTTTTGGTAGTAATTTTGTTATGACTGGACTCCATTTGATCTATCTTTTGTAATATTTTGTAAAGGGTTTCGAGTTCCTTCAAAACCTATTTTTCCCGTAATAAAAAACTACTCACCTTGAGACAAGAGGGCAAGAAGTGATTTCTTATTTAGGTCTTCCTTTCTTAGTAGATTCTTCGATATTGCTTAACCCAACAAGGGGCACATCTAAGGTGGATTCTTAATTAGAGTTACCATTTATCGGCTCTCAAAATTATAAGGCCTCTCTTATAAAACAATTACTCTCCTTGAGACAAGAGGGTAAGATATCTAAAACAAAGAGAGGGGCTCTTCAGCAAGGAGAGGATAACGTTGGAAAAGTAATAGGATAGGTAGATCCCCTTCTTCTTCAATCTCTCTAAAATATAAGATGGCAATCCTTGAGGTCTGTTTGATAGGATAATCCAAGAGATGGAAAAATAAAACTTTTGCCTTGACTACTATACCTTACTAGAAATCATAAATAAACTTTGCATAACTTTCTATAAGAAGCTAATAAATAAGAATGCATATATGCAACTTGAGATCGAATCAAATGCACACCACTAATGATGAATTATTTTAAAAATCATGCATATGCACATTATGGTCTCGATAATATAGTTTCCTCTTAATATTTATTAGTTGTTGATTTTCCAATAATATTTATTACTAAAGAAATGAATCATATAGATAAGTATAATTCATATATGTTTAATCCTTTGATAGGATGGCCTTGAGAGATATCTCTTCAGGCATGACTAAGATTGTAAAGTTGGATTGAACATGTAGGCATAACAAGACCTATAATAAAACCAAAATTAAGAACAAAGGAGTAATATTTAATGAAGATTTTGATCTCTTAGCTAACAAGAATGTTATCGAATCCACTAGGAAACAAAGTCACAATATGTAAGAAGGGAAGATAGTGATACATGATTAGACTTGAACTAAAAATATGCATTTTCATATACCATAACAAAAAGGAAACATTACATCATCATTCATACTTAATATCCATATCCAACCAAGAGAAATTGTCATACATTAAGGGAAAGGTTTCTTTGGAGCCTTCATAATAGTCTTACAATGACATGTCTCATCTTTTTAGCTCAATTAATTAATGAAATAAACATGATTTTGATATTATTTACATATCTTTGATTAATTAAAAATAGCTAAATATGTTAGAAATAGTGGTGTATTTTAAATGAAAATGAAAATATGATAATTAAATTATGATATTAATTTGTTTTTACTACCATGTGCATGCTTTAGCTATGGTTTTGAGAGCTAACCTATTGGCATGAAACTGAGTGTAATTGAGTGCGGGTATGATTTAAAGGTGGGAACATGTTTGTGAATGATTTGATAGTGTCTATATATACTTATTGTTGGATTATTTCAATTAATTTGAAGATGAAAATAAATCTTCATACCTTGTTTGTATCCATGTATCAATAAATTCTTAAAATATTTTTAAGATTTTATTTCCATTGAATCAATGACATGGTATTGAAAATCATATTATAACTAGTATGCAATTAGTTGCATATAACTAAAGGACTTGTCTATATAAGGAAGCCACAACTATATAAACTTACAAGGCAAATGATTTGAATGTATATCACAACAAACTATACTTAATTTGAATTCTTTCTTTGGAATTTCACATAAATTGATTATGAATCAATTATTAAGGCTATGTTTTAAATAGCAATATTCCACACTAACTTGCAATTTAATGCCATTTTTAATGCGATCACTCTTTTTGACCGCTACAACAGTATGCTTAAAAGTTAACTATTCATCAATTAAGTTTTGTAAACCCAACATCATTCTTGGAAGGTTGACTCCATAATGGTTTTGTCACCCATTTTGGGGGGTGGCTATATTATGAGAGTCGACCCCTTGTTATTAAAACAATTAAAAAAATTATATTCATATGATATATGCAAAAAGAAAGGGGTTGACTAATGCATACAAATAAAAAAATCAAAGAACATTTTCTCAAAGTTTTGCATTTCATATTCATCGAATGAAAATAATATCATTTTGAAAGAAGAAATTGTTAAGAACAATAGGAAATCGTAGTCTCGGGGTTATCATAGGAGAGTTATTATTCTAAACATAATAGAATCAGTCATTCATAGATCAAAAGCGTAACTGGGGATTATTCTACCTCATATTATGGGATCACATCATATGGTTTTAACATCAACTACCATGGATTTCCAAGTAGGATTTTACTTCTTGTTTATCATTTGAAATCTCATTTTATGCCAAAAATTTCCCCACTATTTGTATTTTCTCAATCGAACACAAATCTCTTGTAGAAATATATGCATACACACGTGCATATATATATATATATATATATATATATATATATATATATATATATATATATATGTCTATATTGATATACGCATATGTGTGTATAACATGTTGGAATATGAAGTCCGAAAAAATAAATTTAAACTTACTATAATAGCAACTTTTGTTAGGAAACTTATTATAAATAGTACATGTACTTGTGCAAGTCATACTATATTTAGTAAGTTATCTTCAATTAGGAATTTGCAACTCGGTTGTTATATGTTACTCAAAGTCATGTTTTCATGCAGTTTTGAGATTGTTGTAATTGTGAAAATTTCTGAGAATTAATATACGAAAGATATTTGCCAGTGGTTTTTTACTGGTATAATTTTTGAGGTTTTTCCACATAAATTTGTGTGTTATGCATTGTTATTCTTCTCTGTAATTTTTTGAACTTGTAATTTTTCTTACAATTGGTATCATAGATGAGGTTATTTGTGTAGAAAGTTGTTTATTATGAGAGGTGAGCAATGGCAAGGACTACTGTTACCAGATTTTAACTGCAAAAGTTCAATGGTTCTAATTTTGCTCTTTGGAAGTTGAAGGTTGAAGCTTTGCTGGTGAAGGATGGATGTGCCCAAACTCTTAAAGGGGTAGCATCAAAACTTGCAAAAATGAGCCCTATGGAATGGAATGAAAAGGATAGTGCAACTAGAGCAATAATCTAGTTATCTCTAGTAGATACAGTTCAGTTCAATCTTGCAGAGGATAAATCTACTCATGACTCATGGAATAAGCTTGAAAAGTTGTATGAGATAAACTCATTGCAAACCAAATTTTATTACGAAGGCAATTGTATAATTTGAGGATGCATAACAATTTATTAGTAACAAATCATCTAAACGATTTCAACACATTAACAAGCAAGCTAGCTTTAGTGGGAGTGAAAATTGATGAAGATAAGGCAACAATATTAATATGCTTCTTGTCAGAAAGTTAGGATCAACTGGTTATGGCTCTTAGTAACTCAGCATTGAGTGGGAAGTTGGTTTGAAGATGTGGTAGCTACATTAATCTCTTAAGATTCAAGGCAAAATACATCTCAAGGATCTTCTTCAATTGAAGCCCTAGTTGCTAGAGGTAGAACTCGGGAAAGAGCCAATACTAAGTGTGGACAAACTAGGTCCAAATCCAAGGGCGAAAAAAGGTAAACTATTGGAACTGTGACAAAAATGGAAATGTCAAAAAGGATTGTAGATTTCCAAAAGAAGCCAAGGAAAATCCTAGTACACCTGCATCTAAGGAAAACACTACAGAGGTGCAAGCACCCTTGGAAGATGGAGAGGTATTGATTGCTAATATGAGAGGTTCTTTACTTCATGTTTGGATTCTTGACTCTAGTGCTTCCTTTCATATGACACCACACATAGACTGTTTTTCTACTTATCGTGATGGTATGATGAAAGAATAAGTATCTGGTAGAATAGTGAGAGGGGGGGGGTGAATCAGTATACTGAAAAAATGATACAAACTTCCCAATCTCAAATTCAAACTCACAAAGTAAACTTTCACTTATCAAGATCAATGCTCAACATCAACCGGTTAACTGTTATAACAACTTAACAGTAAACAACTTCAATCTTGTAAACATCAAAATGCTTAATCATATCTCAACATATTCAATCTCTCAATACTTCCAGTTATCATGCCTTATCATAAATTAATTAAATCAAAAAATAAGATCATAACCACAAAAACATCCACCACTTGACACAAATATTTATACATGGAAAATCCAAATAGGTAAAAACCAAGGTGAGATGAGACTCACAAGGATAGCTATTTGAACTCTTCTGAAGTTTGCCCTGTTAGGAGCCAAGACTATTAAAGCTTTTACAATAAGTCTCGTTAAGAATTGATTATGTTTGGAATCACCCGGTTAAGGGATTTACAAAATGCCTTGATGAAAAAACAAAATACCCTGTTAGGAGTAACCTCAGTAGAGGGTTTGAGAATCCATGTTAATGGACCACCTTGTTAGAGGATTTAATAAGTAACCAAGCTTTTTAAAGCTTACCCGGTTAGGGGATTTCGATTCTATTGTAATTGTTAGAAAACAACAGGGTTTCTTGGTTTGTCTGAATAGCACTACATTTGCTTGATCAGATCCTTTTAAGCTTCAATTTGTCTTTACACAAACTGCAGATCCATTCTTCGGTTGGGCAACCACACACTCAACTAGTTTTCAGCCAATACTCTTACAAACAACTTCATCGACCTTAAATACAAATCAATTAGGTCGGTAACGCAACAAAAACCTAATTCTCTCATAGAGATTACAAACAAGTCAGTTCAATCTTGACCGTTATAAATCATAACAATCTTTATTCTTCAAGAAAATTCCAACCACTCCATGATCACCACTTCATCGGACTTTATAACTCATCACGTGCTATGCATTAGATGCAATCCACTTTTCTCATTCCCTAGATAATCAAACAAACAAACAATGCACCAAAAACAATCTAAACTTATCCTCATTCAATGATCACATGTGTCTCCATCATTACCGCTCATCATTAGATCTTAAACCAATAAACTTGATCGGTTAGGGTTTAATAAAAAACAACTGGTAGAGTTTACCGGTTACATTGCATAGAAAAGGGTTTAACCTTATATACCGGTTTACTAATTCAACTCACAAACTAGCATACCAGTTTATAACATCTTCCACAAAGCTCTTCCTGTCGGTTACAAGCCAATATCAATAATAACAACAATACCAACAATATCACAAATACCATTACCAGTTCAATTGGCATCAATGACAACATATCATATCATTAATGCAATCTTCATGCAAATGCCAACAATCTCCCCCTTTGGCATTGATGGCAATACAAATATCAATGCCTCTGATTGTTGTTGTGATCGGTGAATAGGAATCCTGGTTTACATTACCAAGTACTCACCATGCTCTATGTGTCATTGGCCTATCGTTGGTTTCCCTTTCCCAGTCACATAATTCTTCTCCTCAATCACATAATTCTTCTCCCCCTTTGACAACAATGTCAAATTGAAAGTAAAACATGTAATGTCAAAATTTTCTCTGTGCATCAACAAAATACTATAACTTGATGCTCCCCATGTAGAATACATCCACTTCTTCATCAATCCATGTAAAATTTTACAAGTAATTCAGGGACTGATGCAATCAACATCATGCTCAACTAACTTCATGAAGAGGGACAACCCCCAACTGACTTCTAAGATACTCAAAAGTGGTCTTAGGCAGAGGTTTGGTAAAGATATTTACAAGCTACTACTGGGTAGAAACATGCTCTAAGATAACATCTTTACTTTGAACTTTTTCCCTCAAAAATTGATACTTCAATTCAATGTGCTTGGTGTGAGCATGCAAAATAGGATTCTTAGAAATATTAATGGCACTTGTATTATCACATAACATCTTTATAGGTTATGAGATCTTCATCTTAAAACCTTCCAAAATGTGCCTCATCCAAATAGCTTGTGTGCAATTCACATAAGCTGCAACATCCTCAGGTTCAGCATTAGATTGTGAAGTATAACTCTGCTTCTTACTACTCCATGAAACTAGCCTTCCTCCTAGAAAGAATGCTCCACCGGTAGTACTTTTTCAGTCATCAATATTTCCTGCCCAATCAGCATCAGTGTATGCCTTCAAATCAAAGTTTCTTCCATATGGATACCATAATCCATAGTCAACTGTACCTTTCAGATATCTAAAAATTATCTTTGTTGCTATCAGGCGTGCTTCCTTTGGATTCTTCTGAAATCTTGCAACTATACCAACTGCATGGGCAATATTCGGTTTGCTGTGAACAACATAGTGTAATTTGCCAATCATTGACATGTATTCCTTTTCATCAACAGACTTAGATGTATCCTCCTTAGACAATTTACAATTTGTAACCATTGGTGTTCCAACTGGTTTACAGTCACTCATGCCAAAAGTCTTCAAAATCTCTTTCACATACTTAGATTGAGTAACGAAAATACCATTCTTCATTTGTTGTATCTGCAAAATTTTATTTCCCCTGTGAAATTTTTTATTTCCCCTACTAAAGATATTTCAAATTCATTTTTTATTTTATCTGCAAAACTGTTGCTCATGACATCATTACCTCCAAAAATAATATCATCAACAAATACTTCACTGACCAGTATTTCATCTCCTTCAGACTTGAGATAAATATTACTATCATCATTGGTTCTTGCAAAGCCTATCTTCATCAGATATGTATGAAGTCGTTCATACCATGCTCTGGGTGCTTGCTTCAATCCATACAAAGCTTTATGCAATCTCCATACCATGTCTTTCTCATTTGTCAATGCATAACCATTAGGTTTCTCTATGTATACCTCTTCTTCTAATATCCCATTCAAAAATGCAGACTTAACATCCATCTGGTATACCTTGAACTTCTTATGGGCTGCAAATGCAAGTAAAGTTCTAACACCTCCCAGTCTTATGACTAGTGCAAAAGTTTCGCCATAATCTTCTCCTTCTTCTTGAGCATAACCCTTGCAAACTAATCTTGCCTTGTTGCGAACTACAACACCATCTTCATTTAACTTGTTTCTAAATACCCATTTAGTACCTATAACATTCTTGTTTACCGGTCGGGGTACCAAGGTCCAAGTGTTGTTCTTCTCAATTTGATCAAATTCTTCCTCCATAGCTTTAACCCAATGATCATAACCAAATGCCTCCTTAGCACTTCTAGGTTCAAAGGTGGAGATCATGCAAGAGCTCTCTCTAACTCTTCTTCTAGTTAGTACTCCAACATCCTTATCCCCAATAATCTGCTCGGGACTATGGTTCAGTCTCACATACCTAGGAATAACATGATCATTCTCTTCAGGTTTAGCTTCTTCATTATCATATTATTTTGAATTTATTTGTTCTAGTTGAACAAGTACATCAGGATTTGCTTTATTGGTTTCTGATTTAATAGGTTCAGGTTCCAAAAGCAAAATGCAAGGATCTTCATCCATCTTCTCTCAACTGGTTCCATCTGAGACTTCGAGGCATTCATCTACACGAGCATCATCACTCTCAGCAATTATTTGTGTCCAGTTGTTGAAGCATTTATAGGCTTTACTCTTGGTGGAATAGCCAAGAAATATGCCTTCATCACTCTTAGCTTCGAACTTGCTAATGTAATCACCTCTTTTAATAAAACATTTGCTACCAAATATCTTGAAATAACTAACATCGGGTGATCTCCCATACCAATATTCATAAGGGGTCTTGTCCTTACCTCTTTTCATCATAATTCGGTTCATTGTGTAGACAGTTGTACTTACAGCTTCTTTCCAAAATGTTTTTGCTACATTTCCTTGTATCAACATTGTCCTAGCAGCTTCAACCATTGACCAGTTGTTCCTCTTTGCTATACCATTCTGTTGTGGTGTCCTTGGTGCAGAAAGTTGTCGCTTGATACCATTCTCATCACAGTACTTAGTGAATTCCTTAGAAGTAAAATCACCACCTTGATATGTTCTCAAACATTTTATCTTTTTGCCACTCTCTTTCTCAGCTAAGGCCCTAAATGCCTTGAACTTACCAAAAGCTTCATTCTTATCCTTCAAGAATGTGACCCACATCATCCTTGAATAATCATCAGTGAAGATCATGAAATATCTATCACCTTGAATGCTTCTTGTTCTTATTGGTCCACATAGATGTGTATGAACCAAATCTAACAAGTGCTCTGTTGAGAAAGACTTGCTCTTGAAAGTTGAAGAAGTCATCTTTCCTAACTGACATTCTTTATAAAGAGCATTAACCGGTTTGTCTAGCTAAGGCAGACCTCTTACTGTCTTGGACTTTCTCACTTTAACAATGTTATCAAAGTTTATATGACAACATATCCTATGCCAAAGCTAGCTATCATATACCTTTGCAATCAAACAGTTTCTAACTTTAGGATTAAGATGAAATAGAATACCTCTAGTTTGTTTCCCAGTTGCAATCAATTCACCTTTGTTGTCAAAGATTTTGCACATACCATTTCTAAACTCCACTGGGTATCCTTTGTCATTAAGTTGTGTCACACTTAGAAGATTATGCTTTAGGCCTTCAACCCAATAGAAATTGTCAGCACTTCTCTTTCCATTAAGTGAAATAACTCCCTTACCTTTAACCATACAGGGTGAGTCATTGCCAAATATAACAACACCGCTATCAAATTTCTTCAAGGAAAGAAATTTGCTCCGATCACCGGTCATGTGATGTGAACAACCACTATCAATGATCCAATCATCGGAGTTATCCATCCTGGACACTAGTGCTTTCTGATCAGATATCTCTTCCTTAATAACTACAAACACAATATCTTCACTAGCATCATCATCAGATTCTTCATCAGTAATACCAGTGTCAACCGCAATAAGACAATCTCTCTTACCTTTGCCCTTATACTTATTGAATTTGTCTCTCTTGTAGTCATTTTCACCATTAGGACAGTTAGCTGCTATGTGACCCATCTTGTTGCATGCAAAACATTTTAAAGGTAGCTTACCTCTATATTTCCCAGTGCCTCTAGGCAGTCATTTTTCCAATAATGCTTCAAGTTCCTCTAAGTTGTCTTCATCATCAACATCTCTACTGGATCTGGATTCATAGCTATGGCCAGTATCTCTACTTCTTCTCATAGATGGGTTAGAGACAAAAGCTTTGAATGCAGATTCTGATTTTTGTATACTACCATCATAACCATTTAATTCAAAAGTAGTAAGTTTGCCAATGATAGAGTCAAGAGTTACCTTTGTTTTGTCAATGGACTTCAGCTCCTGAATAGCTGCAACTCGGATAGCATAGATCGGTAGTAGGGTTCTCAATACCTTACTGATCACTGTGGCATCTTCCACTTTCCCTCCTGCACTCTTTATTTCACTAACTATCTCTTTTATCATTTGACCATACTGTTGGATATTCTCACCTTCAAACATTCTCATGTCATCAAACTTTCCTATTAGGCTCTCCTCTTTAGCAATCTTAACATGTTCATCACCACTATATATCTCTTCAAGTTTTTTCCATACTTCATATGCAGTTTCAAGACCGTAAACATCTACATATTCAGCATCAGACAAGGAACTTATAATAGCCTCCAATGCTTGATGATTTTCTCGTTGTTCTTTCTTCTAATCATTAGTCAGGGTTCCAGTAGGTGCAATATACTTAGTTTCTACATGATCCCAATACTGACTACCAAGACTCTTAATGTAAATCTTCATTCTGTCACTCCATATCCTATAGTTTTCTTTGTTGAACTTCGGACCTTCTTTCTTCATCATGATCTACAAGATCTTTTCCTCAAGTTGTTAGGCTTTTAGGTTAAAGAGGACCTGCGACGCTCTGGTACCAATTGATGGTATGATGAAAGAATAAGTATCTGGTAGAATACTGAAAAACTGATACAAACTTCCCAATCTCAAATTCAAACTCACAAAGTAAACTTTCACTTATCAAGATCAATACTCGACATCAACCGGTTAACTGTTATAACAACTTAACAGTAAACAACTTCAATCTTGTAAACATCAAAATGCTTAATCATATCTCAACATATTCAATCTCTTAACACTTCCAGTTATCATGCCTTATCAGAAATTAATCAAATCAACAAATAAGATTATAACCACAAAAACATCCACCACTTGACAAAATGTTTATACGTGGAAAACCCAAATAGGTAAAAACCACGGTGAGATGAGACTCACAAGGATAGCTATCTGAACTCTTCTGAAGTTCACCGTGTTAGGAACCAAGCCTGTTAAAGCTTTTACAATAAGTCTTGTTAAGAACTGATTCTATTAGGAATCACCCGGTTAAGGGATTTACAAAATGCCTTGATGAAAAAGCAAAATACCCTATTAGGAGTAACCTCGGTAGAGGGTTTGAGAATCCAAGTTAATGGACCACCTTGTTAGAGGATTTAATAAGTAACCAAGCTTGTTAGAGCTTACCCGATTAGGGGATTTCAATTTTGTTGTAATTGTTAGAAAACAACAGGTTTTCTTGATCTGTCTGAATAGCACTACATTTGCTTGATCAGATCCTTTTAAGCTTCAATCTCCTTTACACAAACTGCAAATTCATTCTCCAGTTAGGCAACCACACAGTCAATTGATTTTCAACCAACACTTTGCCAACACTCTTACAAACATCTTCATCAACCTTAAATACAAATCAATTAGGTCGGTAATGCAACAAAAACCTAATTCTCTCATAGAGATTACAAACAAGTCGGTTCAATCTTGACCGTTAAAAATCATAACAATCTTTTCACATTCTTCAAGAAAATTCCAACCGCTCCATGATCACCACTTCATTGAACTTTGTAACTCATCATGCGTTATGCATTACATGCAATCCACTTTGCTCATTCCCTAGACAATCAAACAAACAAACAACATGCCAAAAACAATCTGAATTTATCCTCATTCGATCACATGTGTCTCCATCATTACCGCTCATCATTAGATCTTAAACCAACAAACTTGATCAATTAGGGTTTAACAAAAAATAATTGGTAGGGTTTACCGATTACATTTCATAGAAAAGGGTTTAACCTTATATACCGGTTTACCGATTGAACTCACAAACTAACATACCAGTTTATAACATCTTCCACAAAGTTGTTCCTGCCGGTTACAAGCCAATATCAATAATAACAACAATATCAGTAATATCATAAATACCATTACCGGTTCAATTGACATCAATGACAACATACCATATCATTAATGCAATCTTCATGCAAATTCCAACATATCGTTCTTGCAATGGAGGTATGGTTTACATGGGAAATGACAATCCATGTAAAGCTATCGGTGAAGGAGAGGTAAGAATCAAGATGTTTGATGGAGTAGTTAGAACTATTCAGCATGTTAGAAATGTATCTGGTTTAAAGAAAAATTTGTTTTCACTTGGGGTGTTTGATAAACAAGGTTATCTATTCAATGGTGGAAATAGTTTTCTCAAGGTAATAAAGGGAGTTTTGGTTGTGCTAAAGGGAGAAAAATTTGGCCCAATCTCTATAAGTTAGTTGGAAAACCCAACGATGGAGAGGTTGTTGTGGTATCTAATGCAAATATGGACTTGTTAATAACCTGACATCAAAGGCTAGGGCATATGAGTGAATGAGGTCTTAAATTACTACTTATTAGAAATCTTCTTCTAGGTGAAAAATCTAAAGATTTGAGTTTTTATAAACATTGTTTGTTTGAGAAACAAAATTGACTGAGTTTTTCTATAAGTACTACCATAAGAAAATATGTATTAAACTTAATTCATTTAGATACTTGGGAAGCTCCTGTAATTTCTATTAGAGGTTCATCATATTTTGTTTCATTTATAAATGATTATTCTCGTAAGGTGTGGATTTATCTTCCAAGAAGAAATCTAAAGTGTTTTATTGTTTCAAGAGGTTTAGGGCTCTAGTAGAGAATTAGAAGGGTAAGACAATTAAATGTTTGAGAATAAATAAGAGTGGAAAATTTTGTTCAATAGAATTTAACTAGTTTTGTAGTGAGCATTGAATTACAAGGAAATTAACAATTGTTAGGACACTACAAGAAAATGGTGTTGTTGAACACATGAACCACACAATTATGGAGCAAACCAAATGCATGTTGAGCACTACTAGTTTGGAGTAGAAATTTTGAGGTGAGGTTGTTAGTACAACTCATTTCTCGATCAATAGATCTCCCACTACAACTCTTGATAATAAAATTCTTGAAGAAATATGGAAAGGTAAACCAGTTGATTATTCATCTCTCCATGTTTTTGGTTTTGATGCTTATGTACATACTCCTAAAGAGAATAGAAATAAGCTGGACAGGAAGTCCACAAAATATGGTTTTCTTGGCTATGTAGAAGGTACAAAGGGGTACAGGTTGTGGGATACTGCTAGCCACAAGATTATTATTAGCTGAGATGTTTGTTTTAATGAAAAGTCATTGCAAAGAGGTGAAAAATATCAAGTTGCATAATTTATTCCAGTAGAGGTGAAAAAATGTGATATAATCTAGATGTGCTAGATGAGGAACAACTAGATGAAGATCAACCAGATGAACAACAACTAGATGAACAAAAACCAGATAAGCCACAAGGTGAGATATAAACCTTTGTAAGGAGATCTAGTAGAGTATCCAAAGCACCCGAAAGGTACTCTCCTACTTGTAGTTTTGCTTATGCATTTATAACTAATGTTGGTGAACCTAGTTCATATCAGGAGGCTTCTAAACCTAAATGTTCAAGCAAATGGAGAGTTGTTATGGAAGAGGAGATGGAAGCTTTGCATAAGAACAAGACATGGGAGCTTGTTCCAATGCCTAAGGGGAGAAAATATATTGGGAACAAGTGGGTCTTCAAATCGAAGAGGGATATAAATGACAATTTGGAGAGATATAAAGATCTGTTGGTGGCCAAGGGGTATGCACAAAAGTTTGATATTGATTTTGATGAAATTTCTTCACTTGTTGTATGGTTGAGTACTGTTAGAGTTGTTTTAGCTCTTGTTTTCAATCTTAATTTGGAGTTAGAACAACTAAATGTTAAAACAACCTTCTTGTATGGTGATCTCTTTGAGGAGATTTATATGAAGCAACCAAAATGTTTTAGGGAAAAAGGAAAGGAGAATCTTGTTTGTAGGTTGAGAAAATTGTTGTATGGTTTGAAACAAGTGCCAAGGTGTTGGTACAAGTGGTTTGATTCCTTCATGTTGAGTTTGGATTTTAAAAGATGTGAGGTTGATCATTGTGTGTATGTTCAAAGGTATGATGATGAAAGTTTTATTATTCTACTATTGTATGTTGATGATATATTGGTAGCAAGTCCTAGCATGTATAAAATTATCCATTTGACAAGTCTGCTTGCTAGGGAGTTTGAGATGAAGGACTTAGGTAGTGCAAATCATATTCTTGTAATGAGGATACATAGAGATAGACATAATAGGAAATTATGGTTGTCACAAAAAACTTATGTGGAGAAGGTTTCTCAACACTTCAATATGCAAACTATACAACCAGTTAGTATTTTGTTTCCTGTTTATATTAAATTGTCTTTAGAATAGTGTCCTAGCATAGAAGAAAAGAAGACATATATGTCTCATGTACGGTACTCATCAGTAGTTAGTGTTGGAAATTTGGAGGAACTGATTATGTGTTGCATTGATATTTTATCATTGATGTCAACACTAGTTGTTTTGGTTGCTTTACCGATATCCTTCTAGTCCCGGTAAGATGTTTGGTTTCTGGTTGGATTAGATCATGATGATCCAGTATGCTCCGGTATGTTTTGGCTTTTGGAATTGGCTTAGATCTTCTATTCATGCTACTAAGATTCATGTTCAGTCAGTTGGTTTTGATTTGGTGATCAGATGCTATCCTATACATTGGTAAGCTTGGTTTGTTGTTTCGGTGAGGGTTTCACCGACAGAGCTTTGTTGAAGATCTTTGATGTTATGCATAAGTGGTATTGGTGTGAATTCTAGTAGAGATTCAGGATGCTCATGGTGATTGGGATCATTGCTTTAGTGTGTGTGGACCTAAATTGGGTCCCGATTTATCTAGGTTATGGACTGACTTAATGTAACGTGTTGATTGGACTTCTCAATATATTTATGGGATGTCTTATGGGTTGGATATTATTTTTTTGGTCTCAGGCTGACATGTTTTATTGTCTGATGGCCAACCTTATTATTTGTGGTCGAGGGTTTGTATATATATGATGTAAGATCTCATTGTAGATCATATGTGTAAGGGATATGAATATGTAAGGAGTGAATAATGTAATAATCATTCATGCAGAGGATTTGGTCGATCATTGGTGATTGATTTGGGTTTATGTAAGAGGAATAGTCCTCTAGTATTGAGCTTAACCAAAACTGTATTCAGGCATAGGAGATGCTATCATTGCATTTCATTCCTTCTTCTGGATTGTAGTATGGATTTTTATGTAGTCAGTGAAACTCCTTTTGTAATGAGCAGTGTGCTCTAGGCTGTTGGCCTTCCTGCAAGTGTAGGTCCCTCATTTGTAATCACATACTTACTATAGAAGTATTATCTGACTGTGGGTAGGCTTCCCAACGTGGTTTTTCCCTTTACCGGGTTTTCCACGTACAAATCTTGGTGTCATGTGGATGGTATTTATTCTCTAATTGTTGCTTATGCTTAATTGGTATATCTGCTATTTCAGTAATTGGTTTATGTATTTCGTTATTGATCCTTTGGGTTTCGGTATTAAAGTTTTAATTGCTTAAGGTTTCGTTAATCTGGTGACAACTGATTCACACCCCCCCCCTTCCCCTCCCCTCTCCTCTTAGTTGTCTTCCAGTTATTTGAATTGTCTAATAGTTAGTAGTCTTATGTTCGCCATGGTGTGCACTAGACCAAACATTGCACAAGTAGTGGGAGTTGTTAGTAGGTACATGGCAAATCCTGGTACTAATCATTGGACAACTGTGAAGTGGATTCTCAGATATCTGAGAGGCACTTCAAATGTTGCTATCTATTACAGTGGGAGTAGTCTTCAAGTTAATGGGTATGTGGATGCAAATATTGGTGGAGACAACAATACAAGAAAGTCTACAATAGGTTATGTTTTCTCTTTAGTTGGAGGTGTTATTAGTTGGGTGTCAAAGTTGCAAGTAGTTGCGGCATTGTCTACTACTAAAGCAGAATATATGGCAACAACACAGGCTAACAAGGAGGCAATCTGGCTTCATATACTTTTGAGTGAATTGCAAGTAAATCAAGATAACATGGTGTTGCATTGTGATAATCAAAGTGCTTTGCACTTAGCACGAAACTCAACATACCATTCCAGAACAAAGCATATTGATATTCAATATCACTTTGTACATGAAGTGGTGGAAGGAGGACAAGTATCTTTGGCCAAGATTCACACTAATATTAACCCAACATATATTTTGACGAAGCCTATTGGTAGAGAGAAGTTCATTTGGTGTAGAACTTCTCTTGGTTTGTAGTTTATGTGATGATAGACAATATTGACAATGGTCTTTCAATAAAAGAATTATTCATAAGTTTGAAATTTGACTTCAAGTGGGAGAATGTTGGAATGTGAAGTCCAAATTGAAATTTCTTTGAGACTTACTATAAATAGATAGTTTTGTGAGGAAACTTATAAATAGTAACTTTTGCATATGTCATACACGTAGTTGTGTGAGTCATGCTTACTATATTTAGTAAGTTGTCTTCAATTAGGACTCTGCAATTTGGTTGTTATATGGTACTCAAAGTCATGTTTTCATGCACTTTTGAGACTGTTGTAATTGTGGAAATTCCTGAGAATTGATATATGAAAGATATTTGCCCATGGTTTTTTAGTGGTATAATTTTACCAGGTTTTTCCATGTATATTTGTGTGTTATGTGTTGTTATTCTTCTTTGTAATTTTCTGTACTTGTAATTTTTCTTACATAACAACACATGCACATATATGCGTGACAATAAATTATTACATGTCTCAAAGCTATTATCAATAAATTCTTAAATATTTTAAAGCTATTATCTCCATCGAATTGATGACATGGTATTAAAAACTATCGTATACTCCTAAAAATGACTAGACATAATTAAATAAATATATATTATTTATTTACTAGCTTTATTCTTCTATTAATAAATAAATTGAATAATTTATTTATTTGATTCATGTGTCATATTCCTCTAAATATATTTATTAATTAAATATTTATTATTTAATTATATATCATCATTTCTTCTGAGGTCTATCTTGATTAAATAATTTTAAATTAATTAATTACTCATTCAACATAAGTCTTCAATATTAATTCCACATCATCTTATCTTCCATGTCATCATGCCATCTCAATAACCAAGTGGCTAACAAAATTAAATATTTTTAATATTTAATTCTTTATTTATCCTCAACATCCATTCCTAGTCAATATGAGGAGGAGACTTAGGTGTCCTCCTACTTCCTATATTCTCTCCATCACCCCGACATCTTAGGTGGTGGTTTTGCCCACATCAACCTGGGCAAGATCCACTTGTCATACAAAACCTATATTATCTCCAACCATCTTATTTTCTTGGGTCTTCATCCTTGGTCAAGGTGAGCATCATGCCACGTGTAATCTCCTTCCACCTTGTCCTCCACCTTGTTATCATAGGATGAACATCTTCCTCCTTTCCCTCTCACGTTCCAACCAATTCTTCTCATCCATTCTTTCTATCGAGATTCACTCTCAACCGTTGATCTTTTCCACATAGGAATTTGGCCTTGTAAAGTCTATAAAAGGAAACTATTTTCCAATATTTGAGGCTAGTCATTATCAAGCAATAAAGATTTTTAAAGCAATCGAGCAATAGAAAGTGTGCCTTTGGCTTAGTGTAGTTTCATTATAGCAACATATCATATTACTCATTTAGCCTAGTTGCATTATCCACATAGTCACATATTGTATCTCTCATACCACAACGTTCATTCATCTTTTGTCATCTTGAAGCATTAACCAAGTGCAATCTAAGAGAAAATACAATAGCAATATTAGAAGTTGATAGAACACAATGAGACTTATATGGAGTTTTGGCTTTCTAGTTTACTCATTTATTTAGTTTCATTGGTGATTTGGATATTTTGTAGGATTTTAGGATTTTGTGGTAACTTAGAATAGTCTTACAGTTGTTATAAATTTCCTAGTCACATTTTTATCGCCCACCATGGGCCCCTTGCCCCATTTTTAACATTTTTTTTAGTTTTAGTGCATGCAAGTGCAAAGTCCACAGATTGGCATTTTCAACACTCAATTTAGTGTGTTTAGTCCTTATTGTAGCGCATTTAGATCTTTGATAACACATTCACTATTAGTTTAGCACATTTAAATCATAAAATAACTCATTTAAATCTTAAATTTGCAAATTTGTTGAATAGTACAGTGCATTTGCAGCATTAGTTAGCACATTCATAATATAGGCTAGCACATATACAATGCAAAGCGGTGCATGCATAGCATAGTCTAATGCTTTTGTTGTTTCTTGCAGCACATATACATACTATAACACATATATTCTGTGTTTGGGGTTGTAACTTCCATCTAACCATTTGCAGGTACTCACAAATGTTGAAGACTGGATCTTGAAAACTACTAACTATGGTTTTGCAGGGTATTTAATTACATTTAGGTACCTAGTTTAATTAGGAGATTGTAATTTGACCATTCTTATTTCAAATACTTTAAATAGATGGTAAAATTCACATCATTCAAATCTACATACAATATCTTTGTCTTCTTATAATAGTTACACATAGTTTAATTTAGGAGGGAAAATAATAAAGTGTCTACCGTGCTTGTAAGTGATAAGTATTATGCTCTCTTCTTAACTAGGTGATTAGAAAGCCAAACTCACTTTTATTTTTATTAGATTCATTGTTACCATTTAGAGGGCTTGCCTCCTAAGTAGCCAATAATGCCAAGTGAGAGGGAATGACCCAAGTGGTAACAAGGCTAAGGCCAAGCCCTTCCAAGCCACTATAAATGTGTTTGTGAAGAAACTCATAAGCAACAGGTGTCGATGTGTCATACCAACATCTGTCTCCTCAAGTACCCATAGTGGTGTGTAAAACCTGCAAAGGTTGGGAGACCTCTTTTATAGAGAAAAATGTTACATGTATGGCCACTTGAACGAATGTCCTTACTAGAAACTAGAAATTATTGTTATTAAAAGCCTACCCTTCTACTTGTTGACTCGAGAGTTGTGATATACATTATGAAGATACCTCTCATGTACTCCTTAATTTGAGATAGAAAAATTCTAGAAATCTTAGGATTTTTAGAAATTTGAAGCTTGGTATGCCCGAGAAGTGAGTGCCAAGCAAGGGAGAGCCAGTGCTACCAAGCTTCTATCTATCTGGTCAAGTGAATTATTTTATTGCAAGAGGATTCAACAAGTATAGTCTTGGCCAAACCATTTGTTTACGATTGTACATGCTTCTTTCTTTTAGTTTTCAAACAAACATTGTGTCTGCTATGTTTGTTATGTTTTCTTATCAAAATAGAAAAAATCATCCCTAAGAAACATCAGACAAACAAAAAAAATTAACATAAAATCTTCAAAAAAATCATACACAAAATAGTGCATTCAAAACACAGTCTAGTGCATTTGTATCACATAATAGCACCTTTAAAATATATATTAGCGCATTTGATTACCAAAGTAGCGCTTTTGAGGACTAGAGTAGTAAATTTGACATATCTATTAGTGCTTTTGATATCAAAAAAGTAGTTGATGCAAGGGCATCCTGCTCTTGCAATTTATAGTTTCATTTCTATTGTTGAAATTTTGGTTTTTGTTTCTATGTTGCAACATATCTCAAGTCTCTTCTTACTCATGTCACCTTGGAAAATAGAAAGAAAGGGAATATCACACATCTCCTGTCACTCGAGTGACAGGAAGTTATTTTGAAAGGGGGCTTAACTATTTTTGGGTGACAGGAAGTTATTTTGAAAGGGGGCTTAACTATTTTTAGTTGTTATTCACTCCAAACCCGACAATGTTACTTGTCGGTTTGCATCGACAGTTAGGTGGTTGTTTTGGGATGAAAGTCAAATGTTCTAAGGAGGAATCAAAGAGACAAAAATTGGGTGACAATTGGAAATCCCAGGCGACTAGTAAACTATATGAGGATGGTTGATAGTTGGAGAAATGGTTGGGACAGTGAATGTGTAACCCCAGAAGCCATATACATAGGAGACATTGGTCGTAGGAAAAAAAAATGCCTTGAAGTTTCAATTGACTATTGAAGAAAATTATTAAATGTTGCCAATGTAATGATTGTAGAAACTTTGTAATTGATAAAACACAACAATGGGAATTTGTTTGATTTCCTATCACAAATTAACAGTGGAGTTTTCGACTTAAAATTCTTCTTGTCTCTTTGAATGTGTATGAAACCGTTGAGCATTTGTTTGTTTTTAATTTTGGCTAAAATAAATATATTCTTTGTTTCTTGTTAAAACAATTTGTCGACACTAAGAAGGGTTGATTGAATTGTGTTTGTGAGGTGAATTTGGTTAAGTGGCCAATGAGGCTTGCCATCATTTTGGTATCAAAGCGTGCAGAGTTTAGGTTTCGAGAGTGTGAACAATATGCCTCCAAGAAGAATGGGCAGAGGTGGAGCCCATGGAAGAGGCGAAAGAGGTAATGATGATGGGTTGTTGCAACAAATCATGGAGAGGATGGATGCCTTGGAAAGGGCACAAAGAAGAGGGAGCCCTGATGTGGATGTAAGTGATGATTAGACAGAGGAGGAAGAACAAGACCAAGAGGGTAATAGAGAAGGGCAAGGAAAGTAAAATTTTTTGAGGAGAGACTGTTGAGGGCAGTCATGAATGTAGGTTCCAAGCCTAAAATAGAAGTTCCTACCTACTTAGGAAGTCTTAATGGAGAAGACTTGATTGATTGGATAAATGATTTAGACAAGTATTTTGAGTATGAGGGTGTAGAAGAATATGGAAGGGTAAAGTTTGCTTGTACCAGATTGAAGGGCCACACTACAATGTGGTGGGACTTCGTCCAAACTGAGAGAAGAAGGAAGAATAAGGAGAAAATTCACTCATGGGATCGAATGGTGGCTAAATTGATATCTAAACTTTCCTTCCTGCTGATTATTAGACCAATCTCCTTAAGAGGTTATAGAATTTGGACCAAAAAAATATGTCTGTAGAGGACGATATAGAGGAATTTTATAAGTTGGTAATCAGATAAGGGCATAGTGAGGAAGATGGAGAGAAGATAGCCCATTATATGAATGGCCTAAAGTATAGTCTTCAAGATGAATTGAGTCTTCTGTCCTGTAGAAGCCTAGAAGAAGCTTATCGATTTTCTCTAAAGGCAAAAGAGAAGTTGCAAAGAAAGCAGAGTCAAAAAAAGAAAAAGAGAGGAAGAGGGTTTAGAGGAAGGGGATGAAAAACAAGTAGAGGGAAAAAACATCACCAAGGAGAAGAGGTTGGAAGTTCCAGTACAACATCAACTAATGACAGAGGAGGTTTCCAAAATAAAGGGGGTAGGTCTTATGGTAGAGGTGGTTCCCAAGGTAGAGGTAGAGAGTTTGTTGGGAAGTGTTATAAATGCAATCAATATGGACACAAGAGTTGGTAATGTGCTAAGTTGTCCCAAGGAGGATATACAAAATTTGAGAAGAGTAATCAGATTGTGCATGCTGATCAAGAAAGTGTGGGGTCTCCAATACACCACAAGGATGATCCTGGGTCAGGAGAATCTTTGTTTCCCAAAAGAGTATTGTTAAAACCTCAAAAAGAAAGTCAAGAGCCAATTCAAAGGAGATCTTTGTTCAAAACCAAGTGTAAGTCACAAGGTAAACATTGCAAACTCATTATAAATAGTGGTAGTACAAATGATATTGTTGCAACTAAAATGGTAGAAAAGTTGTATCTTAAGAAGATTAAGCATCCCTCTCCCTACAAGGTGTCTTGGTTACAAAAAGGTCATCAAATATTGGTGAATGAGTAGGCCTATGTTAAATTTTATATTGAAAATTATAGGGATAATGTTTTGAGTAATGTAATGCACATGGATGTGTGCCACGTATTGCTTTGAAGACAGTGGCAATTTGACAAGAAATCGGTGCATGATGGAAAGGAGAACACATATACCATTGAAAAGGATAGAAATAATCACACCTTGATGCCAATAAAAGAGAAAGAAGAGGGCAGAAACGGTAAGGTGATGATGGTAAGTGGTGAGGATTTTTTGCATGATTTAAAGAATGAAGAAATTGGTTATGCTTTGGTTCTTAAACCTAGAAGTGTTTTGTCTTCCTCAAGAGTTGATGACATGCCTATTGAACTGCAAAGTATTTTAAATGAGCACGAGGATATCATTGCATCTAATTTGCCTAGTGAATTGTCTCCAATGATGAGCATTAGCCATTACATGGATTTTATTCTAGGGGGAAACCTTCCTAACTAGGTTGCTTATAGGATAACACTTATGGAGAATGAAGAAATAAGGAAGAAAGTGGAAGACCTTTTGAAGAAGGGTTTGATAAGGGAGAGCCTAAGCCCATGTGTTGTTACTATTGTGCTAGTTTCGAAGAAGGGAGGGGAATAGCACATGTGCATTGACTCGAGGGATATTAACAAAATTACAATAAGATATTGGTTTCCCATACCAAGAATAGAGGATCTCATGGATTGTTTGAGTGGCTCCAAGTATTTTTCCAAGATAGATTTAAAAAGTGGCTATCATAAAATGAGAATCAAATCAGGGTTTGAATAGAAGACAACCTTTAAGACTAGTAATGGGTTGTATGAATGGCTAGTTATGCCTTTTGGATTGTCTAATGCCCCTAGCACATTTACGAGATTAATGAATGAGGTTTTGAAACTCTTTCTTGGTAAACTTATAATTGTATATTTGGATGACATTTTGGTGTTCAACAAGTCTACAAAGAAGCATATAGAACATTCGAGGTTGGTATTGAAGAGGTTACATGAAGAAAAGTTGTAGATTAACTTGAAGAAAGGTGTGTTTATGTAGACCGAGTTGATTTTTGCGGGATTTTTGGTGTCCCAAGATGGATAAGGAGAAGGTTCATGTCATCCTTGATTGGCCAACACTAAGTGTAATGGAGGTAAGAATCTTTCATGGTCTTTCTAGTTTTTTATATAAAGTTTATAAGAAACTTAAGTCATGTAGTGGCACCTATTCTTGAGACTATAAAAGGGAGTAAAAGACCATTTGTGTGGACTAAGGAGGCTGAAGAAAATTTTAGATTTCTCAAAAAGAAGGTAAGTGAGCAGCCCATTCTTTCTTTTCCTGATTCTGACAAGGTGTTTCAAGTAGAATGTGATGCTAGTGGGTTAGCAGATGAGGCAATCCTAAGCTAAGAAGGGCTAAGAAGGTAAACTGGTTCCATATTTAAGTGAGAAGCTTAATGATGCTAAAAGGAAGCATTCTTCTTGTGATTTGGATTTCTATGCTTTGGTTCAATCCCTAAAGAAATAGAGACATTATTTGTTGCCCAAGGAGTTTTTTGTGTATACGAATAACCATGCTTTGCAGTTCATTAATAGCCAACAAAAGTTGAATCGAAGGAATGCTAAATGGGATGAGTATCTTCAAAGTTTTAATTTTGTTTTGAAACATAAGAGTGGCCAAATGAATAAAGTTGTTGATGCTTTAAGTTGGAAGAATTTGTTACTATATGAGATACAAACTAATAGTGTGGGTTTTGAAGGTTTGAAGGAATTGTATGTAGAGGATGTCAATTTTAAGGAAGCATATGAAGCTTGCCTTGATCCTATTTGTAGGAATAAAGAGCCTTGGATGGACTACATGATTCAAGAAGGTTTGTTATTCAAGGGGAACAAGTTGTGTATCCCTCAAGGCTCCATGGGGGATAATTTGTTGAAGGAAAAACATAGTGGTAGTCTTTCTGGTCACTTTGGGTAGGATAAGACTTATTTGCAATTAAATACTCATTATTTTTTGCCTAGGATGCATGCAGATGTGAGAAAGTATGTAGAGAAGTGCAGAATTTATCAACTTGCTAAGGGGAGAAGCCAAAATGTTGGGCTTTACCAACCATTGTCATTTCCAACCAGACCTTGGGATTTAGTAAGTACGGATTTTATGTTGGGTTCACCTCGTACATAAAGGGGCAATGATTCAATCTTTGTGGTGGTAGATAGATTTTCGAAAATGGTACATTTCATAGCATGTAAGAAGACTAGTGATGCCACTAACTTTGTTAATTTGGTCTTTAAATAAGTTGTAAGGTTACATGGAATTCCAAAGAGTATAATTTTTGATAGGGATACAAAGTTTGTGGGTCATTTTTGGAGGACCCTATGGAAGAAATTGGGCACAAATCTGAATTTTAGTTCTACATATCATCCACAAATGGATGGTTAGATCGAGGTTGTCAATAGAAGCCTTGGCAATTTATTAATATGTCTCGTTGGTAGTTCACCTGGAAATTGGGTTTCCATGTTGGCATAAGCAAAATTCACATATAATGATTCACCAAATAAAAGTACGGGTCTCATTCCTTTATATGTGGTGTATGGTATGCGCCCAAGAGGTATCTTTGAGCTTCATGATCTTGCTGGCATGGAGAAGAGGAGTGCAGATGGGGAGGACTTTTCCCAAACCATCCATGATATTCAAGAGAAGGTGAAACAAAACATAGAAGACAACAATCAACAATACAAAAAGTATGCTAATCAAAAGAGGAGGCAGTTGCAATTTCAGGTTGGAGATCGTGTGTTGGCTCATCTTCATAAGAAGAGGTTTCCCACAAGAACATACAATAAACTAAAAATAAAGAAAATTGGTCCCTGCCAAGTCCTTAGAAAATTTTCTACCAATGCTTATGAGATTTTTTTGCCTATAGATCTAAATATATCTCCCATTTTCAATGTACCAAATCTATATCCATATAAGGGGGATGTAGAAGAGGATGGGATTGAGACAACAAAGTCATCTCTAGAAAATTAACCTGCAACAGTTTTTGTTCCACCACAAATAGAATGCATTATGGATGAGAAGTTGTTGAAGAAGACTTGTAAACATGAGTATTTTAAGTATCTTGTCAAATGGAGCAATCATTTTGTTGCAGATGCTTCTTGGCTCATAGAGGATGAGATCAATAAACTGGACCATTTAGATGCAGATCTCGTGAACAAGAGCTCATGAATTCATTCCACCCAAGGAGTCCGATGCAAGGGCATCCTGCTCTTGCAATTTTTGGTTTTATTTCTATTGTTGAAATTTTAGTTTTTGTTTGGTTTTTGTTTTTTGTCTGGAGTTGGGTGTTATTTATTTTATGTTGCGGCATATCTTAAGTCTCTGGTTACTCATGTCGCCTTGGAAAATAGAAAGCAAGGGGAATGTCTTATCTCCTGTCGCTCGAGTGATAGGAAGTTATTTTGAAAGAGGCCTTAACTATTTTTTGTTGTTATTCTCTCCAAACCCAACATTGTTACTTGTCGGTTTGCATCAATAGTTAGGCGATTGTTTTGGGATGGAAGTCAAACATTCCAAGGAGGAATCGAAGGGACAAAAATCGAGTGAAAGTTGGAAATCCCAAGTGACTGATAAACTATATTAAGGCGGTTGATAGTTGGAGAAATAGTTGGGACAATGAATGTGTAACCACAAAAGCTATATACAAAGGAGACATTGGTCATAGGAAAAAAATTCCTTGAAGTTTCAGCTGATTATTGAAAATGATTGTTAAATGCTGCCAATATAATGATTGTGGAACCTCCGTAATTGATAAAACATAACAATAGACATTTGTTAGATTTCCTGTCACAAATAAATAGTGAAGTTTTGAACTTGATATTCTTCATGTCTCTCTAAATGTGTATGAAACTACTGAGCATTTGTTTGTTCTTAATTTTGGTTAAAATAAATCTATTCTTTATTTCTTGTTAAAATAATTTATCAGCACTAAGAAGGGTTGATTGAATTGTGTTTGTGAGGAGAATTTGGTTAAGTGACCAATGAGGCTTGCCATCAGTAGCGCATTTAAGCAAAACAATATCACTTTTGAAGAATACACTAGTGCATTTATTAAACCTTTTAGCACATCTGCTAATTGTTTTAGCGCCTATAGCTTAGTGCTTTTGCGACAAAGAGTATTTCAACGAGTCTAGGAAAAAAAAAAGTCAGACTTGGATACCCTTTTCTGTGAAGATCATATTCCAGAGAGCACATATTCAGTCTAGTGTCAAACTAGAGAGAGTTTTCAACATTCCATACTTTTCACATATTCCATACATACCAATCCATCTTAGGCAAAAATCAAGACTGTTTTTAGTGCTTTTAAGATCTATCTTATCATAAATTGGTTAGTTCCCTTGTCAAGATTCTATCATCCTTCAACTTTGGAGCTAAACTAGTATCAAATCTTGGCAAGGTTAGCCACCATCATGAAGATCTATCATCTCTAATTTGACTTGCTTTGTATTACTATTTTTCAATAGTCCAAGATCTAATCTTTCAAACATAATATCAAAATTGCACTTTAGATATCTTGATTGATTCATATTCATCCAATTTTCACCAAGCATTCACCCAACTTTCATACAAGTATTCATCCAACATGAACATAAACTTCCTACCTTAGAATTACTTCATTGATATTTCAAGAATTTTGTATGGTTGAAACAAGAAGATAAAGGGTAAGCAGATAAACTATAGCATTCTTTACAAAAGGAAAAGGTCCTAAATATGATTCAACATATATTTTTGGAAAGAGTTCAAGAACATTGTATGACAACGATAGTGATCATGAGACCTCTAGCAATGTAGATGAGGAACATGTTCTTGAGGCAGCACAAGATACGAAATTTCACAAGCTTATGGAAAAAGTGATGGAGAAATATAGAGAGAAATATTTTCTTCAACTTGCACAACAAGGTGTGAAACTTCCATCTAATTTTGATTTCTCTGAATTGAAGGCAACAAATAACAACACAAATATCAATGAAACCACAAACGGGAACACAATGTTAGGTCCTAGAGACAACTGAGAGTGGGGGTGAATCAGTTGTCTAATAATTTCAACCAAAACCAACTTAACCAAAACTTAATGCTTAATGCCGGTAAACCAAACTTTATGTCGGTAGACAGTTTTATCAGTTAATTGCAATACCGGTAAAGATTAATGCATGAAATAGAAAGACAGTAACATCCACAACATATAACACAAATATTTGTATGTGGAAACCTTGTAAGGGGAAAAACCACGGTGGGAAGCCTTACCCATAATCAAATGATACTACTGCAGATAGTATGTGTGTACAATATGGATTCTACACATGCAAAAAGGCCAGATGCCTAGAGCTCACTGCTCAATCACAAAATGAGAGTCACACTGACTACAATTGGATGGTTAAATCCAATGATAATGTACTACATAAAATAACATCTTCATATGTTGGATTCAGTACCGGTTTAGTTCCGATTGCCTTCACAAAAACCTTCCTTCAACCTTCAAATGATGTCTGTGTGTATAGCTTTGCTTATTTTTGCATATACCTTATTACAATTATTTTTCCAATCACATATCGATCTCACAAATGAGATCTTACATTTATACCATAACCTAAGACCAATTGAATAGGTCGGCTCACTAAAAGATATTACAATAAAATCAATTACAAATAAATAAATCAATATCTGATGCATAATGTCGGCTCAATGTATTTACAATAATAATAAATCATATCCATAACGTGTCATGTTGATCTGGAATAGATATGCCTGTCGGTGCATAAGCTCTACCTATTTGTTGGTAACAATAATTATGCAAACCCGAATAAACAAATAACCAAATCGCCAAAACCAAGTGATCAAATAATGTCTTCAACATAACCAATTAGTCTTCAATTCATTCCAAGTGCTGATGAATAATATAACCTGTCGGTGAACCAAATACTGGTGACTGTGCATAAGTCTATGACTTGTCGGTAAACATAATCAAAGATCTCCAAGTGTTGATAAGTGTGGACAAGTGATGACAGGTGTTGACATCAATTACAAAACCATATCAACATATCCAAAATACCAACAATCTCCCCCTTTGGCATTGATGGCAACACAAGATGGAAAAACCATCAAAGTGCCAAAACATAAATGCCAAAAACCAAAAACCAACAATCTCCCAAAGAGATCATTAACCAGAAATCAAAATACAAATACAGAGAGTAATCAATCTCTCCAAAAATCTCTCCCAAAAGTAACAATCTCTCCCCCAAGGGATAATGTGTTTTTCCATAGCAATCTCTCCCCCTTTGACATCAAATGCCAAAGCATTACAAAAACCAGATTAAAAACAAAATACCAACTTATTATACCAACTACTCCCCCTGAGAAGTAGCTCTCCTAATCAAAGTCGGAATAAAAGATTTCTCTGTTAATTCTATTGGTTGATGACAAACATCAACTGTCTAAGTCTCTATCGGTGGAGGTAGGACTCCAAGTTGTTCTCTGAGATATTCAAAAGTTTCCTTAGGCAGAGGCTTTGTAAAAATAACAACAATTTGCTCTTTAGTATTCACATAAACCAATTTCACTTCTTTTGCTTCAACATTCTCTTTTAGAAAATTGAATTTGATAGAAACATGTTTAGTCTTAGAGTGAAATACCGGGTTCTTTGATATATCAATTGCTTCCATATTATCACAGTAAATAGTTATAGGTTCCTTGCATTTTACCTTTATGTCCTTCAACATTTGTTTGATCCATAATACCTGTGTACAGTTAGTTGTTGTTGCAACATATTCTAATTCTGTTGTTGATAGACTTGTACAACTTTGTTTCGTGCTCAACCATAAAATTAGTCTGCTACCAAGAAAAAATGCTCCACCAGTGGTGCTTTTTCTGTCATCCACATCTCCTGCCCAATTAGCATCTGTAGTCAAAATTTTCATCTCTAGTATACCATAAACCAAGATTTGTAGTGCCTTGTAGGTACCGGAGAATCCTTTTCACTGTTGATTCATGATTTTCTTTAGGATTACTCTAAAATCTTGAAACAATACATACTGCATTCATAATATTAGGTCTTGTTTGTGTCAAATATAGTAAACCTCCTATCATAGACTTGTATCTAGTCGGATTAACAGGTGTTTATTTATCCTTCAAAGATAATTTATCAGATGTAGTCATAGGTGTGCTTACTAGTTTACAATTTTCCATGCCAAATTTCTTTAGTAATTCCTTCAAGTACTTAGATTGACATAGGAATATACATTTATTAGTCTGTGAAATCTGCAATCCTAAAAAGAATTTTATCTCTCCAATCATAGACATTTCAAATTCTTGTTGCATTTTGTTAGAAAAGTCTTTATACAATCCATCTTCTCCTCCAAAGATTATATTGTCAACAAAAAATTCAATAACCAAGATGTCATCATTAGTTACTTTGTAGTAGAGATTGTTGTCATCATTAACTTTAGTGTATCCAAGCTTCATAAGATATTTGTCCAATCTAGCATACCAAGCTCTAGGAGCTTGTTTCAATCCATATAAAGCTTTCCTTAACGTGTCGTGCTGATCTGGAATAGATATGCCTATTGGTGCATAACCTGGACCTATTTATTGGTAACAGAAAATATGCAAACCCAAATAAACAAATTACCAAATTACCAAAACCAAGCGATCAAATAATGTCTTCGACATAACCAAGTAGTCTTCAAGTCATTCCAAGTGTCGGTGAACCAAATACCAATGACTATGCATAAGTCTTTAACTTGTCGGTGAACGTAATCAAAGATCTCCAAGTGCTGATAAGTGTTGACAAGTGATGACAGGTGTTGACATCAATGATAAAAGTTCCAAAGTTTGACAAATACAAGGGGAAGGTTGATCCACGTGATCATATCAGAGATTTTTGTGATGCATGCATGGAAATTGAACATAATGAGACATACCTAATATGACTCTTTCCTAAAAGTTTAGGTGGTCAAGCTATAGAATGGTTTTATTATTTACCACTTGGGATTGAATCATTTGATGAACTAGTGGATAAATTTATCACTCACTTCTCCAACAATATTGAGCATGAGGTCTTGATGTTAGACCTTTGCAATAGCAAACTGTAGACACCTAAAATTAATTAAATCAATATTTAATTAGTTTAAGCCTCCCCACATAATTAATTCAATTAATTGTGTTAGTCCTCTTCCTCTTAAAATTGATTAAATCTCATTTAATCAATTTTATCATTATAACCTTATAATTAATTTATCAACATTAATTATTCTCCAATCTTCTAAAATAATTTCAACAATCTTTTTATGTGATTCCTACAAATCACCTTTCCTAATCCTATCATCTAGCCTTATTAATCACTCCATAATCATGCTTATCATTATCCACTAATTTTAAATTCAGCCACTCATTATCTCTACTCATGTCACATCCTCCTAACTTTCCCACTTGCACACCTGATCCTCATTAAGCCACCTAATCAATCCCCTTAATCATTTACACATCTCTAATCACCTTGATTAAAGATGAGTCAACTATTTGCCATAAATGGCTTTCCCATCTCATCCTCCAATATTAAATGCACCCACTTTGGTCCTTTCAAGGAAATTCAAATTCTTTGAATCTCCCCATGCATCCTTTTTCCAAAGAATTTTTAATTCCTTTTCTCATTTAGTCTTCCTACACATCCTCTTATTTTGGAATTTTTAATTCCTTTTTCTCTTCCCAATGTACTTGGGAGCTCTTCCCCATGTACATTGAGGGGTGTGGAGACAAAAATGCCTTTATGGCATATCTCTTGAATCCCACACCTTGTCCTCTCAATCCTCTCTCCCACTTTCTTTCAATCCTATCCCTTCATCTTGAATCAATCTTGGCCCTCCATTTTGGCCTCCTCCAATCTATAAATTGGAGTCTCATCTCCTCATAAATCATCCACTTCCATCACATTCTTATGTTGTCTATTCCATCCCTTGATCCACCTTTCATACATTGTCTTGTCATTCATTTGAGAATCAAAATCCTCCATCACACCCTCATAATTCCAAAATCATATCTCATCTAATCCATATCTATATATCATTCAATCATCCAATCCAATTCGATCTTTTTGTGTAGATGAGAGCAATCCACAATCCCTCATCCAAGGAGCAAATCGAGTGGAGAAAAAAAGGTGCATCTTCCACTTCATCAAAATCAATTGGAGGAAGAGTATAAGCTAAGGTATAATGGTTTGTTTGTGCATTTGAATGCTTTGTTTGTGTTTTATTTTATTTGTGCACTAATCATTAGGCATTAGATTTTCCCCTCTTCACAAACAATGAAATGGAGAATATTTCACTAGTTTCTTACAAAGATGGAGACAACTCGTCAACAAGTGTCCATATGACATAGCAGAGCAGCAAAATATTGAAATATTTAAATCCATAACTTAAATGCTAAATTGAGTTACCAATTGCAACTTCAATGTCCACCTACCTTTGCAAAGGTTATTGATAAAGGACTTCTCATAAAGAAAGCATTGATAGAGACTAATTCAAGCAACAACAATGACAAATCAAGATTTTGGACTAAGAACAAAAACATTGTGAATGATGGTGTTGTGGATGCACAAAATATCAAACCAAAACAATCCATCTCTAATTTATCGAGTCCACAAAATAACACAAATAATCAAAACCTCAACAACAATAACACACCTAAATCCAGAGTTCCATATGCTCCTCACAGGAAATTTATACCATTGGGTGAACGACTTGAAACCACTTTGATGAAGCTCATTTAAAACAACCTTATAACATTCCCCAAAGTGAGAGATTATGAACCAAAGGTTAAACTTGCATGGTGGAACAATCAAGATTATTGCAAGTTTCATAGAAACAAAGGTCATAAAACCAACCAACGATTGTCAAAGGTTGAACAATACCATTCAAGATTTGCTTGATAAGGGTGATATATTACTAGATGGATATAAATATAATGAGGAACACGTGGCCTTCAAGGATCCCTTTCCAAACTATGAAAAGGAAAATCCCCCAAAGTCAGGTAAAAACAATGTCAATTACACAAATGCATCTTATGACTATGTCATCAATCACATTTCTGAAAGCAATTCATATGTAAATGTGATTACTATTTAGAACAAACATGATTGTAATGTGACCACACATCAAGGAAAAGTCACCCTTCAAGGAGTGCCACCTAAACCATCTTTTGTGACTAATCAATATAATATCCTAGACCAACTTAAGAAGACACCAACCCACATATCAATACTAGAGCTTCTATGTTTGTCACTATCCCATAAGGAGATTTTGGAGAAGGCTTTGCAAGAAACCAATGTATCCCTAGACCTTGACCCTGCACAATTTCAAGCCATGGTGGGACACCTTACCACTCCATAATTCTTATATTTCATTGAACATGATGATCTAGTTGTAAATCAACCTCACAATGCACCCCTTCATATAGAAGTACTTGTACATAAGCGTAGAATCAAATGTGTTCTAATAAATGTGGGGGATGGTTTAAATATTTGCTCTTTAAAATTAGTCCTTGCATTGGGGTTTTCTGAATCTCGTGGATCCAAAGAAAAAGATCACTATTAAGTCCTATGATGAAGAAGAAAGATCATCCAAAGGATTAGTTGTTTTGCCTATCAAAGTTGGACTGGTAGAAAAATGTGTGGCTTGCTATGTGCTTGACCTTGATTTAGCTTACAATATACTCCTTGGACATGCTTGGATACATGCAATCCAAATAATCTCATCAATGTATCATCAATGTCTGAAGTTTCTATATAACGGCCAAGAGATAACTGTCCAAGGAGATCCCAATCCTTTTTAGTATTGCAATACCATCAAAGCAAAACCTAAAGTGATTGTTCTAAACAACCATGTAGCTTCATCTTCCACTTTACATATTGACCCAACTTCAGTACCATCAACATCCAAAGCAACATAACCAAAGCTTAAACTCAAAGATAAAGGAGTAGGAGAATATTCTATTGAACAAACCTTTTGTATTTCACAACTACCTCCTTCACCTAAGCCTTATGACAAACCATATTTGGGAAAACAACAATCCTTGATTTCTAACATGCAGCCTAGATGTACTTTTATCAAATGGGGGAATCTGTCAGATGAAAGTGATGAAAAGGATATCAAATAATGGTTATATAAAGAGGAAGAAGACAAATTGAACACATCAAAATCACATATACAATCACCACTTAAACAATATGGTAAGGGCTTCACTATAATGCAAAAGATGGGATATGATGGCCACAATCCCATTGGATTAAGAAAGGAAGGGATAATTGAACCCGTACAACCTATTTTTGTATGTGCAAAAGAAACAAAAGGATCGGGATATAGAGGAGATATCATAGAGGAAGCTTCCAACAATTTAATTCAAAATATTCATGAATAGCAAGAGGATAGTGAGATGGATTCTCACGAGTGGGAGGGACTTTTTGAGGTATCTTATGAAGATAAGAAATAGATGTGATTCATTCTTACCATTCTACCAGAAATTACAATGAGGGACAAGGTTTGGGGTCTAGATCACTAGAGAAAGATCTATAAAATATCGAGAATGACTCTTATGAGGAGGGTCGGATTTCGGACGTGACTGACAACATTGAGGTGATTGTGGATATTGACCTTGAAGATGTTATCATAAACCTTGAGAACCTTTATGTCCTAATCATTATATCCTTTGATACCAACCAACCCGATGATCCCTTACCCCTTGTCCATCTCAAACTCATAGATTGGGGGCAAGAAACCACCCCTGAGCTTGAGACCTTTTACAATGATAGTGCTAAAATTTATTATTTAAATCATAAGGATCCTTCATTTGTAGGAGGTTGTGAGACAAGGTTTACTTATGAAGAAAATAATGTGACTTATTTTGGAGAAAATGTCAAGTCTTCTAGTCGCAAAAGTATGAAATTAAAAGAAAGATCTAATGGTGAAAACCACAATGCAACAATATGAGATCAAAGAAAAGTAAAAATAAAGGACGCATTGATGGTGAAAAACTCTTTGAGGCACTAAGGGATGGGAGGCTTGACATTCTTCCGCAACCAAAATATCAAGAAAGATCTTTAGTTATTGTTGAGCCAATAGTACCTTTCAATATTGGAACAAAAGAGAATCCTAATAACCTTCATCTTGTAACTTCTTTATCAGCACAAGAAAAAAAAAATTCATCAAATTATTCAAAGAGAAACAAATCAATTTTACCTAGTCTTAGGCGAATATGCACGACTTAGATCCAAATCTTATAATGCATCATTTATCAATAGTTCTTGAGGTCAAGCCAACAAAACAAAAATTAAGAAAGATGCATCCACGCATTGCTCTTTTTGTTAAAGCATAATTGAATAAGATTCTCGATGTGGGATTTATTAGATCAATAGATTATGCTAAATGGATATCCAACATTGTACCTATTTCAAAACTAAATAAAAGTATCAGAGTATGTACAAACTTTTGAGATCTAAACAAAGAGTGCCTAAACGATGATTTCCTTTACCTAATATTCATATCATTATGGATTTGACTACGGGACATGATATGCTATCATTAATGGATGGATTCTTTGGTTATAATCAGATAAGAATAGCACCGGAAGATCAAGACAAAACAATTTTCACCTGTCCATGGGGTACTTACTGTTGGAACGTCATGCCATTTGGTTTAAAGAATGCAAGAGCAATGACTACTATCTCCCATGACATGATGCGTACCTTTATGGACGACTATGTAGATGATATCCTGGGAAATTCATTCACCAAAGAAGAGAATTTGACCATATTAGACAATATCTTTCAACGCATGGAGAAATTTAATGTCCGCTTAAATCCAAAGAAGTGTGTGTTCGGAGTCAAGCTTCTAGGATATATAGTTTTTACATAAGGAATAGTTGTAGACTCAAAAAAGGTTAAAGCAATCATGAAATTGATACCATTGAAGAACATCAGTTAGTTAAGATCACTCCAAGGTAAGTTTCACTCTATTCGTAGGCTTATCTCCTAGCTAGCAGATAGATGTCATCCTTTTGCTCATTTATTGCACAAAAATGTACCTTTCAAGTGGGATGACAAGTGTGTAGAAGTATTTTAGTTGTTAAAAGAATATATAATGAATCCTCCAATCTTGATGCCTCCTATTGAAGGAAAACCAATTTTACTTTACTAATCAACTATATAAGCATCTCTTGTTGCTCGCCTAGCCCAAGAAGACTTTGAAGGAAAACAAAGAGCAATTTATTATATCAATAGGACTCTCGTTGTCTATGAACTAAAATATACACCAATTGAGAAAGCATGTTTAGCTATGGTTTTTGCATCAAAAAAAGTGTGCCATTGTATGTTGACTTATTTAGTTAAACTTGTAGCCAAGATAGATCCGTTGAAGTACTTGCTTAACAAAGCAGATCTCACAAGAAGATTAGAAAAGTGGGTTTTAATTCTCAATGAATTTGATATAGAATATGTTGATTGAAAGGCTATCAAAGGACGGGTAATTGTTGATCAGTTGGCAAAGGAACCTTTAGTTGATGATTATCCATTACATTTAGAATTTCTAAATGAAGCTATCCTTAATATTTCAAATTAAACATGGAAACTCTATTTTGATGGGTTTTATACACAACATGATTCAAGAGCTAGTATCCTTTTGTCACTCCTCAAGGAGATACAATACCCAAATCCTATAGACTGTTATTTCATTGCACAAATAATATGTCTAAGTATGAAGCACTCATGATAGGAATCAAGATGGCAATAGAGTGGAAAATTATAGAAGTGAATGTTTACGGAGATTCTCAACTAGTCAGCAGCGAAGTGAATGATGAATATCAGACCAAGGATGAAAATTTAATGCCATACAAGCATATGGTAGATGACTTCAAAAAGTATTTTTTCCTTATTCACTTTAAACAAGTTCCAAGATTAGAGAATAAAGTAGCATATGCTATGGCAACTATTGCCTCTCTTCTTGAGAAACTGTAAATCCAAACCCATTATTAGTTCTTAGTAGCGCAATTATCTACTCCTGCATATGAAGATCCTAAATCCAAAATTATCTATCATTTGGTCGGACATGATTACCCTATATATGATGATATTTATACCTATATAAAAGACAATACACTACCTTCTAGCTTATCTAATAATCAAAAGAGAAACTTCATCCATAAAGTCTCGCGTTGTACCATAATTTCTAACACCCTATATCGAAGAGGTCTTGACGGTACTCTCCTCAAGTGTTTGGAATGTGATGAATATCAAACTACCTCAAGAGAAGTTCACAAAGGTAGCTATGAGACTCACTCTAGTGGTCCTACCTTGGCTAAGAAACTTATACGTGCAGTATACTATTGGTCAAGTATGGAGACAAATGCATACCATTTTGTCAAAAAATGCAAGAAGTGTCATATCCATGGAAATATAATACATGCACCAACATGAGAGTTACAACCTTTAACATCTCCATGGCCCTTTTGTCAATGGGGTCTTGACCTCGTGGGTAATATCCATATACCTTCTTCCAAAAACCACAAATTCATCATAACTGCCACTAAGTACTTCATTAAGTGGATATAATTCATCCCCCTCGCTACTATCACAAGCAATCAATTTTCCTCATTTATCTTGATTTATATCATTTACCACTACAGAATACCTTTATCTATTATCACTCGTAATAGAAGACCTTTAAAGAATAGGAATGTTAAAGAGCTTTGTGAAAAATTCCACATCCAACACCGTTTCTCCACACCCTACTACCTGCAAGGCAACAATCAAGTTGAGGCTTCCAACAAAACAATCCTAAAGATATTGAAGAAGACAATTAATGATGTTGGTCATTATTGGAATGTCCAATTGAACCCTGCTTTATGGGCCTATCGAACGAGTATTCGAACACCCATTGGTGCAACCCCATATTCCCTTGTCTATGGATTTGA
Source organism: Cryptomeria japonica (assembly GCF_030272615.1). Lineage (NCBI taxonomy): Eukaryota > Viridiplantae > Streptophyta > Pinopsida > Cupressales > Cupressaceae > Cryptomeria > Cryptomeria japonica. The sequence goes on from NC_081406.1 coordinate 577,864,520, forward strand.
AGTCATCTTGCCCATAGAGGTCGAGTTACCATCTCTCTGAGTTTCATTGAAATGTTTGATACTAAATTAGGATTACCTTGTTTCCACATTACAAGAACTTGAGTTGCTGGATGAGCAACAACAGAAGGCTTATCAACAAGAGATGTCTAGAAGCTATAATCACAAAGTGAAGCCACAAGTGTTTCAAGTTGGTGATTTTGTACTAAAGGAAAACCCCAAGAATCAACAAGATCATGAGAAGAAGGGGAAATTTGAGCCTAACTGGCTTGGCGCCTACATTATTGTCGTTGTTTATGGATCGAGAGCCTATCAACTATCCACACCAAAAGGTGAGTTGTTGGATGATCCAATCAACAATATGCATCTTCGTAAGTTTTACAACTTTTTTTTTGGGAAAAACCTAATGCAAGGGGTGAAAATTCAAAAAAATAAAAATCTAGAAAAAAAAATACAAAAAAAAAAAAAAAAAAACAAGAAAAACAAGAAATTTTTTTAAAAATGCGAAAAATCAAGACTTCAGATAAAAAATAATTCTAACCCTGCATTCAAGGCAAACAAGGGCATCGACAATACGCAGAATGTAAAAACAAGTTGCCCAACGACCAGGGGGTTTAGTAATTTTGTATACCCCCCCCGAGTCCTGACAGGACCCAACAAAATTCAGCTAGGAGAGGTCGAAGCATCTCTGTAAAATACATAATCTGGTTACTGCCCTCAATGGGGCTTGGGTAGACAAATGCAGGAACCTAAAAAATAGCAAGCATATAATTATCCTACGGGCCATCACCAAATTCAGTTGAATTTTGAATGGCAGATGGTCATTTCGAAGAGAACAAAAAAAACTGAACAAGCAAAGACAATTCTTTAAGCCCCCAACGCAAAATATCAATCAAGAAAGGAGAAACTTTAGATAAAACAAATATATGGGAGGCCCTAGGAATAGGGAAAATCCAATAGCTCTTGTAGGTATGGCCAATAAATTCAGTTCACTCAGGCATAATATGGAAAATCACATAATGAAAAACATTATTCCGCAAACACATATTAATAGAAATATGGCTAACTTGGGGAACAAGTTTGAGCCTCAAGCTAACCCTAGGCCAAATCCTCTTGAGAAAAATCGAATTTCCAAAATCAAGAATGTTGAAAGGAACCTGAACTAGAGAGGAGATGTAAAAGCTTTTATTATCCAAAATAAGATTATGAACTCTCAATGGATCCATTGTCAAAAATTTGGGGTTTTTGCAAAATGGCTAGGATCGGGGCAAGACATCTATAGTATAGTCGAATGGTGGAATCTTACATTCTCCAAATAGGTAAGTATTTCTACCATACCCAATGATTTTTTATTTATTAATTGCTATAGCAAAGCTTTGAAAACGAAATTGTTAACTGGATATCCGATCATTTTTAAGGGTTATGCTTTTATTTTTTTGATCGATAACTAGGATATTATATTGCTTAAAAAAGGAAAGTTTACATCCAAAAAGTTGTTAAACAGCCTGCCACTACATGGGGTCTCACCCCTACAAAACCAACTGAACCAGAATAAGACACTAGACCTACAGGACCAGCCACCACAAAAAACTAACCATGCATACATACGACCCCCACAAAACCCGACAAGCAAAAAAGACCCGTCTAATGAAACCATCCCAAGGCCTCTTCCCTTGAGAAGTTTGGAATGCCCTGGCTGGGTCCTACAACATGCGACTCCCTCCCTCCACTTGGCATTGTACCCGGTCTACCACCACGCAGCGAACCACGCTCCACCATCTTCACGTGCTTCCATGGAATCTGATGGTGAATCAGAGGCCTCCCCTCCTCATCCAGAGGAGCTTCAGACCAAATTGGGGTCTTCTTCCCATGTATCCTCACTCTCTTAGTAGGCCCCAACTCTCACACAAAATTCACCACATCCCTCCAACCCTTCCTTGCGTTCTCAAGCTAAATCTCAACAGGTCGAGAAGCCAACCAAATCACGAAAGTTGCAGCCCCCCCATTTCCACGCCAATCCTCTACCATGGTTCTTCCAACATTTTCAACCCTTCACCAACAACAGCTCGAGCCACCATGCCATCCAAGTCGCCCGACCATTTAGGTCGCAACACCAAGGATGCAACCCACTGCACCTCCTTCGTCAACCCTCCCACCGACAAGGCCAAAGCAACAAACAACAATGAGATGTCAAGGTTTGTTCGAGGATGACCATCAAACACCGAAAATTCCTCCCCAACCATCAACTGCACTACCATCCAAAATACCTCCCCATCCACCCTGAACACATTCATCAGTCTATTACTAGAAATCAGGTCGCGGAAAGTTGGCATTTGACCATCAGTCGACAAGGAAAAATTTGCCTCCATTTTGCCTCTCCTCCTCTCCAAAACCTGCACACACTAACTAGCCAAAAACCAACAACTACAAAATGCCAAGGAACCAAAATCCAAGGCCTTTAAAAAGCCAGCACCATCACATGTCATAATTATTCCACACGAAGCACATCAAACCACGTATCATCACCAAGATAGCTTGCTGATAGCCTCCATCATCACCCCAACGCCTCCAAAGCCACTTGCAACACATTCGTAGATCACAATCCATGAAGGACATTACTTCCCACATCGAAAACAACTTGGGTTCTCTTCCCTTTCTTTAAGCAATTCAACCAAATTCATGAGGTTATATATTTCGAAAGTCCTCAAATAAGCTAAAGTTGTTATCCAATGAACCATTCTCTCCCACATTCAAAAGCTTGTCAACCTTGAGATTTGCTTCCCTGAGAACATGTGTCAGCTTAAAGTCTTTGAACCCACACAAAAGAAATTTCATTCTTCTAATGTGTTTGTCTAGATGCCAAGCCTCCATTCGACCTCTAGCTATCCCGTTCACCACAATCTGAGAGTCTCCCTCCAGGTGGAGTTTCTTCACTCCCAATTTATTAGCCATTAGAATAGCTTCTAAAGCCGCTTGACACTCAACATCATTATTCGACCCATCCACCAATCTTTTAGCTCCAATGGCTAGAATGTTGCCACATTCATCCCGGGCTATGACCCTAGCACCAGAGACCCCGGGATTTCCCCTTGAAGTGCCCTCAAAATTGACCTTAGTCCAACCCTTATCTGGTAAACTCCACTCCTGTCTTACTTCACCCACCCTCTGAGGATTAGACCTCAAAAGCCCATTAGCAGGCCTTTAAGGGTTATAATTTTATGTTTAAGGATTGGCATAGGAATTTTGATTCATATATCCAAAAATGCAATAGCAACCCTAAATGGACCTCCATCCCTTATTTACCAGTAGAATTGTTTCACTTTGAATCTATAGTAGAAATTGGTAATGCTTTAGGCTCCTTTATCAAAGTTGATGAAAAATTTTCAAGCTCCATTGAGGTCAAATTGTTACTGGACATGGATATCATTAGGAAAACCCCTAAGCCCATGGAAGTTATTGCCTCAGAAGAAGCATATTTTATCAGGGCAAAATTCCATGATGGTCTGGTGCCAAATAATTTATTAACTCATTTAGAGTCTAGGAAGAATCAATCCATTCCTTCCCCTAGATATGAATATGACATTAATCTTACCTTTAACCAAGATTCAAGAGGTTTTAATATAAAAATTCCCAATCCAATAGAGTTCCTAATTAAAAATAAGGATGAAGTAAGGAAAAATAGCCTTGTGATACCACAGATTGATGAGGCTGATTACAAAAGTAGCTTAGACTGCTGACCCTCCTTAATTTAGTACAAACAAAGAAAAGGTTGATGTGGCTATGGCTAATCAGGACATATAGCATATTTACATCTCTAAGGAGGGAGAGATTAAAGATATGGAGGAAAATCAAATCCCTACAGAACTTGAAGAAGTATATAATCTTCTAGGATTTAATCAACTGTTAGAAGGAGAAGAGGAGTCAGAGGATGAGGATAATGCTGAAGTTGCCAATGAAAAAAGAAGGTTAATAGAAGATATTATGGAAATGGATGATTATGAGAAGAGAGCACAAGAAAATTTGAATCTCTCTCCAAGGATTGAGCAAGAATTTGAAAAAAGAGTCAAGTTGGGTCTAGAGCAAGACTATCCTAACAAGGAAACTCCAAACTATGCGAAAGCTGCCAAAATAAGTGGTAGAAAATCCCTGAATGAACTCAAAGAAATGGTTAGGGTAGTAGATAATCAGGCCAAGATCACATCTTTGCTTCAAGTTGGGAAGGGGAAGAGCCTTCCCAATGAACAATGAGAGTAACATCATGGAATGTTAGGGGCCTTAATGCCGCTAACAAATAGCGTTTGTTAAAATGATACCTGACTACATTTGAATAAGAAATTATACTATTACATGAAACTAAATCGAAAGAAGCATATTGGGAGCTATTCAGGCAAAAATTGGGTATTTGGAAAGTTTCTCCCATTAATGTGAAGGAGTGGTCGGGGGGTTAATAGTGTCATGGGATCCCAAGAAGGCAAGGTTTGAAGAAACTATTCAAAAATCAAGGTGGCTGGATCAGGAGCAAAAAAAACTCCCCGCGTTTCTTTCTAATAAACATATATGGTCCAATTAGTGCTATAGGAAAAAGGGAAGTATGGGCAGAACTAGAGAACTTCATCTCATGAGATGAAAACATAACCTACTTCTTAGGAGATTTTAATGTTCTATCAGATTTGTCAAAAAATGGGGAGGAACCCAATCAAAATCAATAGCCCAAAAAGACTTCAAACTTTGGATTAGAAACAATAGTTTGGTAGATGTAAGGTTGACAAATGGAATCCACACTTGGAACAATAAAAGCCTTGGCAATGATTTTATTGCCAAAAAACTAGATAGGTTCCTGTTTAAAAGAGACCTGGCTGAATTCAACAACTCCTTCAGCTCATCTATCCTTACTTCCACAGGATTGGACCACTTTCCAATCTCCCTGTTAATTGAGGAAGAAGCCAGACCGAAAAGGTGCCCATTTAAGTTCGAAAGGATGTGGCTCTAGGACCCCAATTAGAGGAGCATATTACAAGCTCCAAAATGTTCTGCTTTATTTCTAAACTTAAAAGAATTAAACAAAAACTTTTAAAATGAAATAAGGATCACTTGAAAAATATATTCAAAGAAAAAGAAAATATGAGGCAGATATAGATAAGTTGAACAAAGATTTCATTAGATATGGGATGGACATTGCACAATTCTATAAGGAAAAATAATTATTGCATAAATATGAAGACATCCTCACCAAAGAAGAATTTTTTTGGAAATAAAAATCCAGAGAAAACTGGCTTAGCGATGGTGATAGAAATACTAAATTCTTCCATAACAACACGAAAATAAAAAGAAATCTATACAGGATCCACAAAATTAATGTAGTTGGGGGCAACTTGGTAGAGGAGCCTATAGAGATAGCAAGGGAACTAGTCTCACATTTTCAAAATTTTCTTAATAATTGGGAACACTCAGACTTAGACTCACGGAATCAACTATTAACTAGTATACCCAAAATCTTATCAATAGAGGATAACACAATCCTCGCAAGCAAATTTACCTTATAATAAATCAAAATAGCAGTGCGTCAACTCCACCCTGATAAGGCCCCTCAACCGGATGGATTCCCAGCTGGGTTTTTCCAACAATACTGGTCATTCATGGGAACCAAAATTGGAGAAGTTGTAGAGAACATGAGAAACTCGGGGAGGATTTTAAACGAATTTTAATAATACCTTCATTACATTGATTCCCAAAAAAATATATAGAAGAAATGGATGACTTTCATCCTATATCTCTTTGCAACACAATCTATAAAGTGTTGTCCAAAGCCTTAGCCAACAGAATTAAAAATATTCTCCCTTTTATCATTTTAGAGGAACATACAGGATTCATACCTGGTAGATCTATCCTTGATGGGGTTATTATTGCTCAAGAAGCAATCCATTCATTCCAAAAGAACCTTGAACCTAGTATGTTGATAAAATTATATATTAAAAAAGCATATAATAAGGTGGACTAGAGATTTTTATGCAAATGCTTAGAAGCTTTTGGTTTTGCCAAACAATTTATTAATCTAATTTTTAGTTGCATCTCCAGCCCTAGAATATCCTTATTGCTTAAAGGCTCTACGGAGGGCTATTTTAGTATCTCTAGGGGATTGAGACAAGGGGATCCCTTATCCCCTTTTATGTTCATCATAATGGTAGAAGCCTTTGGGAGTTCAGTAAGTACATCATACTCAGAGGGTATCATTAAAGGGATTAAGGTGACTGAAGCGATAGACAACATCACTCATCAACAATTTGCAGATGATACGATGCTTTTTGGTGTAGGTAGCATAATTGAGGCAAGGTCTTTTAAAAAAATATTGTGTAAATATTCCAAAGCATCAGGACAGGTCATTAATGCTAATAAGTTAAAAAATCCTTGTTGAACACAAAGGGAAGAGTTGAGGAGGATATTTGAAATATCTTAGGATTTAAGAAAGGAATATTTCCTTGTAGATATCTAGGGCTACCTTTGGACAAGGAAAACAAGGTAAACAAACTCTTGGAACCCATTAGAACTAAAGTGGAAAATAAAATAGGGTCTTGGAAAGGCAATTGGCTATCCAATGCTGGCAGATCCACTATGTTAAAATTAGTACTTTCAGCTATTCCTGTTTACCAATTGTCATGCCTCCCCTTAACCCAAGGAATAAAGGCAAAACTGAATAAATTATTGAGGTTATTTTGGCAAGGTACTACAAAAGACAAAAAACTGGCTACTATTAGCTGGGATAAGATATGTAGACCAAGTATAGCTGGAGGGATAGGAATGAAGAATCTTAGTTGACAAAGTTTAGCACTAGGAGCAGAATTCTTTTGGAGTATGTATAAAGATCCCAACAAGAAGTGGGTAAAAATTTTGCAGAAGAAATGTCTGATAGGTTTTGAACCTAACAACATTTTTAGAACTTAGAATCCTCCAAAAGGTTCCAGAGTATGGAACTTCATGTTAGACTATAGAAAATTAATTCTAAATAGAATTTTGTGGGATGTGGCAGGAGGTAATAATGTTAAATTCTGGTGTGACTCTTGGGGGGGACATCTTGCACTGGATGGTACCCTCAAAACCCCAAGAATCAAGGAAGTTTTAAGCAACACTTGGGGAAAGTACTTAAAATACTATATACATATCCTGAGTGGAGACCCAATTCAAGGATGGAAATGGAACGACGTAAATGATACAACCCTTTCAGAAGATGAAAAAAGAGAGTACAGAGAGATTTTAGCAGACAAACACATCAATATTAAATTAGGAGAGGAGAAGCTTGTGTGGAAAGGATCAAACACAAGCAACTACAAGGCCAAAGCATGGTATGAGAAAATAATTAAGTCCCATCAATGGAAAAAATAGAGTTACCTATCCATCTTTGTTGGGATAAGACATGCTTACCAAAAGCCAGTATGTTTTTATGGGCAACTTTGTAGAAAAGAATTTTGACTGTTGAATGGTTCAAGAAGATTGCTTATGAAGGACCATCAAGGTGTATTTTATGTGAATCAAATGAGGAAACAATGGATCATCTCCTGATGAGTTGCCCTTATGCGGAAAAATGTTGGGAATGGTTCTGTAAAAAATTGCACTAGACAACAACCTTCTCAAATGACCTAGTGACCAATATGAAGAGTTGGGCCCTGTTTAATAAGAAGAGCTTATAGAAGGACTTATGGAAACTAGCCCCCTCGATTGTAGCTTGGGAAATATGTAAGGAAAGGAATAGGAGGATTTTTCAAGACAAGAAAATAGAATCAAATAACTTATGCAATAAAATTGAAGCAACTATAGTAGAAACCACCAATAACAGACTAAGGAATGGTAATCTTAAAGACCATTCCTTCTCAATATAGGATAAAAAAATGAGAAAGAATTGGTTTGTCTTAATCATCCCACCACAATATGGTATGGAAGGATTGATGAGCGAAAGGCTTAGAGAACAATGCCAACAGTCAAAACCAACACACAGGTGGTTGAAACTCAAATTTGATGGGGCTTCCAGAGGCAACCTAGGCATAGCAAACATAGGATGTATTATCCGCCATTGGGATGGATCCACTTGTGCAACATTAGCCAAACCCATTGGCAAAACCACTAATAATTTGGCAGAATTGGAAGCCCTTGTAGAGGACCTTCTCCTTAGCAAAGATTTGGGGATTAATAAATTAGCCATCGAAGGAGATTCATAAATTATAATTAATAAAATAAGAACCAAAAGTACTCAAAATTGGAAACTCAACTCCTTGCTGGATAGAGCTATTAATCTATTTTTATTTTTTGAAGAAACAACTATTAATCACATTTATAGAGACGAGAACTTTGAGGCTAACAAGTTGGCAAATTTAGGTGAGGATGGACATTATGTAGAAATAATTGGAGGATAATAATTAGAAGTTTAAACTAGAGAAGGGACCCTTAGCTATTTTATAGTATCCTTGTTTTCTTTAACATCTTTAGCCTTTTGGCTACTTCACGGGTTCTGAATTCATACTCATATCCATTAATTATTTCATAATGCTCTTAAATGGCCTAGTAGGCCCTTTATATTTTATGAGATAGCTTCATCATAACTATCAATGCAATAGATATAGGTCGTAATTAGTTTTATTAATCGCTGGGCTAGCACACGTGTTTCCCATGTGATCTATAGAAGCTACCTATTTTAATGATGATATTTTTAGAAACATATAGAACTTGGCCCTTATTATATTTGACTAGGGAGATTTTAGAGATTAGTTACTGGCTAATGCAGTCAAATCTGAAATTATTGTCTGCAAGTGATAATAGGCTTATGGATTTTAGGGGAGTAGTTAAATCAGAAAGATGGGGGAGAATTTTGAATGACTTAGATGATTTTTCTTGCAGAGCTATTCAAGAAATAATGGGGGAAGAGTATTTCTATTATGAGTATCGATACAGAGTTATTTGTGACATTTTGGCCACATTCGTAGCTATCTTGCTTAGTGAAGGCTGTGAAACGGGAGAGGTTGTCAAGCTGAGCAAGACTATTTTTAGGGATGAATTCTTGGGCCTCTTAGAACAAGCAGTAGGCAACATTATCGACCAATTATTAATTCCATACCCAGAGGATTATGTAGGAAACACTGGTTGTGGGAGCGGGCCAAATGGTAAGTGTATAATTACCAAACACCCACTACTGGAGTTTAGGGACAATTGTTTTCGAACAAAGTAGAGAGATCATTTGTAGAAATACAAATTTCCTTTTGAAATGGCTGCATATTAGAACAATACCTTATAGTAATGAGTGGATGGATTACCTAAGAGAGGAAGTGTTTGAAACTCTGGAGGATATGCTATAATTACCAATGGAAAGGATATAGGTCATCTTAACAATGATTATTAAAGTGTCGTGGGTTAAAGGGAAGGTTAAAGAGGAACATAGGGTTTCTTGCAGCAAGACACCATGTAGGAGGGACCTTCTCAGCCCGATACTAAAGATTGTATTGACTTGACTGATATGGAGGAATGAATACCCTCATGTTGCTATCTCATTTATATAATATTTTAAAATCTTTCATGGACTTTATCTCCCTAGGGTCCCAAGAATTTTGTTTAGTTAGTAATGACTCCGAAGGTTTTTTGAGTTCATAGGGTTGTGAATATTTTAGAACTAACTTTAGATGTAGACTGGTTTCCCCTCTGATGAGCATAGTAAGTATAGTATATATATTTTGGACTTTGAAGCTTTCAGACACTCTATATTTTACTTATATATATCTATAGTGACAATTTTATATGAGAATGTGGCTTATGGGTTTTGTGTGGTTGGCTCCCGATACAGAGGTTTTGAGTCAATATTTTCTCTATTTGCTCATACGCATATATTTATATTGTTATTTATATATGGATTATAATGACTTGATACATGCATGGGTATACATATACAAATATGGTACATCTATACCCATATATATACCAAAACATATAGATTCATATACATATAATGACATAGATATAGATTTATTTAACTGCTTTGTTTTGGTTATATCACCTAAATGGTTAGTTCTGTGAGGTATCTCGTTCCTTTTCACTTTCTCTATGGGGCTTTATTTCTCTGGTCTCCATGGTTGGATTGGATCTGCAATTGATAATTGATCTATTCTTGTTCATGTTACTGTTACCTATTTTTGCTACAAGCTCAATCAGGTAGAGCTTTAGTATTTAAAATATAGAAAGGTACATTTTATTTTGTTGTTATTACATTTGAATGTGCATGAAAAGAGGAAAAAAAAGGTTACATATCCATGTTTTCAAATTCAGAACAGTAGGAGAATACACATTCTTCTAAAAAATAGAAATCTTTATTAAAAATGAATGTACAATGGCTCACACAAGTCGTGAGACTAACTGGTGGTGCAAATGAGTAACAAGCTATATACTTGTAGATGCAAATGTAAATAAAAATGCAGAATAGGGAAGGGTGACTTGTCATTGCCTGAATGACTAGCCTTTTTTGAGTTGTCTTGTAGCATCTGCAGTCCTTTGCCCATCTTGCATTCAGTTGTCCCTCCTTGTTGTCCTGTACCTGCATTTGAGAAGAAAATATGCTAGAGAAATGAGAGCCATCATTCGCTATCTACATTTGCATTTACAAATGCATAACCTATCCCTCATGTGCATCACAACAACTAGTATCTCAGTAGATCTAAGAGACAAATTTTAGATCAAACCATCAAAAGTAAATCAGATTTGTGATATTTTTGTCTAACTTGTTTGCTTCATGTGCAGATACATGAAAGCAACTTGATTGTTTATCGGTTGATTATGAGTGGTGTAAAATGTGGCTCCCACAAGGGTTGAGTCCAACTCATAATGGTTTCTAATCAATAGTTTCCCAAAGAGGTGTCGAGATTTTTCTTTGGCACAGATAGTTATCCAGAGCATCATCATGCCCAGATAAACATCATGTTCCAAGAAAAACCTTGACACTTCAATCAAAGAAAACTACTTCTCAGCACATGTTTATTACAACCAGTAATTTCAAGTTGTAGATAAAAGAATGACAAGTACAATGTAAGAAGTCACTGTGATAAGCAATGCAATAGATGAAAAGACAGTAAAAATAGTGTATGAGCAATGCATATAAGAATCTAAGCAGTGTGTTACTGTTACAATAGATTATGCTAAGGACAAAGTGTAGTCACTATGCATGGAGTAACATAAAATTCAATACAATGCTTTGTATTTTGAGATGATAGTTATCCTACAAACAAATGCAACAAAGACATTCATGAGCATAAGTAAATGATATCACTATTACATGTTCAAAGGCAACCCTCACTGACAAAATACAGTCAAAGTATAGCTAATTAAAAGCATTCATTGCTTGAGTAGTAACACTAAACAAGGGGTTGCTATGACAATAAGAAGACAACTCAAAATTGACAAATATATGGAATGTAGTCCACACCTTTGATTCCTTATAGTCAATAGTCGTACCAAGCTTTAAAATATTGTATCACAAATACCATGATATCAATATTCAAGTATGTCAATGGCCATTTACAATAGAAAACAGTCTCATATGAAAGACGTAATTGTATCATTACAATAAATACAAGTATTTTTGTATATTCAAAGTGCAAGACTAATGCATGAGCACTGTTACAAATAAAGGAAAATGTGACAATCTCAGTGCAGTATTTGTATGAGGGTATCTGAAAGTCACAACTCAACATAAGTCATTATATTTTCTTAAGCCTTCTTATAGCAGCATACAAGAGGTTAATCAAAGAATTTCAATGAGAAGATACAGTCAAGAAAGACATCATGAATAGTCAAAACCATCAAAAGTCAATGAATTGTGAGCAAAAAGGAACAGAAGGCAACCATAATTCCTTATGACAGTCTTGTCACTTAATAGGCATGACTGAAATATTAATGAGGATTGTTGTCTCTCAAATTAATAGGTCTGTGACCAAATGAAAATAATAGTGACAAAGAATTCATAGAGATTTTGAGAGCATTAATTATAATAAGTGGAGTAGATGGTACTATCTTCATCGAGATATATAATGAATATTGCCAATAGGTGCCATCCATAGTCAAGAAAAGTCTAAAAAATAATCATAAAACTCCTAAGCAGAGATCAAATTCTCTCACAGGAAGTGAGGGCGGATGCAGTGGACAACAACAAGAGAGCCACCATTAAGTATACCCTTTTAAGATCAAAAATATCAAAGCAAGTGTTTGAGACAAAAAGACTCCATCTTTAAGGGGATACTTGCACATTGAATACAAAGGTGCAACATTGCAAAGTAAAGAAATACGTAGAAATAATTGCATGGTTCCAATATAGTGCCAAACATCATGATATGATGGATTCCCAAGGACACTAAGGGTCTAAGACACACTCAACAATGGTGCCAAGGACTAATAGGAAGCCTCCAAATAAAATGAGCACAAAGATAATAACATTATCTTAGAAAGGGTCACAATGAGAATACAATAGTATCTTCAGCTTCATTTAGTGTTCCCAGATGATAGTCCTATAACATAAGGATAAAATAGGCTTCATAACAACATGTACGGAGAGATGACAGATTAATCAAAGAACAATGATCTATGAAACAATACACAATGACTATCAGTAGGTAATATGTAGGCAAAGAATAGTATAATCAAAATCCAATGATATCAAAAAATAGGACATTCAATAGTATCTCAGGTATGGTGACTTCTAGATCATAAATATGGAAAATAGTGAACATGGTAAACATCAACACATGTGAAACATGCACTGCGGTCCAAAACAATCAAAAGATAGATTAAAAGTACCCCAATCATAAGCATAGGTAGTGAGCGGGACATTGTCAATATCCCTCCATGTAAAATCATGACTGTAGAAGCTTCCCATGATGCATTATAATAGTCAAGACAAAAATATGCTGCATATAGGTTTCAAAATAGTGAGTTAAGCATCAATATAGAGCTAAGGTAGTTTTGCCATAGATTGTTACAGTCATTATTTGTGAATAAATCACAGGATCATTGTCATAGCAGGGTTTGGGAGTCACATTTATTAGCAAAAGAAGACCAATATTATCATTGCAACCCTACCAACATTGACAATATAGAATCATAAAAATGCATGACCCTTACATCAAATGAGTAGCTACAGCCAACCCAGAGCCAAGAAAGGGCATAGTGCAAACAGTAAAAGAAGCAGATTATTGGTATAACCACAACAAGTTATCACATAATGCAGTGATTGAAAAGAATCAGTTAGAACAAGTTCCAAAAGAAGTGACAACAAGGATGCATCCAAGAGACAGTGTATATTCAGTCATAAGAGGTTATGGTAGTTGTGCCCTGATAACACCATGAATACCTTCCAGTCAAAGGTTATGAGGAGTATGAAGACATTCATATAGAAGAATCACTGTCATTAGCCCCTAAGTCACAAAATCTATAATTATAAAGATCTTGCAGAGAACCAATTGTAATTGCAGTATTTACAGAGCAATATCAGCTCAAGGGTTAAGGCAGTGTGAGGAGAGATAGTAAAGCAATGCACAGAAAAATGATCACAGTCATATACTTTCAGATTTTAAGCAAAATATGCACAACAAATAATGAATAGTCATGAAGCATAAGGATAGAGTATCAAACAAAAGTTAAAAGATAATCGCTTACTGCACCATTGTTCATGGTAGAAACTTGCACATCGTCATAAAAGATAATGGATGCACAGTTAAAACAATGAGAAGAGTCTCCAGACAACCAAAGTATAGATCTGTCAAAAACACCGAGATGAACACTCAATCGACACCAAGTATGTCTTAGAGAAATGAAATTCATTCACAGTATTTGTCAAGCATGACGAAGCAAGACAGTACTAGTAGGGTTAGAATCATTATACATTTAAGGATTAGTCATGTATTTACTGTTTTTCAGAGGATTCGGTTGTTACTGAGAGGGGAGGGGCGTGAATCAGTAATGACAATAAACTAAAATCTTTCACCAATCTGAAACCACTTATAAAAAATGGTTCATAACCAGTACCGGTAACTACTCGTGTCGACTTGAATTTCATCATCAAAATACTACCTGCAACATGTTAGTTTCACAAAATACAAAGGAAATGCTACAGGAAATCCAAACTCAACCAATGAAACTACATGACATCGATATAAAATAAAAACACTATTATTACCTTCATGATTTATGTCTCATTGTGTCCTAACTCCACTGTTCCTGGTTGCAGATGTTGTGCTCTCAGACAAGCATTGATAGCTTCCAAGATGGCATATGAAGAATGGACTGATAACTGATAGTTAACTGATACTATGATATGCAATGTTAAGTGAGTATGCTATTTTCTTTAAGATTAAAACTCACGGATGCATAAGTTTTCACAAATGATTAGCTTGAAAACTCACTTGAAGACTAACTCTTTCTCAACTCAAACTCCTGATTTTATAGACTTTGAGAGGATAAGATGATGTGGCCCAGATCAACAGTCATGATCAGATCTACAAATTTGGATGGTTGTGAGAAAAGGTGAAGGCTGCAAGAAAGGGGGAAGGAGAAGACAAGTGTCACTCATCTCACCTTGATTAGGTTGTTGACTGAGGGAATCTAGGGATGGTTGGAGAAAATTTAGGCACGAGAGGACAAGTGGACTCAAGTCCTTCCTAAGATGTAGGGATGATGGAGAGAATATAGAAGAAGGATATGAAATATGTGTACGTACACAATATTTCATTAAATTTGGAAGTTGAAGATAAATGATGAATTAATATTTAAGAAATATTAATATCTTTAGCCACATGATTGATGAGTTGGCAAAGGAGAGATGAAGTGGAGATGGAAAGTGAGTTGGATAAGGGATTAAATAACTTATAAATTATTTAATATTTGAGACTATAGGATAGAAAAATAATCATTAAATATTAGATATTTAAATGATTGAAGGAAATAATTAAATATTTAGATATTCAATTAATTGATCAAAAGAATAATTAAATATTAGATTTTTAATTAATTAGAGGAATAGGATAGATGAATTAATTAATAAAATATTTCAATTAAATTAATTAATAGAAAGACAAGAAATGAATTAAATAAATAAATCTTTTCAAATTAACTATTTAATAGAAGAATAAACATTAAATAAATATAAAATATTTATTTAATCGCTCATAGCCATTTTTATGTGTATACACTACTCAATCAATCACTTAAAGTAGATTTACCAAACTACTCATTCATGTGTCAATCAACATGTAAGCAATGTAAAGATATCAAATCAACCACCATAGAAGAATAAACATTAAATAAATATAAAATATTTATTTAATCGCGCATAGCCATTTTTACGTGTATACATTTTGCCCCTCTTTGAAATGATGTCAAGACAACATTATTTCAAAGATTAAATCAAGTCTCAATAGTGTGCCTAATGGAGATAAAAATCCTGATTGTGTGCCCTAGATACTAATTTTTGGATATTGATTTGGTGATGATGCCCCCTCGAGAGATTATTTGTGCATTAAAGGCATGGATGATCTCTCGATAGAAGAAGAATGTTATATGAAAGATAGATAAATGAATAGATTGCATATTGATCATATGAATTAGATTGATAAGATTGATTGGATTGAGATCAAGTCTGGTTTCAGGAAGGACACATCCCGTATAAGACAAAAGATGATCAAAACGTCTGGTTTCAGGAAAGATGGATCCTATATAAGACATGATAGATGATCAAAACGTCTGGTTTCAAGAAAGATATATCATGTATAAGACCTGATAGATGACATTTGAATGAATGATGAAGATATTAAAGTGAAGAATGATTCCATTGGATGATGATGTTGGTGCAGGTGTTGCAGGTGATCCAGGTGTTAGACCCACAGGCTCGAGAGGCAGTCATGATTCTTGACTTGATTTGTATTGATGGGACTTGTACTTTTGATCTGATATCATTGTATACTTGGACTTTTATTATTTTTATGATGGTCTATATGTAGACATGGACTCTATATGATGATGATATTTATTATGCATGTTACTCTATTTTATGATGATGATCTATATGCATTGATTATATGGATGGTGTTATGATCTTTTCTCTTCATTATGATGATGCTTTATATGATGATGCAATGATAAATGTTTTTTAATTTTTAATTTTGATGACCTTGGATGCAACTGAAAGTGATTACTAACTTAAATGATGCAAATGCAATGATCTATATGGGAATGCAAATGAATGGCCATGCAATATGTTATTCAAATGTTTTTGATTTTTTATATGTAATGCTTATAATGATTATGAATCTAAGTGAAAACATGTAACTAAATGATCTTTAATGAAATGGTAATACAAATAATAATGATGATACACTACATGATTAATGAAATGCACTTAATTGAATGCAAACTAATACAATGTTTAAAATGCAACTAAATGAAATGGATGATGATTAAAATGATTCTAAAAATGAATGCAACTACAATGATCAAATGCAAATTGTTTTTTTGTTTGTCCAAGTATACTCAATCTTTATTCATGACCATTGATCTATGAATGAAATGAAATGCTTATAATGCAACTGACATTGAATGCTTATAATGCAAATGAATAATGAACTAATCTAAAATGATCTAACTAAAAATGATAATGCCATTCTTCATATGATTGTCTTGTACTAGTGTTTGATTTCATCATTGAGATTTAAAATGTTGTAAGAAAATACAAGCAACTTGTCATAACGATCCAAGGTGACCTGAGTATTTCTTACATGGATTTTGATATAGCAAGTTAATATAAAAAACTTGATATAATGAATCAAGTTGACCTGAGTATTTCTTGCAGAACAGACAAGGATTATCCCCTTTCATGCATGACTCGGAACATCCTCCTTGATCTTTTTCCAATCATATCCTTAGACAAGTACATACTTTAGTAAGAGATAAACCACAGACAACAATCAAAGAAAATAATCATGCCTTGTCATAGCTTCTCTAGTCATGGACATCCTTGAGTCACATAGAGTACATGATTAGCAATAAAATCAAGAAATAAACATTGAATCTTGTAGGCCATTCACATGTTCTCATGGTCATTAACTGATATAATCATCTTGATGAATGATCTTTGATAATCCTTTATTACTTGTTGGTCAATTCCTCATTTTCTGAGTTTCACGATTCAGTTGTCATAAAATGCCTTGATCTTTGATGCTTTGTTGCTCGTTATCTGTTTCAAAACCCTAGGTTTTTTTGGTTTTTCTAAGTTTTTTGAATGTTTTGGATTTTCAAAGATTTAAAAGATCACCTTAGCAAAAGGAATTAGGATTTTTCCCGCAGCTTAAACAAAACTTTATTATGGATGTATGAATTGATCAAGATCTAAACCATGGCGGGATACAAATGCAGATTGATTGATTCTAATAAAATCTAAGACAAAGACTACGACAAGTATGTCAAATATTGATAACTATTAGTAAGCTGCATATTTTCTGCTAATGGTTCAGAGCAATGGATGCGAAAGATGGAATGGATAAGCTAGGAAGTGATAGATTGGATATGATGAAGTGGATAGGTGCGCAAAGCGATCTCATAGATGGAAGGACTCACTTTTTAGATAGCACCTGTTTACCAGGTTTTCACCATCTAAATTTATTGCTTTTTTTCTTTTCATATTTTAATTTTTTATTTATTTTTCTTTATGTTTTATGCCTTTTAGGGATTTTATGCTTTTCTGATTTTTACTGATTTCTTCAGGACTTTATATGCTTTTATTGATTTTTTCCAGGACTTTATATCTCAAGCATAGAACTTCTTGAGATGAATAGAATTGATAGGTTCATCAAACCAATCACCTTTAGGGGTAGATAATTTGTATGCTCCTAAGCCATATTCAACATCAGAATACTACCTGCAACATGTTAGTTTCACAAAATAAAAAGGAAATACTACAGGAAATCCAATCTCAACCAATGAAACTACATGAAAATGATATAAAATAAAAACACTATTATTACCTTCATGATTTAT
This sequence comes from Cryptomeria japonica, assembly GCF_030272615.1. Taxonomy (NCBI): domain Eukaryota; kingdom Viridiplantae; phylum Streptophyta; class Pinopsida; order Cupressales; family Cupressaceae; genus Cryptomeria; species Cryptomeria japonica. Next base: position 577,882,562 of record NC_081406.1, read on the forward strand.
GTCTCATTGTGTCCTAACTCCATTGTTCCTAGTTGCAGATGTTGTGCTCTCAAACAAGCACTGATAGCTTCCAAGATGACATATTAAGAATGGACTGAATGGACTGATAACTGATAGTTAACTGATACTATGATATGCAATGCTAAATAATTGTGCTATTTGCTTCAAGATTAAAACTCATGGATACATAAGTTTTCACAAATGATTAACTTGAAAACTCACTTGAAGACTAACTCTTTCTCAACTCAAACTCCTGATTTTATAGACTTTGAGAGGATAAGATGATGTGGCCTAGATCAACGGTCATGATCAGATCTACAGACTTGGATGGTTGTGAGAAAAGGTGAAGGTTGAGAGAAAGGGGGAAGGAGAAGACAAGTGTCACTCATCTCACCTTGATTGGGTTGCTGATTGAGGGAATATGGGGATGGTTGGAGAAAATTTAGGTATGAGAGGACAAGTGGACTCAAGTCCTTCCTAAGATGTAGGGATGTTGGAGAGAATATAGAAGAAGGTTATGAAATATGTGTACGTACACAATATTTCATTAAATTTGGAAGTTGAAGATAAATGATGAATTAATATTTAAGAAATATTAATATCTTTAACCAAATGATTGATGAGTTGGCAAAGGAAAGATGAAGTGGAGATTGAAGGTGAGTTGGATAAGGGATTAAATAATTTATAAATTATTTAATATTTGAGACTATTGGATAGAAGAATAATCATTAAATATTAGATATTTAAATGATTGAAGGAAATAATTAAATATTTAGATATTCAATTAATTGATCAGAAGAAAAATTAAATATTAGATATTTAATTAATTAGAGGAATAGGATAGATGAATTAATTAATAAAATATTTCAATTAAATTAATTAATAGAAAGACACAAAATGAATTAAATAAATTAATCTTTTCAAATTAACTATTTAATAGAAGAATAAACATTAAATAAATATAAAATATTTATTTAATCGCTCATAGCCATTTTTATGTGTATACACTACTCAATCAATCACTTAAAGTAGATTTACCAAACTACTCATTCATGTGTCAATCAACATGTAAGCAATGTAAAGATATCCAATCAACCACCATATGAACATGAAGATTTTTCACGTGGAAAACCAAATGGGAAAAACCACAGTGGGAATTGGTACCCACAAAATTTGCACTCTTTCAGAATGCGCCCTATTAAAGGCCTAGCCTGGTTAGGAGCTTTACAATAATGGCCAGTTAAGAGCATACCGTGTTAGGAGTCACCCGGTGAAGGGATTTTAACCTCAGCCCTGTTAGAAGCTATACCCTGTTAGGAGTAACCTTGCTAAAGGATTTAAACCCAAATTAGTGAGCCACCCGATGAAGGGATTTACGAGATCAGACCTGTTAGGACCTACCAAGTTAAGGGATTTTAATACTGCTGCAACTATTAGGAAACAATAGGTAAATGTTCTGATCAATGCACTCTCTACTTGCTAGTACATATCCATTTCAGCTCCGATCTGCTTCACATATGCAGACATCTCAATCTGGTTCGACACACTCTCCTTCTCTGATCACCAACACAAAATCTCTTCTCAAACTTGACCTAAATACACTTTTCAACTAGGTTGGTTACATAACCCTAACCAAATTCAAAATACATTAAATTTACAATATAGATTATATCATATCATTACAAATCATTTACAGATCATCATACAGATCATTACAACAAATTTCAAGACAATTACAACCGTTGAATGATCATAGCACATCACCGCACATCGATCTGATAAGTTGTCAAACCCTTATCACATTCTGCTAAGCACTTCACTATTTCCCAAGAAATTCGATCCTTCTACGCACTTGAATGCAATCTTATCATCACACATGGTTTCTGACACATCATCACTAAATAATGAACATGATAAGATTCACTGCCAAACCACAAAACATTATCGGTTAAATATCTTGATACTGGTTTTCAAACCCTACACTGAATAAACAATAGTCAATTACAAACATGATTTCTGGTTCTCCAAATATGATGCGGTTCTAGTCATAGACTCATTACAATGTCATAAGCATACATTCCAAATTGCAACACCTAACTCAACATGGATCTCTACCGCAACCATCTCTTTCATTGTTATTGCTTACCGGTTGATTGCAACTTAGCAATTTTGCTGTCCAACTCAATTCATTACCGGTTAGGCTAAACTTAGACAACTTAGATGATATACCAAACATAAACAAACATGGTTGCCATCAATGACAACAAAAATAACTGATCATAGAGCATCATATCATAATATATCATCACCAACAGTCCATCAATATATCATCATATCAACATCATCCTTTACCGGTACATAATCATCTCCATCAGTTATGCCAATATACCAACAATCTCCCCCCTTGAGCATTGATTTAAACACTAAAAGAATGCAACACCAAAATAATCAACTGATGACAAATACCAGGAACTCATCATGCCATGTCATACTGATCTATGCTTCACTTGATCTTCTCCTTCTTTGCATTACTTCTCCCTATCATTGTTGTAATCCCCTTTTGACATCAATGCCAAAGGTGCAAAGGTATCTTTTGTCTTCATTAATGCTGCTTCATCTCTGTTGCTCCCCCTGAGGAGTATCCCACTTCTCATCAATCCATTGGATTGATGCATCACTAGCATCCTAGTTGGTCTTGTGTAGGGGTATACCCCCTATCTTGCCTCTAAGATATTCAAAGGTAGCCTTAGGTAATGTCTTAGTAAATATGTCAGCCAACTGCTCCTTACTTGACACATGCTCCAATCTCACTTTCTTTTCCTGCACCCTTTCTCTCAAAAAATGATACTTCAATTCAATATGTTTAGTCTTAGCATGCAGTACCAAGTTCTTTGAAATGTTTATAGCACTAGTGTTATCACAATGTATGATCATCGGTTCTATCATATCATGCGTGAATCCTTCCAAGACTTGTCTCATCCATATAGCTTGTGTACAATTCATGGATGCAACTACATACCCTGCTTATGTTGTAGACTAAGAAATCCAAGTTTGTTTCTTACTGGTCCAAGATACCAATCTACCACCTAGAAAGAATGCATCACCAGTTGTGCTTTTTCGGTCATCCACATTTCCTGCTCAATCTGCATCAGTGAATACCTGCAAAGAAAATTTTCCTTTGTATGGATACCATAATCCATAATCAACTATCCCTCTAAGATATATGAATATTCTCTTTATTGATGTCATATGTGTCTCCTTAGGGCTCTTCTGAAATCTTGCTACTAAACTAATTGGATGGGCAATATCTGGTCTACTATGAACAACATAATGAAGTTTCCCAATCATAGATCTATATTCCTTCTCATCTACTAAGGGTGAATCATCTTCTTTTGACAATCTGCAACCTGTAACCATAGGTGTTCCAACCTGTTTACAGTCTTCCATTCCAAAGGTCTTTAACACTTCCTTAACATACTTGGACCGACTAATAAAAATTCCACCTTCCAGCTGTTGGACTTGCAAACCAATGAAATTTTTTATCTCACCTATCAGAGACATCTCAAACTCTTTCTTCATATCATCTACAAAATTCAGACTCATATCATCATTTCCTCCAAATATGATATCATGAACAAATAATTTTGCAATAAACATCTTGTCTCCTTCAGTCTTCAAATAAATATTGTTGTCCTTAATGGTTCTCTGAAATCCTATCTTTATCAGATGTGCATGAAGTTTCTCAAACCATTCCCTTAGTGCTTGCTTTAATCCATATAATGCTTTATGCAGTTTGCATATCGTATCCTTATCTTTTGTCACTGCAAACCCATCTGATTGTTCAATATATACCTCTTCTTCAAGAATACCACTTAGAAATGTTGACTTTACATCCATTTGGTAAACTTTGAAGCCTTTAAATGCTAAAAATGCAAGTAACATCTTAACTCCTTCAATCCTAGCAACTGGTGCAAAGGTCTCTCCATAATCTTCACCTTCTTCTTGTGCATACCCTTTGCAAACTAGTCTTGCCTTGTTTCTAACAACTTCACCATCTTCATTCAACTTGTTTCGAAATACCCACTTTGTACCAATCACACTTTTATCATCATGTATAGGAACCAGTGACCAAGTGTTGTTTTTTCTCAATTTGATCAAGCTCTTCATTCATTGCCTTTAACCAATCATCATCCTTAAGAGCTTCTCTCATTGTCTTCAGTTCAACTGTGGAAATTAGACAAGAGTTTTCTCTAATTTTTCTTCTAGTCTGCACTCTAGCATTCTTGTCACCTAATATCTGGTCTTCAAAATGATTCAACCTTACATACCTAGGTATAACCTATTCCGATGCAATAACCTCTTCTTGTTCTTCATCTTTTTCATCTTCTTACTGGTTGAGCATCTTCCTCTATATTGTTCTGCTCATCATCTTTTTGTTCTTCTGGTTCAATAATCAAAAGTTTTTGTTCTTCATCAGCTAGATCATATTTTTTGGTATCATCATGTTTATCAGAGAACTCATCAACTTTTACATTCACACTCTCGACAATCTTCTTTGTCCTTTTGTTAAAACACTTGAATTTTTTGCTCTTAGTAGAGTATCCAAGGATTGTTCCTTCATCACTTTTAGGGTCCAATTTACCAGTATAATCATCTCTCTTTATAAAACACCTGCTACCAAAAACTTTGAAGTAACTCACATTAGAAGTTTTACCGTACCATAACTCATAGGGTACCTTGTCATTACCTTTCTTCACCAGTACCTAGTTCAATGTGTATACTGCAGTGCTTACTGCTTCTCTCCAAAACATCTTAGTTGCATCTCCTTGTATTAGCATAGTCCTTGTTGCTTCAACAATGGGTTTGTTTCTCCTTTCTGCAATTCCACTATGCTGAGGTGTCCTTGGAGCAGTTAATTGCCTCTTTATTCCATTTTCATCACAATATCTCACAAAGTCATCTGATGTAAACTCTCCACCTCGGCCGAATCTCAGGCACTTAAGCTTCTTACTGGTTTCCTTTTCTACTAAGGCCTTGAACTTGTTGAAAGCTTCTAACTTTTCCTTTAGAAAAGTAACCCACATCATTCTAAAAAAATCATCAATAAATAACATGAAACACTTGTCACCATAAAAACTTCTAGGCCTTATAGGACCACATAAGTCAGTGTGCACCAAATCTAGAATATGCTCAGAAGAAAAAGATTTACTCTTAAAAGAAGATGTATTCATCTTACCCAATTGACATTATTTATACATCACATTGTCTGGTTTAACAAGTTGTGGCATAGCTCTCACCATATTTGACTTGCTGACCTTAACCACATTATCAAAGCTCACATGACAAAACCTTATATGCCATAACCAACTATCTTCAACCTTAGAAACCAAACAACTGTTTACACTAGCATTCAGATGGAATAAGTTACCTTTAGTTTGTTTACCAGTAGTAATTAATTCTCCTTTGCATCCTAAGATCTTGCACACTCAATTCTTAAACTCAAGATGATATTCTTGTCATTCAACTGACCAACACTCAACAAGTTATGTTTCAAACCTTCAACCCAATATACATCATCAACATTACTTTTACCATTCAAAGAGATAAAACCTTTACCTTTTACCATACAAGGTGAATTGTTACCAAATATTTCTACACCACCGTCAAATTCTTAAAGAGAAATAAACCTGTTCTTATCACCGATCATGTGGTGTGAGCAACCATTGTCAATAATCCATTCATCACTGTTATCAATGTGAGATATTAAAGCCTTCTTATCATACAGATCTTCCTTAACAACAACCAAAACAGTCTCCTCATTGTCTTCATCCTCAGATTCCTCATCAGTAGTACCTTCATCCACTGCAACATAACACTATTTATTTCCTTTTCCCTTATATTTTCTAAACTTTTCCTTTTGATCACTATTAGGACAGTTTGCAGCTATATGTCCTATCTTGTTACAAGAGAAACACTTAAGAGGTAGCTTGCCTTTGTACTTACCAATGCCTCTAGGAAGTCTTTTTGCCAATAGAGCTTTAAAATCCATCAGATTATCTTCATCATCCACATAAGCTTTTCTACCTCCATGATGACTTGACCTGCATTCATTACTATGACAAACATCTTTCCCTTTTCTCACTGGTACACTAGATATAGATGCTTTGAAAGTAGATTCTATCTTAGGTACACTATTATCAAAATTATTCAACTCAAAACCAGTGAGTTTAGTAATCAAACAATCAACAATAACCTTATCATTACTAACTGACCTCAACTATTGAATAGCAGACACTCTAATAGTATAGGCAGGCAATAGGGTTCTAAGTATTTTACTCACCACAATGTCTTCATCTATAGTACCGTCGACACTTTTCATTCCACTGACAACTTATTTTATCCTCTATCCATACTGAGTGATATTTTCTCCTTCCATCATTCTCATATCATCAAACATTCCTCTAAGGCTTTCTTCTTTATCCTTTTGCACATGCTTATCACCACCATAGATTAATTCTAACTTCTCCCAAACCTGAAAAGCAATTTCTAAACCATGGCACATCAATATATTCAATATTAGAAAGTGTACTTACAATGGCTTCCAATGCTTGAATGCTTTCATGTTGCTCCTTAAGTTGATCTATTGTCAGAGGATCGGTAGGGGGTACATACTTAGTAATAACATACTGTCAGAACTGAGCACCCATACCTTTGATGTAAATCTTCATTCTATCACTCCATAATTTTTAGTTGTCCTTAGTGAATTTTGGAGCCTTGTTATTCATCATCTTCTCAGATCTTTACCTCAAGCGGTTAAGTTTCTGCAAAAAGAGGACCTAACGCTTTGATACCAATTATTATTGTGAGGATTCGGTGGTTACTGAGAGGGGAGGTGAATCAGTAATAACAATAAAGTGAAATCTTTCACCAATCTGAAAACACTTCTCAATAACAGTTCATAACCAGTACCGGTAACTACTCAATCAATCACTTAAAATAGATTTACCAAACTACTCATTCACGTGTCCATTAACATGTAAGAAATATAAAGATATCAAATCAACACATAAACAAATCAACCACCATATGAACATAGATTTTTCACGTGTAAAACCAAATGGGAAAAGCCACGGTGGGCATTGGTACCCACAAAATTTTCACTCTTTCGGAATGCGCCCTGTTAAAGGCCTGGCCCAGTTAGGAGCTTTACAATAATACCCAGTTAAGAGCAGACATTGTTAGGAGTCACCTGGTGAAGGGAATTTAACCTCAACCCTATTAGAAGCTATACTCTGTTAGGAGTAACCTTGCTAAAGGATTTAAAACCAAATTAATGAGCCGCTCAATGAAGGGATTTTACAAGATCAAGCCTGTTAGGACCTACCCGGTTAAGGGATTTTAATACTGCTGCAACTATTAGGAAACAACAGGTAAATATTCTGATCAATGCACTCTCTACTTGCTAGTACAGATCCATTTCATCTCCAATCTGCTTCACACATGCAGACATCTCAATCTAGTTCGACACACTCTCCTGCTCTGATCACCAACACAAAATCTCTTCTCAAACTCGACCTAAATACACTTTTCAACTAGGTCGGTTACATAACCCTACCAAATTCAAAATACATTGAATTTACATCATAGATCATATTAGATCATTACAAATCATTTACAGATCATCATACAGATCATTACAACAAATTTCAAGATAATTACAGCCGTTGAATGATCATAACACATCATCGCACATCGATCTGATAAGTTGTCAAACCCTTATCACGTTCTGCTAAGAACTTCATTGTTTCCCAAGAAATTTGATCCTTGTAGATGCTTAAATGTAATATTATCAACACACACAATTTCCAACGCATCATTACTAAGTAATGAACATGATAAGATTCACCACCGAACCATAAAACATCACCGATTAAAGATCTTGACACCGATTTTCAAACCCTACACTGAATAAAATACAATCAATTACAAACATGACTTCCATTTCTCCAAACATGATGTGGTTCTAGTCATAAACTCATTACAATGTCATAAGCATACATTCCAAACCACAACACCTAACTCAAAACGGATATCTACCGCAACCATCTCCTTCACTATTCCTGCTTATTGGTTGACTGCAACTTAGCAGTTTTGCTTTCCAACTCAATTCATTATCAATTAGGCTCAACTTAGATAACTTAGATAACTTAGATGATATACCAAACATTAACAAACATAGTTGCCATCAATGACAACACAAATAACCAATCATAGAGCATCATATCATAATTATATCATCACCAACAATCCATCAATATAATATCATATCAACATCATCCTTTACCAGTACATCATCATCTCCATCAGTTATGCCAATATGCCAACATTTACTACCACAGGAAACACAAAAGGGGAAAATGAACGGCTTCAGAACTTACCCATGCTCTCATATTTGCAGAAGAACCCGATAAAAGTTCAGTGCAATAGCTCTCAGAAGCTCGAGCTGGAGAAGATCAATAGGGAATATAAAAAGAGCATCAAATGGGATAGAGATCATAGTGAGGCCGCACTCTTATAAGACTAAAAACACCTCAAAAATGGAGATGACCTTACCTCTTATTTCCCCTGTAGAAAGCTTTCAGTAAAATCATCACTTTCAACAACATCAGATGTTTCAAACTTCAAAACCTGATTATTCATTTCGACTCTTTTAAAACAACAGCTCAAAAGAGGCACAAGGTATAAATTCGGGCTAGGGTTTCTTCACCAAGGCGGTCGCTTGCTCGAGAGGAAGTTATTCATCTTTGCACTTTTGTTTTAGGGTTTCTAAACCCTAAAAGCCCGATAGGGGTAGATTGAAAGTTTTTGCCTTTCAATAATTAAATCTTCCTTTATTTTTGCATCGTGGAACTTCTTTTTATAATTCTTTCAACTGTCGTTAAACACTTATGGCATAGTCAACTCAACTCTTTTAGGGTTATAAAAGTCCTTTTGCATTTTCTTTATATGTAAATATTTTTCTAAGTGATATTTATAAATCACTTTAGATAAAAGATAATTGAAAATGCAAAGTAAATGTCATAGAAGCATAAATCAAATGAAAGAGTTAGTTGTATTTGGAGTTCTTGTATAAATTCGGGGGATGACTGAGGCGATGTGTCAACACATGGGAGTGAAAGGAGTGATTTTCTCACCTAATTGAAAGTTTAATTTTAGTTTAAGAGTCCTTGGGGTTAGTCTTTTAGTCAACGAGGGATTTTAGGGGGCTAACTGGTTGACTTTTACAATTTTATCCCTAATTTTGAGGGATTTTTAGTTGAATCCGCCTGAGGAGTTTGTTGTCATTTTGACAACTCTAATTGCAGTTTGAAGAGAGTTCTCTTTCAATTAAGTCCTTGATTTTGTGGAGAAACTTGGAGTTTGTTGACAGTTCACCAGTTTGGAGCCAAAATTTAAATTTGAATTTTGGAAAGCATTTTTATATAAGTGATGGTTTTTAACTCTGTCTTCTCTGGTTCTAGATTTTGATACTTGTGTAGCAGTCGTTTATTCATGCTCTTGTAACTCATTTTCTTATGAGTTTTTCCAGATTTGTAATGCAGATAGCTCCTCTTTATCAATAAAAGCTTTATCTCCTTCTCTATTATTCTAGTTTTTTCAAGTATTGTTTGTGAATTATATGATAAAATATTGTGTTAGCCTTTAATTTTACCAAATTCCTTCAATGCTAAATGCAAAGAATATTATGTCATAGTGCAGGTCTGTGTTAGTGTTTTAATGATTTTTGGATCAAAATTGTGAGAAAACTATTGTTTTCCTTTTTTCTGAACACCAGAAATTCAGAGCCTTTCATAAGAATCATTTTTGCAGGCATAAATAGAAGAGTTGCGAGATTGTGTAGCTTAATTTGTTGATTATTTTGTGAGTTTGTAAGAAGTTTGCAGGTATTTTATCCATTGGTGCATCACCTTAAGCATTAGTTTTTTCAGCTTATGCACGTCCTTCTATCCTTTTTCTCAGCAAAATTTTAGTTAGTTTTAGGTGATCAAATAGTAAGTCAGACTATAATCCAGAGGTCTACTCTCCCAATAGGATACCCACAGCCTGAGAGTAGTCCCATGTTTCATGGGATAGCAGGTTTATTATGCTTGCGTTGGGTGCAAATCCCTGTGACAATAATTACCTTCAATTCTAAAGATTCTTTCTCTTTTCTATATGGGCTTCAAATTTTGGTTATACTAATATCAGTTTAAGCAATTCCTTATTATTTAGAATTACTTTCTGTAATCTAACATTGGTTATCATAAATTAACCATGCTCGTTTTTAATGTTTTACACTAACAAGCTAACAATTCCTTGAGCTTGAGTGATTCACAACATTGCAGGACAAGTGTTCAAGCCTTGTGTACATATATACTCAAGGATCAATTTTAGCACAATGAACAAGCACTAAGGATACAAAAAAATTGGGGATAGCTAGGAAAGTATCTGGATAAATGTGGTTCACATGTACAGGACTCTGAGTAGATTTTAGAAAAAGGAGTTAGGATTCCCTGTTAAAAATTATGTACTTAATTGGCAATACGGCAGTATTTGTAATTTTTTGAGCTATATTCATTTGAACTAGGAATATATATTGCTTGGGCAAGACCGGAGGTTTTTTTTGACCCGGTTCTTTCCTACACGTGCCCACACCAAACCGAGAATGTAGATTTTTTTATTAATTAATAAAACATAGGCATGGCTTATTACCTAGCTAAAAAAAAAAAAAAAAAAACCAAAGGAAAGAAAGAAAGAAAACTTGATGACAAGCGTGACTTGTGCTAAACTAGCCCTTCTATCTATTTGGATTCTAGGTTCTCGTCCATATCAATAATAATTTTGCATATCTCCTACCCATATCCATCTGATCATAGCTATTATCCTATTCAAATCCCTTGTATATATCCCAAATAACCTCATCCATATCCTATCCATATCATTGTATTTAGCCCATAATAAAGTCCTACCATGGCTTGTGAGTCAGTGCTTTCCTACACCTACCTTACCCATTCCATAATAAAATATCATTCATTTATCTAAATTTCTTCCATCCATAATAAATCGGTGTTATGGTTTTGGCAGATTCAAAGCAAACACAAATTAACAATTATATGCATATTCAAAAACACAATAAGATGAAGAAAAAACAAAACACAAAATAACATAGAGATTTAACGTGGTTCACCCAAGATGGGCTACATCCATAGAACATAGTTGTCCAATATTTTCTTATTATCCAGTAAAATAGTACAACACCATTACAATGCCTTTTACATTCCAACCGCTTATAACATTCAATTTTTAGGGCAACATACAAACTTAGTTAACAAAATTAACCCTAACCCTAAAAGAATATTCTTGTAATTTTTTCCTCATACTTGTATTTTTATACACGTATTCTCGTATTCTCATACCCAAATCATTGGCAAGTAGATTGCAACTTTTATCCTCAATTACATCATTTGTCAATACGGTGTTCCCATTTCTATTGTCACAGACAACAAACGTCCTTTTAAAAACTATGATGTTCATGAGCTTTGTGACCAATTCTACATCCACCACCATTCATCCACTCCATACTACCCCCAAGGTAATATCTAAGCTGAGGAATCAAAAAAATCTATCCTCATAATCCTTAAAAAGACAGTCAATGGTGTTGGCTGCAACTGGCATGTCCAACTCAATACCACACTATGGGCCTATCTCACAAGTGTCTGCACACCTACTAGAGCTAGTCCCTATTCACTTGTCTATGGTGTTGAAGTCATCTTACACATTGAGGTTGAGTTACCATCTTTACGGGTTTCCTTTCGCAATCTTATCAGTGATGAAAACTATAAGGTCTCCCGCATGCAAGATTTTGAATTGTTATACGAGCATCAAAAAATTGCATTTAATCATCTAAAAGCATATCAACAATGCATGAGTCAGAATTACAATCATAGATTGAAACCTCACACATTTGAGGTGGGTGACTTGATCCTATGAGAAAACCCCAAAAATCGACAAGACAAAGAGAAAAGAGGTAAATTTGAACAAAATTGGCTTGGGTCTTATGTCATCACAACAATTTATGGTTTAGGTGCATATCAATTATCAACACTAGAAAGAAAACCATTGGATTATCCTATAAACAACATGAACCTTCATAGGTTTTACACATATCTTTTCAAAGAATCTTAATAAAAAATACAAAAAAAAAAATAATAATAAAAAAATCACCACTTTGGTGAAAACCTGACAAATAGGCACCTTGTGACACAAAAAAATTGAAAATATAGAAAAAAGGAAAGAGAAATAAATTTGTCCAATAGTGAAAACCACTTCAGTGGCACCCTGGGCAAGTACGATGGTGAAAACCAAGCTACCAACACCATGTGTAGGGACTTTTTCTCTTCCCTCTTTCAGTACTTAGTTTTGCCCTTTCACTTTACACACACTCACAACCTATCATTCCATAATAAACTTGTCCATCTCCATCGTGGCTTGTTATTGATCTACTTAAGATTGGTTCACCATCCATACTAAACCCTTTCCACCCTTTTATTTCACCTATAATAAACCAGGTTCTATCTATAACTAGGGGCATATTTTGGACCTAGTGATGGAAGTGGATCCTTGGCATTGCATGTTTTGAGGAGCATAATCTTTTCATTCCTTCCTTCTTTTCACGCACAATTCGTAATAAAAGATCACTTGCATCGCTAATCCACAATAAATTTTTCACTCTTATTCGTAATAAAGTATTGGTTTCATGGAGTAAGTCAATTTCAAATAAGACACAAGCAACACAGAGCTTTCAACAAATCAATCTTTTCGCAGACTTTGACTGCAACAGGGTTTTTTCAGCATTATCTGTCCTTTATTAGAATGACAACTTTGTGACCAAATCAAACATGTTAACATATGTGGCAAGATACACTAATAACTTGAGGATTTTAGTTTTTATTGGTGTCAAGTCTTTGATTTTCTTTTGATTTGATCTTTTTTGGTGTCATGTTTCCTATTCTTCTCAAGGATGTCTATGACTAGAGTGGTCAGGATGGGGCATGATCATCTATTTTTTTGTTTGTGGATTGTCTCTTAGTAATAATATGGCTCATCCAAGGATATGAGGAAAATATGGGTCTAGTGTGAACAGGGGCATTCCTTGTCTATGACTGTCTGATCTCCATGCAAATGATGCAATGACTATCTAGGTCGAACCTATATCTCAATGATCACAGTAAATTTGTCATAATAAGATTAATGATGATATAGTACAAGAATCTCATTAACCTCCATATCTTCAACCTTCCATCCTGCCCTTTTTTTTTCATGTGTCCTCCATTATTCTTCCCCGTGCCTGTGTAGTCCGGAATCACATGACTAGGTATAATGACACACCAAAAACGTCTGCATTCGATATGGTGTCCATCTACATCATCATATGTTAGTCTGCATCATACATATCACATAGATAGAAATCATACTGCATCCATCCTGCATCTCATATAAGAATCATAGAGCATAATCATAAATTTATATATTATATATAATGTCAAAAAAATCATATGACTACAAATGTCCCAGGTGTCTATATCATACAAAAAAACTGATACAATATGGACTCGAGAAGGCTATGATGAGCTACCTCCCTCGAATCTGGTGGGCCTTGATGGAATTTGAGACCCTGACAATCCATCCCCTAGATCTCCTCATGGTTCCCTCTTGCTAATCCTACTAGTGGTGGTGGTCCTATTATCCTACCGCTAGATTCCCTTTGACCCTATCTCCTAGAACTGGTATGGGAAACTTGTCTAAAGCTCCTTACCTTCATGAAAGGTGACATTGTTGCCTTATAGATATTCATCTAATGGAGGATCTCGGCTCTTGCTCTCATGAAAAATGCATAACTTGTAGTTATATCCCCCTATTGGGTAATCCCCGTGGTCTGTATAGTCTCCTCTACTCAGGTATAGCACTCTATGGCCTATCTCTCTCATCCCAAATCTCCTATAGCTCCTGCATAATGTGTCTCAAACCCATCAACTCTAGAGCTCTATGGTGGTCCTCTATCAACTTTTTCCAAAGTCTTTGTGTAATGGAATATCTCTCTTGAGACTCCAAGAGAGGCATGATAGAAGTATGATTGTCGTTGCACCAAAAGATGGACCTGTTAATGGATGATACAAGAACTAGATTTATAGAATCCACAAGAGGTGGTTAAGCCATGTCACAAACATGAGCGCTACGCTACACAACACAAGGAGACCAAGGGCACACACCTAACAACAATCCCCCAGCGCAAGTGAGGGGTTTGAACCTGTGACCCAGGCTCTAATACCACTTGTTGGAAGTATGATTGTTGTTGCACCAAAAGATGAACCTATTAATGCTAGATACAATCATTAGATTTATAAAATCCACTGGAGGTGGTTAAGCCATGTCACAAACCCGAGCACTATGCTACACAACACAAGGAGACCAAGGGTGCACACCTTGCAACAAGGCAAGTACTCCTGCAATCATACCAAAAAAAATCACATTAGTCTCACCATATTAGCTCCTGTCATTATCCTATCCTAGTAGTACTTATGTTTATTACACGATGCTACCTATCTAACCCTATCTTTGTGGTGCTTATGTCTATCGCATGGTATCGTTTAGTCAGCCTTGCTCCTAGTAGTACTTATGTTTATCACATGGTATTTCTTATCTATTCCTATCCTAGCGGTACTTATGTTTATCACATGGTACTTCTTATCTGGCCCTATCTTTGTAGTGTTTATGTTTATTGCATGACATTATTGCTATTAGTGTATATGTTTATCACATTGCACTAAAACCTACCTTCGCTTTCCTCGTGATTGTGGCATCACATTTAGCTTTATCTTGTTGGGGAATCTGTCAAAGTCCATCACTTTGAAAATTAATCCCACTTGTCACACATGTTCATCACATTGCAACTACATTTTACCCTAATTTTTGCTTGCCATACATTTACATGCCAGGAATTATCCCATACACATTGAGACTTTATATACACTTTTAGCTTGCATGCACTTTTTTTTTTACCCATACACAATACTATTTGAAATAGACGCAACATTATTGCCTATACACAACCTAATAACCTATACACACATTTTGCAGGCACATATGACATTTCATGCACATACGCAGATTTAGCTTGCACAAACGTGTTATCGCATCTTATGCATGCCTAAACCTAACACATACACATTAAAACCTTAAAACCTCTAAACGTGTTTTTGTTTTGTACGATTTTGTAGCCTAATAAATGTATCATAAATGCAAATTTAACAAGTAAGTTTGAGGTACATACTAGCTCCCCATGTTCATTGGCCGCTAGAAGTGTCTGACTCGACCGACCATGTGTAATTTGACCACCATAGCTCTGGAACTGTTGTTCGCTCTGCTCAAGATCTTCGGATGCTCTAGGTTTTGATCTCTCTAAATGATAAGGATGCAAATGAGGGTGTTTTTTTCCCATGGCTCCTATATGTATGTTGTGGAATCCTAATTGGTTGTGCTCGCCTCCTGATGCCTTTTTATTGCTCGGTGATCCCTTTTTCAGCCTTGTTTTCACTTACTTGAACCTATTGCCTTGTCCCTTCTAGCCTTTGTTTCCTATCGAGAGATTTTCTACAGTTTTTCAAAAAAATTCATCCAATCTCTTAAGGGGGCATACCACTCTTGTACTAGGGCAAATGTTGTGTCAATTAATCTTATTTTCTTTGAGCCAATGCAACAAGTTGCATTGTCTCGAAGAGGAGCAAAATGTAGACACCTAAAATTATCCTAGCTTAATTAAATAAATATTTTATTTATTTATTTATTTTATCCTGAACCTTTTATTAATTAAATAGATCTTTATTTATTTAATTAATTCACTAAACCTTTTCTAGCCATTCCCCGTTTAAATAAATATTTTTATTTACTTAAATTATCTTATCCCTAAATTAAATAAATATTGTATTTATTCAATTGGTCCAACTTCTATTAATTGAATAGATCTTCATTTATTTAATTAATTCATTAGTCTTTTCCCTCCATGACACTTGTCATTCATTTCTTAATCTACCTTTAACCACCTCTCTAATGTTTTCCTATCTCTTATACCTACCTCTAATCCTAGCTGACCATTTATCCCTCTACCTCTTAATTCTATCCCTCCAATACTAGAGTACTCTCTATAAAACAAGATTCTTTCATCCTTATCAATCTCTAATAAGCGATGAATCATTCAAGCATCTACACAACCACAATCTGTTTTTTATTGAGCTCTTGTGCACACATTTAAATATGAGAGCAACCAAAATATCAAAGCAAGAACAATGGATATCAAACCCTAATGAGCATGTGATGGTATAATCTTTCATATTTGTTGTTCTGCATGTTTTAATGTTCTTCATTGGTGTATGGTGGATTTCATTGTAGAACTAGGGTTTTATGTGGTTAGATCTTTATTTGGTTTTACAATAGTTTAGTCTTCCAAGTTTACTGTATACAACTATTTTCAAGGATTTTTTTTTAATATTTGTATTGTCCTCCCCTCTATTAACTTCATAGATGACACTATTGAATTACGAATAGCTTATTTTTTCTCAGCTTGATCAATACAAAAAAAAGTTAATGAACAACCTATTTAAGAAAAAAGTAAAATCAACATGTTTATGTTTTTTGTGATTAATAGTATGTTTAATTTTTTTAATATGTTTGTTAATAATAATGTAATATTAATTATAATAAAGTGTTATATATAAGGTATAAAAAAATTAATCTTATGTTATTAATTATATAATTGTGTGTGTAAAAAGTGGACCTATATCTATATCTGTATCTGAATACACAACACTTCAATTAAGTCATTAAATGCATGGTTAGTAAATCAATAATGAGTGAATAATGAAACCATTACAAAGCGACCTATTGCCTTCTAGTAGATGTGAGTTTAGTTTTGCTCTCAGATTTCTTTATGCAACTCCAGTGACTAGACCACACCTATACGAAGGATTTAATCTGTATGAGTATGAATTTGAGCTAAGTGGATGCAAGATAGAGCTAACATGATTTAAGCAATTTATCCATCTATATGATTTTAATCAAACTAACATGATTCAAGCAATATGATTAAGCTAATGCAATATTCTCAATAGACCTAGAGCAAAAACAACATAATAACAATAATCTCCAGGTTCTTTTTATGAGAGACGTGGGCCTGAATTTATAGAAAATCCAAAGAGAGACCAATGGTCAAGATCAATCTATGATGAAAAGCAGAGATTCTCCAGAGGAAGCACAATCTAGGTAAATTGATGTGACTGGCTGCTTTTCTCAGCTTTAAAGGAAATTGAACTAAATTTAAGATAAAATCAGAAAAACTGATTTATTCCATATTTTATTCAATTTTGATATTTAATTAATTTAATTGCTTTTATGAGATTTTTCAATTTAATTCCATTTTGATTTCTTTTCTCAATTTTAATTCTTTTTTCAAATTAATTCCTTTTTCCAAATTAATTATTTTTTCAATGATTTAATGGCAAATTAATTTATTAATTAAATTTGCTAGGATATTTAATTAAATAAATAGGACAATTGATTAAAACGATTTACTTGGAATGATTAATTAATTAAATGATTATTTAATTAATATAGAATAATTTATTTGCCATGTGACATCGATGATTGAGAATTAATTAATGTGGTGCTCATGATTGATTTAATTTGCCTTTGGTTAGTACCTTGGTGATGTAGTCGAGATTAGGGGCCCATGGTTTAGATGACCATTTTTAGGGTATTACATTTGCCCCTCTTTGAATTGATGTGCGAGCAACACATTGATTCAAATAAAATTTAATGTCAAACAAATTATTAGTTCTGAACTTGATGGTTCACAAATCGATGAAAAGTGAGATGTTCAGCTTGATTTGAAGCGATGAAACTGAACAAATTGACGAAAGCGACACCGATCCTGAACTTGATTGAACTAGGACCGACAAAGAGCGAGATACTGATCTTGAACTTGATGGATCAAGAAACCAGTATCGATCTAGAACTTGATTGAACTAGAACCAATTAGCGAAATAGAATATTCAGCTTGATTTGAAGCGATGAAACTGAACAAATTGACTAAAGCGACACCGATCCTGAACTTGATTGAACTAGGACCGACAAAGAGCGAGATACTGATCTTGAACTTGATGGATCAAGAAACCAGTATCGATCTAGAACTTGATTGAACTAGATTGAGCGAAGAGATGAAATTGATTCTGAACTTGATTGAACTAGAACCAATTAGCGAAATAGAATATTCAGCTTGATTTGAAGCGATGAAACTGAACACTGACTTGAATCAAGCGCGATTCAGATGAAGACAATATCAACTTGATTTGATGCGATGAAACTGAACACTTACTTGAATTAAGTGCGATTCAGATGAAGACAATATCAACTTGATTTAATGCGATGAAAGTGATATGCCCCTAGAGATTGATTCAATTTTGAAGAACAATAAGGTTTTGTTTGATTAGTCTTTGATTACAAAGATTTTTTGGTTGACTTTAGATGAAGATTTCAAATTTTCTCGACTTTTGATGATGCAATCGTTGATAATGATGATGCCCCATTGGGAGTGAAATCGAAAGATGGCGAGGTTATAATGATTGCAGGAAATTGAAAGGATAAAAAGATTTAACAATGATAATCTAAGCACCAAGATGTATTGGAGATTTAAGTTGAAATCAGAATTGATTTGAGCTAAAAATGATGAGAAAAAGTGATCTGAAGACGAAAGTACCAAGTGGTCAACATTGTGAGATTTTGACTAGAAAAACGATCTCATATTTTGATTTCGATCTCAAAAATAGACTCAAGATGGTTGATTTAGTCAAGGGTATAATTTTCACATCCATCGGAGCAAGTTGAAAAATTAGGGTTTTCTATATAAGGAGTGAAAAGGGTCATTTTCATTTCATTTTCACCTTTCTAAGTTTAAAAATTCAAAACCCTCTTTGGAGAAAAATGGCAATTCTTGTGCATACCCACCGATTCGAGCTACAAAGATGACACAATCGACCTAGGAACTATCCCCCAGCGGTAAGTGATTGATATTTAGCTTGTTATATTTCTGAATTTGTAATTTTTTTTATGAATTTCTCATTTTAATTTTGTTTTGAGCTCGTTGTTAGTCGTTTCGTCGTACTGCCAAGTAAGGTTTGTCATACAAGTAATTGTTAAATAGTGTTTACTCATATAAATTCATTTGTTTTGTCATTTTGTAGATACCCTTAGGTCATATGAGACATTTTATCAAGGTTTGTTTAGTCGTACTGTTTGAGATAGTTACTCGTATCATAGAGTTTACTTGTGTTGTCCTCGATTTTAGCGTGGCTAAAATCATGAGGCAACCCTACGACACTGGTCTGTTTCATGCCTCACGTCCTTCGAGAAAGGTTGATTGACTCCGTCAGTTAGCCTCTTTTGCTTTTCTTTTTTTCTTTTTCTCTTTTTTTTTTAAGTTTTTTAGATTTTGTAGTTTTGCCTGCAGGTCGAACTTTAAAGTCCGACCTGCAAGGTGTTTCTTAGATAGAATTGCACATTGTACTTTAAAGTCCGATGTGCAATGTTTTGGCAATCTTCTTTGTAGATTGGACTTTAAAGTCCGATGTGCAATTTAGCAAGAAGGAAGTTGCATGTCGAACTTTAAAGTCTGACTTGCAAGGAGTCTTTTTCTGCATGATTATTTTTGTTTCAATTCACCAAGGTCCATGTGCAGGTCGATGAATTTTTCCCAACCTGTAGGTCTATGTGCAGGTCGAGGAATTTTTCCCGACTTGCAAGTTAAGGTTTACCCTTCTCGCATATCGGACTTTAAAGTCCGATATGCAATCTTTGATTGATTTTCTTTGCACATCGGACTTTAAAGTCCGATGTGCGAATTTTGAGTTTCCTTCCCAAGTTGCAAATTGAACTTTAAAGTTTGACATGCAGTTGCTTGTCAATTTTTTCCCTTGCAGGTTGGACTTTAAAGTCCGACCTGCAAGTTTTTCCCATTTTGTCTCCTAAGTCATTTCTGACTCCTGTTTCTTGTTCTGATTGATGAAATTTGCTAGTCTGATGGTGATCATTTTCAAAACACTAGTGATCCATGTTGAAATGTCCGAGCTTTTTCCCAAAAAATCGACAGAGAAATGAAGATGCACTGATGAGATTGCTGATATGGCGCTAGACAAAGCTAAGATGCAAGTTGCTTTAGCTCGGTTTCAAGAATTTCATAAATCCAATGAGGAGGAGAAAGATGAATAAAGTGTCCTCTTTTTGACACTTTCTTTTCATGTAGTTGCATCGTTAGATGCTACAAGTTTTCTCGTAGCTGCATATTTTCTTTCTGCTGAAGTTGTAGTCAAGTGGGACTGTGCAGTTGAATTAGTCAATTGTGCCCACATTTTTCTCAACTTCTTTTCCTATATAAGGAGGACCCTCATTTGTAAATAAGCATCTTTTTTGCAATGCAACAAAATTCTGTTAGTTTGTATATGCACTCTAAGACTTTGAGTTTAGATGTAAATCAGATTGCTTTCAATAAAAGACGCAAGTTGTGTTGAGACTTTTTGCCAATTCAAGTTGTTACGTGATGACATTTTCTAGAGTTGATTGTGAGTTTTGTTCTATTGTGAAAGAGGGATTTAAATTCAATCTTGTAGACTTTGAGTTGCTAATCGTATTTAGAGTTATATGTTTGGTTTTCAGTTTTGGTCTTGTAGACTTTGAGCTGCTTATCATATCTAAAACTAGTGTGGAAAGCTAAAGTGGGAAGATAGCTTGTAGAATTTGTGTTGCTTCTATTTTTAAGACTTGTGCATGTGAGTTTAAGGGCATCATGTAGTTAGACTTTGAGCTGCTACATATTGTGCTTAGTTAGCAGAAAATCATCTAAAAAGGTTGATTGGAGAATAGATAGTTGAAGACTGTGAGCTTTCTTTTTGTTTTCCCATCCCGGGGAAGTGACGGAGGTCTTTGTGCCTTCATGGAAACTTTGCTTCCCTTTATGTTCCAAAAATCCTACAAAGAAGTCTCATTTCTGTATTTGCTGTTATTTATTTCCAGTTGCTACTACTTTTTTGTGAATAGAAAAGAGTATAGTTTTTCTTGAAAGAAGAAGAAAGACTGTTGTCCCACTCGTATTAGATTAGTTTAGTTTGTAGATAGGGGGAGCCTTCCCTTAATTAGGAGAGTTTTACTCACACACTGTGGTTGAAGCCACAATTTTGTATATTTCCCCGAGTGTACAAAATTTTCAACCAACAACTCGTACTGTTCCAAATCTTTACTCCTACGAGTTGCTACCTCTCTATGTTTACTCATTTCAAAAACAATGAGCATTTTTTAGCATCGAAACTTGAAATTTTGATTTTCGTGATTGATTAGTTGGATTCATGGGCACTTTTGACAACTTTCTAACTCAATTTGTATTGCATACTGATGAGTTTTCATTTAATTTTGCAGGTTAGCTTGCCGGACATACAGTTTTGGTGTACCTATCCACCTACCATGAGATTAGTTTGACAGCTCTCAGATACTCAGAGGGCTCATATTGATGCATGTGGTTTTGGATACTTGTTGTAGATGCCAAATATTCATGTGAATCATGGATTGCTGAGTGCATTAGTCGAGAGATTTCATTCAGAGCATAACACGTTTCACTTGCCTACTGAGAGATGAAGATCACTCCTGAGGACGTATACAAGATTCAGAGGATTTGGTTTTCAAGTGGTAGAGTGGATTATGATTCATCTCCTCAAGTGGGGATTACAACATTACGCAGGGTTTTCCAGGATGACAGTCTGATAGTCCGATCCATTTCATGGGATGACCTGATGAGTAGATAATGAGGGAGATTTCTCATTGCTTGTGTGTTGGCTGGACTGAGGGGAGGATTTTGGAGATGTTAGTTTCTTAGTCGAGGAGATTAGGTTGGGGATCTTGCTTGCTGGCACATATGTATCATGAGATGCATGAGATCGCATACCGAGATGCGAAGAGCATGGCTGTTGGAGTTCTTATTCTATAGATATGGGCATGGGAGCATATCACAATGTGTAGGCCAGTGGTTAATGATTTGAGAGGCACATCAACCCATCGTGTGTCGATATTCAGGTTACTTGATACAACCCCACTTGGGGAAGACAAATTTCTGGAGACGCTAGTTGGATGACTTGATTGCAGTTGTCTAGAGGCCTTACATGGGTTTAGAGGAGTGGGATGACTGGAGGCATGAGTGGAGATTGATGTTTATGACTTGCCCACTCATTGGGAGATCACAAATGGTTATTGAGTGGTTTGTTGTTAGCCGGGTGATGAGGCAGTATAGGCGAGTGCAGACCATTTCATAGGAGTTTATTGCTTACGCTTAGTTTGGGGATGATGAAAGGAAGGGATGGGGGCTAAATTTATCTTATGCCCTAGAACTACAAGAGAGGATATCCCTCCAACCACAATGTTGGGATTATTTAGAGAACATTGTTGATGTAGGGGTGACCCCAGAGTACAGGGATGAGTCCTTGAGACATCCATTCCCACGGTTTACAAATCCAAGAGTGAGCACCTCAGATTGATGTGGGTAGAGAGGACGTACCAGCTCAGGCACAAGGACAAGCTCAAGTACAAGGACAAAGAGTAGATCCACCTAGGTGGGCAGGAGGTGATCCTGGTGTGAGCAACAATACGGCACCAGTGACTGGTTAGCAACGAAGGAGGGGAGAGGGTGGTTCATTGGGTGTAGTTGGAGGAGAGGGAGGTGGAGCTCAGGATGTAGGGGCTAGAGGTGGTATTGGCCATGAGAGGGAGATGGTAGAGAGAGATGCCCCTCGATAGGTGCAACAGTGGAGGGATGAGATGACTGAGGGAGGAGAGGAGGAGATACCTCGGGGATAGACGCCAGTGGATATGATCCATATGCTGAGAGGGAAGGTGAGGACTCTCCAGACACAATTGGTAGTCATGTAGACCTAGACTGCAGAGAGCAATCAGGAGGTATTGAGATTACGAGGAGAATTAGCTACCTCCCAGCGTGAGGCTCTACATCAGTCTAGTCGAACAACATATTATGTGGTAGCGTACAGTGCAGTAGTGCCGACAGACAAACAAGTGGCTCCTTACTCACAGTATATGGCTAGATCAGAGGGAGCACAAACACCTTGATAGTTTGATGTTCTGCAGGCACCTCCTCCTCCACTAGGCGATGAGGGAGAGGGCCAGAACTAGATTGTTATAGGCTCTATGTTATGTTGTATACACCATTTTTTTAGTTTATGTGATTCTTTCCCCAATAGACATTATTTATGACAGTTTATATCATTTGTACCCCTTTGACATTGACATTTTGATGAGATATATACGACACGGGATTTGATCTAATTGTTCTTGTGTTGAGTATATGAGATATTTTATGAGATGTTCAGCTATATGCATTTTTCTACGTGTTTTTGTAAATGACTATATTTCTTTTCAGTATGTATGTAATGCAGATGAATATGGATGTTTTTATTTCTTTTTCATATGCAATATCTGATAAAAATGATGAGCTAATGATGTAAATGTTTTTTTTTTTCTTGCAATAATATGAATGCAAATGAATGCTTAATGAACTTATGGATCTATATATGATATACTCATGAATGTAGCTAACATCTCATTCAAAGATCAAAGAGAGAGATTATATTATGCTGAAATTAGTTGTTATGCACAAAATTAAGAATGAATGCAACCTAAAACTAAGTCACTGGATTTTAATTTGCTTTGTATCATCACTGAGGAGAAATGTAGGAATAAACATAAGCATCAAACCACGAAGAGCCATGATGACCTGAATGTCACGTCCTTTTTAATATAGAAAGCGAACATAAGCATCAAGGCATAAAGAGCCAAGATGACCCAAATGTTGCCAACATGAAAACACACCAGAAAAAATAGAGTTCCTTCCTTGTTATATGCAATATTGATTATCTTGTTTGCAATGATCCTTGTATCGTTCATATCCTAAGACAAATTAAGCATGTATCAAGATTGCATGATAAAGAAAGTTACTCAAAACAGACAAGGAAATGATTCGAGGTATATATGGTGAGTTCACCTTGATGTCAAGGCACTTATCACAGACACCCAGCTTATAAGATGTTTTTGGATCATCTGAATTACTCCTACAAGCAGAAAATAAATAAAAAAGTATCATGCCCCCAATCCTTGCTCCTCTTAGTCAAGATAGACTTCGTCAAGTTACTCAGAGGCAATAATAATCGAAAACCAAGTAAAAAGACAACATTAAAATAAAATTTCAATCAGAGCTCAAACAGTTTTTAGTGTTCTTAGTTTGTGTGTTTATTCAGTGGTAAAACTCTGTAGTGGATAAGAGACAGGTGACTGACTCAAATTGGATGACCTGGTACTACCGATAAAAAGATGACCTGATTGAACTGCTTAGGACATTTAAATTGATCAGTTGATTACCCTAAGACTAGGATATGGATGTGTTTCAAGCCATGAGGGTTCCAAGAAGAACCAAGGTGTCACGAAAGCGACTGAAGGATATATACAAGCTAAAGAAAAGATGCAGAAAAGAGGGAAATAAAGCAGTAAATACCAAATTTGTGTTGTTAGATGAAGCACTTCAGTACAAGAGGCACCTGTGTACTAGGTTTTCACCTTCTTGGCAAAGATTCTTTCTTTTTTTACTACAAAGGTGCTTGTTTACCAGGTTTTCACCAAGGCATTTTTCTTTCATATTTTGATTTTTTTGTTGTTTTCTCTTTTCTCTTTTTTTCTTTTTTTTTTTCAAGACTTTTTCTAATTTTTAGAATTTCTTCAGGACTTTTTCGTTGTACAGATTGTTGGAGCAAAGAATGCTAGGTGTAGAATTTATTCAAGTAGATGGTGTTGATCAATTCATGAAGTTGTTCTCCTTTTGATGTTGAGAGTTGATAAGTGCTAGAGCCAAAGGCAAAGGTAACGATGTAGGGACCCAGCCAGTTGAGTTCAAACTTTCCCTTTTGTTCTCGAAACTATTGATTTTAAGGCTTCTCTCTTAAAACAAGGTCACCAACCTAAAAAATATTTGTGTCAAACTTTCTTGTTATAACCTTTAGACATTCTCTTCTAATAAACTCTTAGATGATCGAATGCCACTTGTCGACGTTCATCTAGCAATTTGAGTTCTTGCAATCTAGATATTATGTGATCTTCATTAGTGACAAGGCCCTGCAGAGAAACTCTTAAAGAAGGGATTTCCACCTCTATACACAAGACCGCTTCAACCCCATATACCAGACCAAAAGGTGTAGCTCTTGTAGGTGTTTTGATGCTTGTTCAATAAGCCCATAATGTCAGATTGAGCTGCAAATGCCAATCCTTTTCAGATTGTTGACCATTCTGTGCAAGATAGTTAGTAGCATTTTTATTAGATGCTTCAACCTAGTCGTTACCTTGAGGGTAATATATAGAAGACCAATGCTATTTGATTTTTAACTTTTCATAGATCTCATCTATATCCTTGTTTTTGAACTACCCTCCATTGTCAGTCATGATTGAAGAAGGTATGCCATACCTACAGATAATATAGTTAAGAATGAACATAGCTACCTGTTTGTCGGTTGCTTTGATTAGCAAAACTGCTTTAACCCACTTGGTCAAGTATTCAGTTGCAATTATGATAAACTTGTGTCCATTGGAGGATACAAGATAGATTTAGCCGATGAGATCAAACGCCCATTGCTGAAAAGGCAAATGTGTGATAAAAAGGCATTAGCTCTCTTGCTGGAGCATGTATGAGATTCCCATGTAGGTGACATTTCTCACAAGTTTTAGCAAATTTTATAACATCTTTTTCCATATCTGGCCAATAGTAACCAACCCTCAGTAGTTTCCAAGCTAAAGTTAGACCGTTTGAGTGAGATCTACAAATACCTTCATGGACTTTAGATAAGGCATGTTGGGACTCTTCAGGTTCTAGACACCTAAGCAAAGTACTATCCAAACCTTGCTTATACAAATCATTAGCAATGATGACATACCGTGAAGAGTTTCAGATCAGGTTTCTTTTCTCATTACGAGTAAGGTTGTCAGAATAGTTTGGTCACGTAAGTAAGAGTAGATATGACTATAGCGAGATGAGTCATGTCCAATGATAGAAAAAATCATCTGGGACTCAGGGGAATCATAAGCAGGGTAATGAATCTCTTCCACCAGGAATTTATGGCGATATTCAAATTCTTGTAGCTGTGGTATAGATGCCAATGTAACCATAGCATCGGTTGCTCTGTTTGGTGATCTGGGAATCTGTTGAAATGATACAAAGGTAAAGTATTTCTTAAAGTCATCAACCATTCTTTTGTAGGGAATCAGTTTTTCATCTCGAGTTTGATATATATCATTGATCTAGTTGATTATTAGCTGAGAGTCACCATAAATGTATAACTCAACCACTTTCCATTCAATAGCTAGCTTTATTTCATGTACCAAGGCTTCATATTCTACAATATTGTTTGTACAAGGAAAGAGAATCTTGTATGCCTTTGGGATTGAGTATCTTTGAGGAGTGATAAAAAGAAGTCCAGCACCAAAACCTTGTTGAGTAAAAAACCCATCAAAGAACATTTTCCAGGATCGCCGAGTAAGGTGCATTATGGATTCATCTAGAAATTCTATGTGCAAAGGTTGATTGTCTTCAAGCAGAGCATCAACAAGTTGATATGCAATGACTTGTCCTTTGATAGCTTTGTGTTCTATATATTCAATGTTAAATTTTGTAAGTATCATAACCCACTTAGTAAATCTCCGTATAAGTGTTGCCTTGCTGAGAAGATATTTAAGTGAATCTATCTTAGCCACCAGTTTGATAGAGTGTGTTCTGTGATGTGAAGACCAATGCTAGACAAGCTTTCTTAATAATAGTATAGTTCATCTTAAAGGACACCAACGTCCGACTGATATAATATATAGCTCTTTCCTTTTTATTCTCATCCTATTGGGCCAAAAGTGCCCCCAGTGATGTATCATTAGTTGATATGTAGAGTATCAAGGGTTTTTTTTTAATTAGTGGCATTAAGATAGGTGGATTAGAAAGATATTCCTTGACTTGCTTTAGATGTTGTTCACAGTCTTCATCCCAGTTGTAGGTAACTCCTTTCCGTAAAGATTTTGTAAATGGTTGAGCTTTATTTGCAAGCTGAGAGATGAAACATCTTATTGATTGGAGCCACCCTTGTAGAGTCCTCATTTGACTAACATTCTTTGGAGGTGGCATGTCCATGATAGCTTTAACTTTTTCTGGGTCCACTTCAATTCCTTTCGCTGAAATAATGTATCCTAGGAGCTGACCAAACGTGACTCCAAATGCACATTTCTTTGGATTTAATATGAGTTTAATTTTTTTCATCTTGTCTAAGATTGGACCCAATTCTGAGAGATGTGTTGATCTTTTCATAGATTTGAGTAGAGTATCATCGATGTAGTCCTCCATGTTTTTGTGCATCATATCATGAAAAATTGTTATTATAGCTCTTTGATAAGTGGTACGTACATTCTTTAAGTTGAAGGGCATTACATTCTAGCAGAAATTTCCCCATGCACAGGTGAACGTTGTTTTCTCTTGATCCTCGGGTGTGATTTTGATATGATTGTATCCAGAAAAACCATCCATCAGAGAGTACATTTCATAACCAACAGTAATGTCCACTATCATGTCTATTTTGGGCAGTGGAAAATCATCTTTTGGACATGCTTTGTTTAAACCTCTGAAATATGTGCAAACACGTATTGACTTGTCAGGTTTGGAAATAGGTACAATATTAGATATCCACTTAGCATAATCAATTGCTCTAATGAATCCAACTTTTAGTAATTTTTCTAGCTCAACCTTAACAAGTAATTCCACATGAGGATGTATTTTTTGGAGTTTTTGATTGACAAGTTTAACTTTAGGAGCGATAAAAAGATGGAGCATTATGAGGTCGGGATCTAGACCCGGCATATCAGCATATGTCCATGCAAAACTGATCTTTTTTTTTCATGAAGAAATCAGCAAATTCTTTCAGTTCTTTTGTTGATAAGGATTGAGCTACATGTATGGTATGTTGAGCTTCTTTTGTTCCAATGTTCACTAGTTTTGTAGGTTCAATCATCACTGATGATCGCTCTTGAAAGTGATCAGGCAAAATACCAAGTATCTCACCTTCAGGTGCCTTAGAGAGTTTTTCACCATTAGGTACGTTCTTTATTTTTACTACTTTTGATTCTAACATCGCCACAATGTAGTTTTTGCCATTAGAACACTTTTTTTTATTTTTTTATTTTTTAGACTAAGATACTTGACATGTGTTGCTATCATGTTCTCACTTTGTTCACTGGTGGAAGACCCCATTTGTTTGACTGCATTAAGATAACAAACTAATGTATAGTCATTGGCAAAGGTGGGGATATTCGAGGGTTTATCTTGGAGAGTACAGTCAATAAGTGCAGGATGTACCAAGGATAAAGATTCAATAGGTTCAAGGGAATTCACGGTATTGTCTTCACAACCTCAAACTGACAAGTTGAGTTCTAGAAGACTACCTTGCGTAAGAGTCTCGAGACCAGGAAGAGTTAGAACATGATTATCAAAGTTTATGTTAGTATTTAGGGGACCTAACCCAATAGACCTACCACTAGCACTAGGCTCTACTTTGGACTAGACTACATATTGTGATTCAATATTAATAGGATTTTCAGACATAGTTTCGACATTCATGATGAAGTAGTCATAGTTTGGTGTCAAATACGTAGTGTCATAAATAGATCTTATTTCAAAGTGATCAGAGTTAGAAGATGAAGCCTCCGACTCCTCTTCAAGTGGCTTGGTGAAAGCATGTATAGTATCAATATCAACATCTTTGATGTTGCAAGTTTCTTCATGTTTTGGTTCAATTATCACTTGTATTTGACATACCCGTTGACATAACCTTGATGACTTTGTTAGTCTCCGTCATTTTTCCCATTCAACTTCCTCTGGGCTGATTGACCAGTCCTACTTCTCTAGCCTCCAATTCTTCATTTTTAGTCCCATATCTGATTTACTCTATCTTATTAGAGGGAGATATAGTTGGTAAAGAAATTTCTTATGCTTTTCCTTCTTTCAGCTGTTGTTCATAATCTTCTTGTCTTTTTAGTCTAATTTCCTCTATTTCCATTTGTAGCTTTAAGCGTATTATCTCTTGTTCTTTGTCTATGATATCATTAGGTCCTTCAGGAGTTTCTTTAGTATATGTCTCTGAGAGAGGCTCTGGACCCCATTCATACTCATTCAAGTTTGTTTCTGAATCCTCTACTTGCATTCTTCCCGTATATGTGACAGGAATGTTTAGCAGTGCAAACATGTTTTTAATTCCTTTTACCTCTTCTCTCATGTCTTCTGGAACATCTACTTCTTGTAGTGTGATTGTTGATACAGTTTGAACTTGATTACAAGTTGCTTCATCTCTCTTGATTGCCAGTTCTTCTTGTTCTTTTTCATACTCATCCTAAATTTGCTGAGTATTATTTCTGGTGATGTTGGAGGTAGTATCTTTTTTCTCCACTTAGGTTGTTGATGAGAAGTGTGTTTTTGACTTGATGACTCTGCTACATGGTATTCGAGTCCAGTTTTATCATTTGTAAGCTTAGTTTGTATCTTGATAGGTTCAATGATTCCTTCTTGGTGCTTTCCTAGAGGATCGGTACCTGAATATCCCATGCGTTGAATCATCTTATAGACTGGACCATATTGTTCAAGGGAAACATCACTGTGTTGTCTGTCTCTATTTTCACTCTCTTCTTTGAAAAGCCATTTGAGAATTATCGCCTCTTCTATTTCATCTACAAGGGAAGTAGAGGACTGTACAAAAATACGATCATAGATGACATTTGTATTTGAAGTTTGTGGTTTCATAGCCTCTGATGGTTTTCCAGATTGTCTCGGTGATGGTGGAAGAGACATCAATGAGAGTACAGGTTTTATTTTGTATCCATCCATGCTAATACAAGGGTATCAACACACTATTTTAAAGCATTACAGGTGTAGGTTGTATCAGCAAGAACACTGACTTCAACTCCATTGTAGGGAAATTTCAAGCACTGATGGTAAGTATATGGCACTGTTTGCATTTCATGAATCCATGGTCTACCCAACAAGATGTTGTAAGAGAGAGGAAGATAAAGCACCTGACAAATAACATCTCATTCTACAGTTCCCATCTTGATCGATAATAGTACTAGACCCTTAGAGGTTCTTTCTTTCTTCATTGTGAGCTTTGATTGTGATTTTCTTTGTTGGATCAATGACATTATCAGAAAATCCCAATTGCATTAGTAAATTGTAGGTACAAATTGATGCTCTGCAAAAAGGATTAGAAAATATGTTTGATGGCAACACACACAAGAGCACAAGAAACAAACATTAATGTTAGCAACAAAAGATTATCCTAAACAGGCATATCAAGAGAGATATTAAGCATGAAATAGAAAGCATATAAACATAGAATAAAATAGCTAATCAAGATGCTCATAGTTGCTCCTCCCTTGTTCCTCTCCTCTCCAAGTCCCAAATGAGTGTAGCTCTCAGCTTTTAGCACTAGCCATGGATGCCATATGGAGATTCAAGATAGTTGAATATGATAAGCAAATGCTATGCAAGTGTAGATAGTGATGCTATGAAAAAGCTCTATGCTAATGCCAGTATAACAACAATACTCTAATGCTTCCCTCTTTTTTGGCTTGAGGAGAAGGGTTCTATTTATAGAAGAAATGGGGAAATGAAGGGTTAAGATTGAATGGTTTAATCAAGGGCCAAGTTTGAAAGTTGGGGATCCATGTGCACAATTGGCACCAATAAAATGGTGACAAGTGTCAACATAGGATTGGGTTGAGAGAAGAGGTTGGAGGCATTAAAGGCCTGAGAAGACCTCATGGTTATCTAGAGGCTAAGGGTCAAGTCCAAATTAAGATTACCCACTGGATTAAGAGTTAATCCAAGGATAAACCTTTGTGCAAATGTTTAAGAGATAATCATGGTCAAAGCATTAATGGCCTGATGAGACCTTTGGGTTGGGTAGAGGTTGAGTCAAAACAAATGTTTTAACCATGTGGGAGGGTTTGAGGTAACCATTAATGGTTATTGGAGACTTTGGGGATTAAGTGGTTGAAGGTTGAAAGCCTTCAATGGTTATCAAAGACTTTGAGCCATTTAGTGGTTGAAGGTTGAAAGCCTTTAATGGTTATCAAAGACTTTGAGGGTTTGAGAAGTGACTTCCCTTTTGCTTAGGAATGTGACAAAGTTTAGAGAAGGGGTTAGGTTATTTAGAAGTGATTAGAAAATTCTAGAAGGGGTTTAGGCATGCAAGTGGATTTTGTAGGAAAATGCAAGTGGGAGAAATTTTGGTATTTTCAATTAAAATAAAATCATTTATTTCAATTAAATGGTGTAATTTGCATTTGGATAAATATTCAAATAAATATTAATTTATTTAAATGAGAAAAATGAAGATAAAGCATTAAAATGCTTGAAGACTTTGAGGGAAACCATTAAAGGCTTGAAGACTTTAAGGAAAACCATTAAAGTCTTAAGAAGACTATAGAAGGAAGCCATCAAGTTTGAAGACTTTAAAGCCATCAAGTTTGAATACTTTAAGGGAAACCATTAAAGGTTTCAAGTGGGTGAGGATAAATAGGATTTTAAATAAATAATTTATTTAAAATAGTTGTGCAACTTGCATTTGTAGGAAAATGCAAGTGGGTGAGGATAAAGGTGATTTAAATAAATTATTTATTTAAAATAATTGTGCAACTTGCATTTGTAGGAAAATGCAAGTGGGTAGAGGATAAAGGTGATTTAAATAAATTATTTATTTAAAATAATTGTGCAACTTGTATTTGTAGGAAAATGCAAGTGGGTAGAGGATAAAGGGGATTTAAATAAATGTTAATTTATTTAAATGTGAGATGTGGGATTTTGGGGGATTTAGATAAATATTAATTTATTTAAATGTGAGAGAATATTTA
The DNA here is from genome assembly GCF_030272615.1 of Cryptomeria japonica. NCBI lineage: Eukaryota > Viridiplantae > Streptophyta > Pinopsida > Cupressales > Cupressaceae > Cryptomeria > Cryptomeria japonica. The sequence continues at coordinate 577,914,674 of NC_081406.1, forward strand.
ATTAAATAAATATGATTTATTTATTTAATTAATGGTCTGAATTTGGTTAAGTGAATTAAATCAAATAAATTGAATAATTTATTTAATTAATAGGAGAAGAGGGTTAAGATGAATTAATTAAATATTAATTTAATTAATTATTAATTGATGGTTAAATAATCAAATAAATACTAAGTATTCATTTAATTAAGTGGACAGATTTATGTGACTACACAAATATTCAACCCAGCACCTCCATCTATCAAAACACATTTGACTCGGTGCTTATGGATCATAGCTTCAATGTGCAATGGTTGGTTATGCGGATGATTCAAGGAATTGACATCTTCTTCAAAGAAGGATAGGTAGTGAGGTGAAGTCAAGTGACCTACCATAGATTGAAACCGACCCACATCTAAGTCTTTAGGGATGTCAGTAGCAAGCAAATCTTTGTCCAGAATCTCTCTATGACCAGAAGAGATTTTAATTAGTTAAAGAATGAAGATTTGAGCGGTAGTTCGTTTTAATTGTTCAACAATGCTATAACTAGAAGAAGATGATGAAGCCAGCTATTTGGATTTAGCCATGATCGTATCTGGTTGTTTGCTTGAAGAAGCTGGTAGGTTTGATGTTGTCAACAAATTTGATGATGTTTCATCAAGGGAGGATAAAGGTGATTTAAATAAATTATTTATTTAAAATAATTGTGCAACTTGCTTTTGTAGGAAAATACAAGTGGGTGGAGGATAAAGGTGATTTTAAATAAATTATTTATTTAAAATAATTGTGCAACTTGCATTTGTAGGAAAATACAAGTGGGTGGAGGATAAAGGTGATTTAAATAAATGTTAATTTATTTAAATGTGAGAGGTGGGCTTTTGGGGGAATTTAAATAAATATTAATTTATTTAAATGTGGAGAAGATTTAATCAAATAAATATGATTTATTTATTTAATTAATGGTCTGAATTTGGTTAAGTGAATTAAATCAAATAAATTGAATAATTTATTTAATTAATAGGAGAAGAGGGTTAAGATAAATTAATTAAATATTAATTTAATTAATTCATTAATTGATGGTTAAATAATCAAATAAATACTAAGTATTCATTTAATTAAGTGGACAGATTTATGACTACATTTGCCCCTCTTTGAGACGGTGCAGTTTATCGCGTCGTTTCAAAGAAAGAAAAATAGGTGTGAAGAAATGCCCCATAAAATGTAAATTTAATGGGTGGTATGCCCCCTCGAGAGATGGGCCGAATTTTATTATTATTATTATATTTTTTTTTTTGAAAAATCGGGCGGTCTCTCGAAAAAGAATGAGAAGTGGAGGGGATGTAGAATAGAAGAAATTAGAACTAATGATGAAAGAATGGGAGAAAATGAAGTGAATATGAAGAAACAACAAGCCAGCGAGTACCCTGAGGTCATGCAAGAGATACATAGCAGATATAGTGTGGGGTTTGGATTGATGCTATGCAATTGATCAAAATTGGTTGGACAATCTGGTGCAATCGGTTTAATTGCCCCGGTCAAGTCAAAGCGTGACAGTTGATGTCAGTTGTTTGCTTGGACATGATAAAGTCTGAGTAAGTGAATCAAAGTGACCTGTTGGTGACTTAGACAATTGATGTAATTGTCCGATGAAGTCAAGGTATATGAAGCAAAATACTTGTTGAGATGTAGACAATTGATGTAATTGTCCGTTGTGATTGTGTTTGATTGGTTTGATCAATTGATAATGTGTGCGTGTGATGGATGGTTGTGGGGAATCATGGCAACCCCGTTGAGACTAGGTCATTATGATAAATGCCTGATGTAGTCTAGGATTACCATGATCGATTACCTGTTGAGACCCGAAGATACTTGATCAGAGTATCTGTTGATAGTCTAGGTGTGTGGGAGTATTTGTAGGAAAATGCAAGTGGGTAGAGGATAAAGGTGATTTAAATAAATTATTTATTTAAAATAATTGTGCAACTTGTATTTGTAGGAAAATGCAAGTGGGTAGAGGATAAAGGTGATTTAAATAAATGTTAATTTATTTAAATGTGAGAGGTGGGATTTTGGGGGATTTAAATAAATATTAATTTATTTAAATGTGAGAGAATATTTAATTAAATAAATATGATTTATTTATTTAATTAATGGTCTGAATTTGGTTAAGTGAATTAAATCAAATAAATTGAATAATTTATTTAATTAATAGGAGAAGAGGGTTAAGATGAATTAATTAAATATTAATTTAATTAATTATTAATTGATGGTTAAATAATCAAATAAATACTAAGTATTCGTTTAATTAAGTGGACAGATTTATGTGACTACATTTGCCCCTCTTTGAGACAGTGCGGTTTATCGCATCGTTTCAAAGAAAGAAAAATAGGTGTGAAGAAATGCCCCATAAAATGTAAATTTAATGGGTGGTATGCCCCCTCGAGAGATGGGCTGAATTTTGTTGAAAAATCGGGCGATCTCTCGAAAAAGAATGAAAAGTGGAAGGGAGGTAGAATAGAAGAAATTAGAACTAATGATGAAAGAATGGGAGAAAATGGAGTGAATATGAAGAAACAACAAGCCAACGAGTACCCTGAGGTCATGCAAGAGATAAATAGCAGATGTAGTGTGGGGTTTGGATTGATACTATACAATTGATCAAAATTGGTTGGACAATCTGGTGCAATCGGTTTAATTGCCCCAATCAAGTCAAAGCGTGACAGTTGATGTCAGTTGGTCGCTTGGACATGATAAAATTTGAGTAAGTGAATCAAAGTGACCTGATGTGACTTAGACAATTGATATAATTGCTCGATGAAGTCAAGGTATATGAAGCAAAACACTCGTTAAGATGTAGACAATTGATGTAATTGTCTGTTGGATTGTTTTTGATTAGTTGATCAATTGATAGTGTGTGCGTGTGATGGATGGTTGTGGGGAATCAGGGCAGCCCCATTGAGACTAGGTCATTATGATAAATGTCTGATGTAGTCTAGGATTACCATGATCGATTACCTATTGAGACCCGAAGATACTTGATCAGGGTATCTGTTGATAGTCTAGGTGTGCGTGAGTTGATGTACCGATGCAGATAGAGTAACTTTCTTGACTTATTGGATGACTTAGGATAGGAAACACAATCCCTCCTATTTAGAGATGGATGGTGATGAACGTGGCTTGATTAGGTTGATTGGGACACGATGTAGGGTATGTGATGGTGATTATCGAGATGGGGAGGGTGGGGAGGGGTTCAATGTTAGATAGAAGAAATGGAGGACCTATTACATTCCTATGGAAGAAGAGGAAAATAGAGTATCCATTGTCATTACTATGTATGAATGATATGCAGCTATTTATGAATGTATGGATGGATGGAATGCAATATATACAAATGAGATGGAATGATGATCCATGGTGCTTTATTTTTCATCATTGAGCTTTAAAATGTTGTAAGAAAATACAAGCAACTTGACATAAAGATTCAAGATGACCAAAGTATTTCTTACATGGATTTTGATATAGCAAGTTAATACAAGCAACTTGATATAATGGATCAAGTTGACCTAAGTATTGCTTGCTGAACAGGCAAGGATTATCTCCTTTCATGCATGACTTGGATCGTCCTCCTTGATCTTAGGTTGATCATATCCTGAGACAAGTGCATACCGTAATAAGAGATAAAACCTTTATCCAGTTTGGATGAGGTAGGAGGAACCAAAGAAAAAGCATTGTACCTGCAAACAAACAGTATATACATAAAGAATAAAGAATATGGATCCTTGGTAATGGTTCATGCTCATATGGTCGAGGTATACGCTGTAGTCAGCAAGCCATAGTGATCCATGACTGCATTTGGCATAAGATCACGTAGCTCAATGAACTTCCCACGTAAACACCATTACTACATGCCCCAGAACTTCATCGGAAATAATGCGCAAACGATACAAAACAATGCTGCAAGATCCTGATACAGATAAATGAACGATTGTACTCACAAATCAACCAAGTATTTGATAGCTTAACATAATTTTCTTGTCAAAGAAAACGTCACTTTTGTCTTTGTTTTGGTAAGGAAGGATGCATCCTTGTTGAAGACAGTTTGATTGTTGATGTTGATTGTGTGGTTGATTGGTAAATGGTCATTGTGTGAGTAGTTTGTCAATGTTTATTTTGGTATCTGCATGGATGGGTATGTACAAGGTGTTGCCATGTTTTTGTGTGATTTTTCAATGGTTTTGTCGATGTTTTTAGATTTTGAATTGTTTTGAATGTTTTTGGTATTTTTGCAAGATATTTTTGAATGTTTTTGGATTTTTGATGATTGTTTGAATGAAGAACTTAATGAATCATAAGACAATTTAGAATCCACTTCCATCAATAGATTAAAGGCATTGCCCCCAGTTTTAGACATGACTATGAAAAAGCGGGATGCAAGATGTATGGAGTACTATCATAATTGCAGAGGAATAACAAGCCATGTTTTTTAGATGGATGGATGTATGTATGAAGTAGATGTGATCGCAACAAGTCTGAAAGACAATGGAGCCATAGCCTTTACGAGTGGCGCCTTTTTGCCAGGTTTTCACCACCGTACTTACCCAAGGTGCCACCAGAGTGGTTGTTCACCGTTTGGATGCATGATTTTTCTTTACTTTTTTTGAATGTTTTTGTATTTTCTTCAGGACATTTTTCTGAATGTTTTTGGTATTTTCCGATATGCAGGGGAGCCTGATGCTCTGTACAGCTTAGGTATAAAATCATTTGAGGTGCATGCTGTTGATTGGATCTGCAAGCAGTTCTCCTTCTAATGTAGCCAACTAATATGCCCCGGACCCGAACACAGCAGTGACAACATATGGGCCCAGCCAGTTTGATTCAAACTTGCCTTGATGTTCTCGGTTTGGTTGGTTGCGAGGATTCTCTCATAGAACAAGATCACCTACCTCAAATGTACGAGGTCTAACTCGGTGATTGTAGCTTCTGCTCATACGCTGCTGATAGGCTTTGAGATGGTTGTATGCAGCTTGTCGCTTCTCATCAAGTAACTCTAAGTCCTAAAGACGTGAGACTCTGTAAGCTTCATCATCAATGAGATTGTGCAAGGAAACCCATAGTGACGGTATCTCGACCTCAATAGGCAAGATAGCTTCTGCACCATAGACCAATGAATAAGGAGTTGCACCTGTAGGGGTTCGAATGCTAGTTCGATATGCCCATAGCGCTGGATTTAGTTGAACATGCCAATCATGGTTGGCATCATTGACTGTCTTTTTGAGGATTCTTAATATGTTTTTATTGGATGCTTCGGCCTGACCATTGCCTTGTGGGTAATAGGGGGTGGAAAAGCGGTGTTGGATATGAAATTTCTCACAAAGTTCACGGACATCCTGATTTTTGAAAGGGAGACCGTTATCTGTGATGATGGACATGGGCACACCATACCGGCAGATGATGTAGTTGAGGATGAATGAGGCGATCTGCTTGCCGGTGACTTGGGTAAGTGGAATAGCTTCAATCCACTTTGTGAAATATTCGGTGGCGGTAATAATGAATTTGTGGCCATTGGATGAAGATGGATGAATCTTACCCACGAGGTCAAGGCCCCATTGATAGAAAGGCCATGGTGTCATGATTGGTTGGAGTTCCTGGGTTGGTGCATGTATCAGGTTGCCATGAACTTGGCATTTCTTGCATTTTCTGACAAAGTAGTAGGAATCTTTTTCCATAGATGGCCAATAATATCCAGCTCGCAGGAGTTTCTTGGCGAGTGATGGACCACTTGAATGAGTCCCGCAAATTCCTTCATGTACCTCTTCCAAAGCCTTTGTTATCTCACCTTGTTCCAGACATCGAAGGAGAGTACCATCAAGACCGCATCAGTATAGGGTTTCGGCAATAATGGTATATCGAGCAATTTGGCGAATGAAGGTTTTTCGTTGGTTATTCGATTGGTTGGGAGGAAGGGTATGATCGCGAAGATAGGTGTAGAACTCACCGTACCATGGGGATTTAGGACCGACAAGGCGACATATCATCTCGAATTTAGCGATATCATAAGCGAGGATCCAAAGCTGTTCGACCAAGAACTCATAACGTGTTGAATTCTGTGGAAGATCTAGGAGAGATGCGATGGTAGCCATAGCGTCAGCAGCTCGATTCTGATCTCTTGGTATCTGCTCAAAAGTGATAGTAGTAAATGATGTCTTTAGAGTGTCCACCATTTGCTTATATGGCATGAGTTTATCATCTTTGGTCTGATATTCATCAGTTGCTTGTCGAATGACTAGTTGGGAATCGCCATATACTTGCAGTTCTTGTAATTTCCATTGGATGGCTAACCCGAGTCCTGTGATCAAGGCCTCATACTCGGCTATATTGTTTGTGCATGGAAATGTGAGCCTGTAAGACTTCAGGATGCTATCACCTTAAGGTGTGATAAACAGAATGCCTGCCCCCGAGCCGTGCCTAGTGTATGAACCATCAAAATATAGTTTCCATGGTTGTGCTGCTGTGATCATGAATATCTCCTCATCTGGAAAATTGGAAATAAGAGGATGATCGCCTGTGAGTGGTGCATCGGCCAACTGATTTGCAATAACGTGACCTTTGATAGCTTTACGGTCTACATACTCAATGTCAAATTCACTTAGAATCATCACCCATTTGGCCAAGCGGCCTGTCGATGCTGCTTTGTTAAGTAAATACTTGAGTGGATCAATCTTTGCAATGAGTTGTACCTTGTTTGTTAACAGATAGTGTCTCAATTTTGTGGCTGCTAAGATTACTGCTAGGCAAGCTCACTCAATAGGGGTGTAATTGAGTTCATAGCCTACCATTGTGTGAGAGATGTAGTAAACAACACACTCTTTTCCTTCTGTATTATGTTGTGCCAATAGTATACCCAATGTTGTACTTGTTGCTAAGATATAGAGTAACAACGGTCTACTTGGATCTGGTGGGATCAGCAATGGTGGATTCATGAGATAGTCTTTAAGCGTCTGAAATGCTTGCTGGCATCGGGCATCCCACTGAAAGCGGATGTTCTTGTGTAGCAGGTATGTGAATGGGTGACACTTATCAGCCAATTGTGCAATGAATCTTCGGATGGATTGAAGTTGTCCTTGTAATGTCCTTAGCTGACTGATATTCTTTGGAGGTGGCATGTCCATGATTGCTTTTACCTTTGCTAGGTCGACCTCAATGCCTTTGCTTGAGACAATGTATCCTAGAAGCTTCCCAGAGGTCACTCCAAAGACACATTTCTTTGGGTTGAGTCGAACATGGTATTGTTCCAGTCTATCAAAGATTTTATCTAAGATGTGGAGATGTCCTTTTCTGGTGAGTGATTTTGCTAGCAAGTCATCCACATAATCTTCCATCATGGTATGCATCATGTCATGGAAGATGGTGGTCATTGTTCTTTGATAGGTTGCTCCTGCATTCTTGAGGCCGAAAGGCATTACATTCCAGCAATATGTGCCCCATGGACATGTGAAGGCTGTCTTATGTTGATCTTCTGGTGCGATCTTTATCTGATTGTATCCTGAAAATCCATCCATGAATGAAAGCATGGCATGTCCTGCTGTCAGATCCACTATGATGTCGATATTTGGAAGGGGGAAGTCATCCTTAGGACATGCCTTATTCAGATCTCTGAAGTCAGTACAAATGCGAATGCCCCCTTTTGGTTTGCCAATAGGCACAATATTGGAGATCCACTCCGAGTAATCAATTGGTCTAATGAAACCAATGTCTAGGAGTTTCTTGAGTTCTATTTTGACTAGCACTGCAATCTTTGGATGCATCTTACGAAGCTTCTGCTTGACAGGTTTGGCCCCTTCTGCTACAGTAAGGTGATGCATGACTAAATCAGGATCAAGCCCAGGCATGTCTGCATATGACCATGCAAAGTTGATTTGACGCTTCTGGAAGAACTCTATAAATTTAGGTTGTTCCTTTTGAGTGAGAAGAGATGCCAGATGTATGATATGTGGATTTTCAAGAGTCCCCACATTGTACTCTTTGGTTTCCTCTATGAGAATCATGGATCGTTCCTGTTGTGTACTATCAGGGAGAATGTCAAACCCTTCATCCTCAGGCGCCTCAGAGAGGTTTTCACCGTTGGATACGCTCTTTCTTTTTACTTTTGTCGGATCAAACAGTGCCACAGTGTGGTTTTCACTGGAAGATCCATGTTTTATTGTTATATTTTTGCAGCTGAAAGGTTTGGCATCCGCCCTGAAGTATGCTACGCTATTAAGTTCAATGGCGAATCCAGCTTTGTGATCCCCGCTTGGTAGGTTATCCCTTAATTCCAAAAAGTCAATGATAGCCTTATCGTTTTGGAAGAAGTCAAGACATGGGGGATTTGGTTGGTTCCATTCGATGAGTTCAGGGTGGATAATGGGCATTACTTCATTGATTAGGTTAAGTGTGTTAGATGTATCAGTGAGGGTTAAGACATTATGATGAAGGTCGTTAATGGTACTCTCCCTATTAGAATCAGGCGTAGGATGAAACGTAGGGTCTGTGGAAGACGTTTCCAGCTCAGGAACCCAAGTGGTCTTTATCTGTGCTTCTCCGTAAACAGGGATATCTTTGCGTGGTGGAGGTGGTGATGTGTCTTCCTCATCTGAAGTGTTAAGCTGTACAGAATCAAATTCCCACTCATGTGAGTCAGTCGCTGAATCACTTTCCAGCATCCGATTACTATACCATACTGGGATGTCTTTTGAGTTAAATACTGCAAGTGTGATTGGTTGGTGTACCTTTGTAGTGATCGGTGCTACAGGAATTTTGATGGGGATAAAAGAATCTGGCATAGGAAGTATCGGCAGTGTTGACTCAGTGGCTTCTGCGGGAACTGCTGGTACCATAGATGCTGCTGCAGGTTCTGATACAGTTGCTGCTGCTAATGGTACTATGGATGTAATGGCTGTTGCGAATGGGATTACTGGTTTGATTGGTGGGATGATTGGTATTGTAGATGGTTGTGTTGGGGTTGTGAGCCTCGATGGGGCAGTCGGGATGGTGCTTGAGGCTGCTTTAATGATGAAAGGTGTCCTTTTTGCAGTAGGTTGACATAATGGTTTGCTGGGTTTTCCTTTGAATCTGAGTTTAGGAAAGATTTCTTTCTCAAAGCCTAGGCCTGTATTACCTTTGGGCTTTAATTCTGGCAGCAGAGGTTCATGTCGTCCTTGTTTGCAATATCCTAAAGCACTCTGACCATCATACCCCATTCTTTGCATAATGAGGAGGCCTTTGCCATACTGATCCATAGGAAGTTTAACTTGTGGTAGATCAGTGGTGATGGGATCTTTATAGATCCATTTTGCTAAGTCCTCATCTTGGGTTTCTTCTTCTTGACTCTTTCCAAGGATGAAAGGCGTCAACGCACATGCAGGCGTGATTAGTGGTTGCTGGAGTAACTGTTGTGGTTTACCATGTGTTCTAGGAGAAGTGGGCATCTGTCCCACACAAAAGAGTTGACTCGAGTTGTATTCCCCGAGACCTTCCTCTGCTATTTTCATCTTAAGCTTTTCTTCCTTTGGTATAGTGGTGTTCGAACTGGCAAGAGAGGCTGGACTTATATATGATGTGGAGGAAATGGCTTCTCTATTATTAGGAACAGTAATCTCTGGTTGATGGCTGATATTATGGCAAAATGCAAAGGGGTTTGCATCGCCCAGAATTGTGATCTCTACACCATTATGTGGGAACTTGATACATTGATGGTAGGTAGATGGAATGGCTTGCATGGCATGTATCCAAGGTCTCCCTAATAATAGATTGTATGGCAGAGGAAGGTCCAGAACCTGACAAATGATGTGCTTTACCACGGGGCCCACTCGGATTGGTAGTACCACACCTCCTTTGGATGAACGCTCCGCATCGTCATAGGCTTTGATTGTGATCTTCTGACGAGGATCCACTGATTCGACCGCATATCCCAATGCTGTGACCAACTGCAGTGTGCAAATATTCAGGCCTGCTCCATTATCGATCAAGACTCGCTTGATCCTATGCTGGTTAATAAATCCTTCGATGTGGAGTGAGGCATTATGTGGTTGTTGGAAGGAAGAGTTGTCACTTTCAGAAAAAGTGAGACAAGGTGATGACTTTAGACTTCCAACCATGGCTTGAAATTGGTCCGTATTTAGATTTGCGGGGACTGACGCTTCTTGGAGTGCTTGATCCAAGATAGTTTTATGAGATGGCGATAGACGCAAAAGCTCTAAAATGGATATAAGTGCAGGGGTTTTGTCTAATTGTTCCACAAGATTGTACTGCTTTGGGATGGAGGTGGTGCCTTGTGGAGCTGCCTTGATGGTAACTTTTCCACGATGTGTAACAACATTGCAATTTGAGTTGGGATTTTTGAAGGTTATGGTTGCAACTTGTTCATTAGCATCATATAGATGATTTACAGTGTAATTATATGTAGCCTGCGTATAATCAGTGGTATCAGTGCCTCGTCTGGAAGTGGAAGGATCCCTTTGATCTTGTGATGGAAGTGGATTTTTGAACATCAGATGATCATTATTGGTTGTTTTTGGGTTATGTCCTTCAATTTCAATTTCTCCTCGATCAATAAGATCCTGAATGAGATCTTTCAATCGATGACAATTACTTGTCTTGTGTCCTCTCCCTTGATGGAATTCACAGTGTTCAGTATCTCTCCACCATGCTGGTTTGACCTGAGGCTCATAGTTTGATAGCTTAGGTAGAGTGACCAAATTTTGAGAAATGAGTTGTCGCAATACTGTTTCAATGGGTTCCCCTAAGGGAGTGTATGTGCGTTTTTGTTTTTCCTGACAAGGTCTTGGTTCATCGTGAGATGTGATGCGACCTTGATTTGTAGGACCATTTGTGTTGTTCTGAGGTGGAGGATTCTGTCCTACAAACCGAACCACAGGTTGTGCGTTTTGGATAGTCCTGGCATCCACAACCCCATCATTGACGATATTCTTGTTTTTATTCCAGAAGCTTGGTTTATCACTATTGAAGCGTGGGCGAGGACCATCTTTTGGTTCATTAAAGATTTTGATGAGTCCTTTCTTGATAAGTGCCCTTTCACATTTCAAACCCTTGGTGATCATATCATTAAAAGAGTTTGTGTCTTTGACATCCAGGTGAAATTCCATTTCTTCGTTTAAGTTGGAAATGAATATTTCCACTAGTTCTCGTTCAGGTAACTGAAGAGAACGTCTGCTAGACATTTGGCACCATCGTTGCAGGAATACTGAGAATAGTTCACCTGGTTTTTGTTTAGTGTTGCACAGATCAGCCATGGTAATGTCGCATTCAATGTTATGAGAGTAATGAGCTAGAAACTTCTGGATGAGTTCCTCAAATGTTCTAATGCCACCTGGTAGTCGGAAAAACCATGATGTGGTTGTTCCTCCCAAGCTTTGGGGAAAAAGGCGCATTAGGTATGTGTCTTCATATGCTACTTCGAGACAAGCGGAATGAAATTCTCGGACATGATTGCGGGGATCCCCCTTTCCTCTATATTTTTCAAATTTTGGTGTTTCGAATCCTCATGGAAATGGTGGCATGTAAAGATTCCTATCAAAAGGATAGGGATAGATGTCATTGAGTGAGAATTGATTAGTCTTGACACCACTATGAAGCTGTTGGGTGAGATTCTCGACTTGTTGCCGCAACATCTCCATTTCATTTGGAGGAGGAGGTGGTGGGTTACCTCGAGGAATGTTATATCTGATGGGATCTCTACCTCTTTCCTCTTCATGGTGACTTTGTCTTTCTGATGCTTGTCTTAATTGGGCAAGATCAAAGTCAGAGGGGAGTTTTGCTCCTTCTTGAGCAAGTCTTAAGAAGTGAGCATCCGCATTGCTCTTAGGTATTTCGTCAAAAAGTCTGTTAAAGAGAGGGTTATGCTGAGCCCTTTCTATTGTTGTAGGAGTGGGAGTACTTGGGTTTTCGTCATCTGCATTTCCTCCAAGTGCTTCTTGAAATTCATTGAGATTTTCCTCTTCTTCTTCTTCCCTTTCTATTTCTCGTTGCCTTGACTGTGATTGGATTTGAGCCATTTTGCTTGCAAGCTTTTGTTGAAGTTGATTGAAGATGATGATGAGTTGTTTGATGAAATGAAAGGTTGATGGTTGGTGAATTGTGTTGCACGTGGATCTCTAGCACTTTTAAGGTGGATGTAACCAAAATTCCTTCTTTGAATTGCTTGTTTGTTTGATAAGTTTTGATGTGATAAGGTGTAGAGAAATCTGAGATGTGTTACAGATTTAACTACCTAGTAATGAGAGGATTCACTCATGAACTAGTTTTAACCTGCGTAGATGTGTCTCTTAGGATGAGCTTATCCTAGATGTAGAAACAATCTAAAAAGTGATGTGATGCGTTTGATTCAAGCAATATCTAAAAAGAGAACTTGGAGCAAGAACCTCTCAATGTTTTGAGAGTTGGAATGGATTGATGATGAAGTGATGATGTATGAGTGAGATAATGGATGAAATGTTTTCAACTTCAATAAAAACTTTGTGTTACAAATGGGAAAAACTCTACCTCTTCCCTTTCGGGTGTTGGTGGTATTTCTCGAGCTGTGTTGTATGTGATACAGGCGTTTGGGAAGAAGTTGGGATTAATCTTTCCTCCTTGGTTTTTGTGATAACTTAGAGCTCTATATTGCATAAAAGCTCTGCGGTTCAATGATTCGGAATCAAATTCGTTTGTTTTTCCTTGAAGGTAGAGACGCATGTGACGCAGAAAGACTCTATGTGAGACAAATATTTGTCTATTTATATAGAAGAATTTCCTCCTTTTTATCAAAGCCTTTGAGCTCAATGGTCTTCTTTTCAAGTTGATATTCTGATGACGCTTCTTCTTTTGCAAGATGTGAAGAATGGTCATAAAATTTGACTTTTTGTTGTTTGTACCTTGTTTTTGATGTTTTTGGTTGTTTTGACAGATGTTTGGTTGGATGAATACTTTGTTTTTGGGATTGATTTTCTGATTTGATGTTTCTTTGACAAGAAAACAAAGCAAGCACACAAACACCAAAATGTTGCCTCAAAGGCACAAATGAGTATGGGTCTAGATCAACCCAATCTTTGGACTTGTATATGACCCTTCCTTTAGATGTATTTTAAGGTGTATTTCCAAAGCCTGAAGTCGGCTCAATTTGCACTTGGTCTTTAAAACGAACACACTGAACAAACATTTTTTATCCCTAAGGTCAAATGGCCAGTTGTGATAAATTTAGCCCACATCTTGATATTTCTTCGACTTTGGTACTACATACCTTATGAATCCCGCCGTGGCAGGTAAGGATGTGATATACTAAGTCTTGCACGAGCATAACAAATAGATGATCCCTATGATGGGGGAGTCACCACTTTTATCAAGCCACAAGTGACTTTTCAAAAAGCTATGTTTCTACGCAAGGAAATATGTATGGTGAGTATCTTGGGAGCAAAACCATCTATGCTCTTGCACTAAATTATATCGCAAATATTCTCAATCAATAGAACGGGTGGGCCACTACTTAAAGGTGTTTAGTAATGTTCGATGTTTTTGGACATAAGTTCATTCTGCAGTGACTCACTTAAGAGCCTTGTAACTGGTGGTGGGGCCTATTTGTCCTTTCGGCCAGTTACACTGTAGGAACAGCTATACCCAAGGCTACAACTTTCGCTCTCACCTGATTTCTATAGCGGCTTGAAGGATTTACCGCTCGAGGTCATTCCCAAGAGTATCGATCCCTTGGCAGGCCTCTCTTAAAAAGATAAAATTTTGAGTGTTACTAACACTTTTCTCTTGCACCTAGAACCACGAAAGCCAAGGGAGAGGATAGTGTGTGTTAGAAGTAGGACCACTCGACCAACTCTTTGCACAAATGTGCCAAGCACGAAAAACACTTGTTCTTTTAAATCTGTCATTGCAATGTGATCTAACTATTTGGAGATGTTGCTCCAACAGTCATGGTGTTCTTTTTAACTTCAAAGGCAAAATATTTTGAGTAAACTAGAATTTGAAAATCTTGGTCAACTTAATGAAAAACATGTCTTGCTTGAAGTAAAATTGTTTTTGAGCTTGAAGGAAAAATGGCTTGTTCTTTTTAGATTGCCCCCAAAACAAAGTGTTGATTATAAATTTCTTTTAAGTTGATGCAAGAAAATAAATTTTGTTTTGTTGATTTTAAGCACCAAAACGAAGTTTGTTTCCTAACTTGCAAGAAATAAAGTTGTTTTGTATAAGTTTGTGGTTCTTTTTACCTTGGAACAATGAAATTCTTTTTAAGAGCCCCAAACAAATGTGTGATTCTTTTTTTTAAAAGCCCAAATTTGAAATGTGAAGTTAATTTTAAACCAAAATAAAAAGTGAATTCATTTTTTTTTAAACCAACTTCAAAAACAAGTTAGTAAGAAATATAAATCTACTTTTTAATCTAATTTAAATCTGCACAAAAGAGAAAAATAGTTAGTAAAATCCGCCTATTTGGTGGGCTTCTACAAGCCTAATTTTTTATTTTTTTTTGGTTACAAGGTGATTTGTACAATGTTCTATTACAATAGCGCTAGTCTACATTTGAACAGAGGCACTATTAACACAAACGCACTAAAAGAAAGGGAAAGACAGAGAAGGCAAAAGCATTGAAACAGGGTGAATAGCGCCAAAATAATGTCAAACGCACCAAAACAATGTCAAAAGCGCAACCTGTGTGACATTTTCAACATTCAAACATGTTATTGGTTAAAAAAAAAAGTTGATCTTTTTGGTGTTTGGATTCACGTCGGGTTCACCAAATGATGCTTTGCAAAAAGGATTAGAAAATATGTTTGATGGCAACACACACAAGAGCACAAGAAACAAACATTAGTGTTAGCAACAAAAGATTATCCTAAACAGGCATATCAAGAGAGATATTAAGCATGAAATAGAAAGCATATAAACATAGAATAAAATAGCTAATCAAGATGCTCATAGTTGCTCCTCCCTTGTTCCTCTCCTCTCCAAGTCCCAAATGAGTGTAGCTCTCAGCTTTTAGCACTAGCCATGGATGTCATATGGAGATTCAAGATAGTTGAATATGATAAGCAAATGCTATGCAAGTGTAGATAGTGATGCTATGAAAAAGCTCTATGCTAATGCCAGTATAACAACAATACTCTAATGCTTCCCTCTTTTTTGGCTTGAGGAGAAGGGTTCTATTTATAGAAGAAATGGGGAAATGAAGGGTTAAGATTGAATGGTTTAATCAAGGGCCAAGTTTGAAAGTTGGGGATCCATGTGCACAATTGGCACCAATAAAATGGTGACAAGTGTCAACATAGGATTGGGTTGAGAGAAGAGGTTGGAGGCATTAAAGGCCTGAGAAGACCTCATGGTTATCTAGAGGCTAAGGGTCAAGTCCAAATTAAGATTACCCACTGGATTAAGAGTTAATCCAAGGATAAACCTTTGTGCAAATGTTTAAGAGATAATCATGGTCAAAGCATTAATGGCCTGATGAGACCTTTGGGTTGGGTAGAGGTTGAGTCAAAACAAATGTTTTAACCATGTGGGAGGGTTTGAGGTAACCATTAATGGTTATTGGAGACTTTGGGGATTAAGTGGTTGAAGGTTGAAAGCCTTCAATGGTTATCAAAGACTTTGAGCCATTTAGTGGTTGAAGGTTGAAAGCCTTTAATGGTTATCAAAGACTTTGAGGGTTTGAGAAGTGACTTCCCTTTTGCTTAGGAATGTGACAAAGTTTAGAGAAGGGGTTAGGTTATTTAGAAGTGATTAGAAAATTCTAGAAGGGGTTTAGGCATGCAAGTGGATTTTGTAGGAAAATGCAAGTGGGAGAAATTTTGGTATTTTCAATTAAAATAAAATCATTTATTTCAATTAAATGGTGTAATTTGCATTTGGATAAATATTCAAATAAATATTAATTTATTTAAATGAGAAAAATGAAGATAAAGCATTAAAATGCTTGAAGACTTTGAGGGAAACCATTAAAGGCTTGAAGACTTTAAGGAAAACCATTAAAGTCTTAAGAAGACTATAGAAGGAAGCCATCAAGTTTGAAGACTTTAAAGCCATCAAGTTTGAATACTTTAAGGGAAACCATTAAAGGTTTCAAGTGGGTGAGGATAAATAGGATTTTAAATAAATAATTTATTTAAAATAGTTGTGCAACTTGCATTTGTAGGAAAATGCAAGTGGGTGAGGATAAAGGTGATTTAATTAAATTATTTATTTAAAATAATTGTGCAACTTGCATTTGTAGGAAAATGCAAGTGGGTAGAGGATAAAGGTGATTTAAATAAATTATTTATTTAAAATAATTGTGCAACTTGTATTTGTAGGAAAATGCAAGTGGGTAGAGGATAAAGGGGATTTAAATAAATGTTAATTTATTTAAATGTGAGATGTGGGATTTTGGGGGATTTAGATAAATATTAATTTATTTAAATGTGAGAGAATATTTAATTAAATAAATATGATTTATTTATTTAATTAATGGTCTGAATTTGGTTAAGTGAATTAAATCAAATAAATTGAATAATTTATTTAATTAATAGGAGAAGAGGGTTAAGATGAATTAATTAAATATTAATTTAATTAATTATTAATTGATGGTTAAATAATCAAATAAATACTAAGTATTCATTTAATTAAGTGGACAGATTTATGTGACTACACAAATATTCAACCCAGCACCTCCATCTATCAAAACACATTTGACTCGGTGCTTATGGATCATAGCTTCAATGTGCAATGGTTGGTTATGCGGATGATTCAAGGAATTGACATCTTCTTCAAAGAAGGATAGGTAGTGAGGTGAAGTCAAGTGACCTACCATAGATTGAAACCGACCCACATCTAAGTCTTTAGGGATGTCAGTAGCAAGCAAATCTTTGTCCAGAATCTCTCTATGACCAGAAGAGATTTTAAGTAGTTAAAGAATGAAGATTTGAGCGGTAGTTCGTTTTAATTGTTCAACAATGCTATAACTAGAAGAAGATGATGAAGCCAGCTATTTGGATTTAGCCATGATCGTATCTGGTTGTTTGCTTGAAGAAGCTGGTAGGTTTGATGTTGTCAACAAATTTGATGATGTTTCATCAAGGGAGGAAGAGCTAGCTCCTTTGAGAGTAACTTTCTTTTGAGTGCGGGTTACGACATTTGCAGTTTGTGTTTTATTTTGCGTATCTTTAACTATGATCACATTGCAATATTCAGATTGGGAAGATTCAATCATGTTGATCACATTGTCCTTGTTGGCATAGGTGTAATTCACTTTGGCACCTCCCTTGGATTTTGAGGAATCTCCCTACTCATAAGCAGGTAAGGGATATTTGAAAGCCTTGTGATCAACATTGGTTGCATGATTTCCAACAACAATTTTAGTAGCATCGATGAGGTCTTGAATATTGTGTTTGAGTTTCATGTAGTTATTTGTTGTTTGACCCTTTTTTTTATGATATTCACAGTACTCGTTTTCCCTCCACCATTTAGGTTTGACCTCAAGATCATATGGTTTAGAGTTGTCAGGCAATGTGATCAATTCATTTTCCAATAGAGTTTTAAAAGATAACTCATAGGATTCACCCAGAGGAGTAAAACATGCTTAGGTTTTGAAACCCAAGGTTTATTTTTAAACCACTCTTTTGATTTCTTAGGTGGGTTTTTTGTAGCGTTTTCAACTGCTTTGACAGCTTGTGTTCCGCTAGTCATATTAAATACTACGGGTTTTGATTTTGTTTTGACATTATCAACTACTCTGTCATTAACAACATTTATGTTATTATCTTTTCCATACTTCCAATATTTGTTCTTTTGTTTGGAACTACAGCCTTGATGTGTTTCTTTATAAAGTGATATATCATATTTCCTTACAAGCACGTCTTTCATTTTGAGAGAACTATCCACCATTTTGTTGAATGAAGGGTATACTTTCATTTGGATATTATATTTCAACTCAGGAATCAAATTATTGACAAAGATGTCCATTTTCTCAGAATCAGGAATGGGTCTTGAATATCTAGAGAACCTCTTTCTCCAATGTTGAATGAAAGTACGAAAAGGTTCTCTTGTCTTCTGTTTGGTATTAGAAAGCTTAATCATTGTGACTAGATGGAAAATATTATAGGAGTATTATTGTAGAAACAATTCAACCAGTTCTTCAAAAGATTTAATTCCTACAGGTAGGCTTGGAAACTATTTCATAGGTTGTCCTCCTAAACTTCTAGGAAAGAGAGCGCATGAGATAAGTCTGTTCATGCATGAACTCCATACATAGGGCACAAAATTATCAGACATGGTCCTTGGGATCTAAGTTGCCATCATATTTATAAAACTTAGGAATTTCTATTATGGAAAGAAACAGAGGCATGTAAAGACTCTTGTCGAATGGAAACAGACAAATCGTATCCAAGGAATATTTCATAGGAGATTTATCTTTGTCCTTCATTTCCTTAATCTCAGTTTGTAGTTCTTGTAATTTTTTTTTCACCAATTCTAGTGGAGTATCGTCTTCTTCAGTAATAAGACTTTCAACATTGTAATCAGGGTGAGTTTGGCTCCTTGTTTGGCCAATTCTAGAAAGTATTCTTCTTTTTCTCGGACCATGATAATCTTCATCATCTTTATGAAGTCTTTGTCCTTTTGACATTTTACTATTATATCTTCTTCGGGTTCGAAAACTTTAGAATTGCTGGAAGAAGAATCACTGTCATTAGCCTAGATGGTAAGGTCATCATGAGCTTTACTTTTACCAACCTCTTTTTCTTGTCTTCCTTCAGACATATTGGAAGATAAGGATTGATCCAAAAGTGGTTTGTTTGAAGACGAAGGTTTGTATAAAGTTTGTTGTTCAAAAGGTTCGTCAAAAATTGGTTGTTCCTGGAAAAATGGATTAGTTTGCAATGTTACTGTCTCTTCCTTTTTCTTGTTCTTGTTCTTGTTCTTAGAAGAACTCTTGGTTTGAATAGGCATTTACAACCAACGTGACCGAGAGATAGATGTGATGCAAATGTCAAGATCAAATTAGAGCTAGTTACACGTTTGACGTAGTGGTTGAGAGAGGTGACTAAGACCTAGTCTGGTTTTAGGAATGATCTATCTTGTATAAGACATGATCTAAGCAACCTAGGTTAATTAAGTTTGATAAGTGATTGATTGAACTAGCTGGGAGATGATCGACAAAGTCGTGCAACACAACGAAAGAGGTACACTATCAAGGTTGTTTATGCTCAAGATTACGATGACCAGATTTATGCTCGTTGTAGACTGATTAGGCAAGTATGACAGGTCTGAAAAGGACGCAAAAAGACAAACTTCTGGACTGGTAGAATCGGAGGGTCGTCCAACAAAATATAACAACCCAGACGACAGTTTATTATCTTCCAGATGATAAAGATATATACTCGTACTAGTTACTGCCTATACTCGAACGACAATTTAAAGCTCACCAGATGACAACTCTTCAGAGACTAGTGTGACTCGTACGATAGAGTTTATAAGCTCAAACGATAATCGTCAGAGACCAGAACGACAATTTGGAGAAGACAACGACAAACTGGATGACTCGGACGACAATGTAGGTAACTCGTATGACGATTTAGATGACTTGGACGATGAATTAGGAAGCTCGTAGGACAATTATGACTAGAGGCTAATTTTTTACCAGGAAATTGAGTTTTTGACCACTGAATTTTGATTTTGTGGGGGGTGTTTTTGAGTTTTTTTTTCAGTTTTTTAGATTTTCAATTTTCAGCTGTGGGCAAAAAAAATATAGCAAACACGTAAGATCCAAAGTGATTTCAAACACAACACGCTAATTATAAGGAAGTTGGCTGAGAGAGAAAACCTTTGCTTGCAAACTCAGGTACACACCCAATAGCTAATCAAAATATAGCCACTGAGTCTCACGCAATGGATTCTCAATACCGTATTAGCCAACTCCAAATGCTAATGGGGGCACGAAATGACAACTATCTTGGGAGAGTTACTATCTCTCTTGCACAAAGATTATCCCCCTTTTGGAGGTTAACTGGGTAGCTTCTATTTTAAAGTTCGTAGTAAGGATTTTCGTTCGAAATTACCCCTTGAAGTCGTGCAAGCGCAATTAAGGCATGTAGCCCAATAAGGTACCGAAACAAGTTGTAGTCACACAAGTGTGACTGAGACCGCGAGGACCTACAAAATGCTCGATATGAGAGATCTCAAAAGAGAAAACTCAATAATCCCATCCTCTGAGACTTTAATCCTGAAAGGCCTATTTATTATAGTGAGTTGGAATGCTTGGGCTTAGCTATACTCACTTGGGTCATTCCCACAAGGTGACTACTTTTTCCCACTATGACAGGCCTACTAAAAGGTACAAAAATCTCAAAACTAGAAAAAACTTCAAGAGCATACTCTCCTACCTCTTAGATTTTTTTCAAACACAGAAGACAAATTTGTTCATTAACCATATCGCAATTTAAGTGCCTACAAATGGATTAAAGAATACACAATGTTCAGTTGATTCTCCTTAGGCAACCTACAAAAACAACGCATCAGTAGTGATATTATTTTTTAGCAATCGATTCTTTGACAGGCGTTCTGCGAAAAAAAATCAGTTGGGCTATGAAAATACCAGGCAGACATAAGCCAATCCTGGGTTAGCGTTAGTAAAATCCAAAGGCAAATCAAGAAACCCCCAAAAGTATATTGTTTATAAAACGAGCAAATCAGAAATTCATACAACAACTCTAACAGAGTAGAATGAGTATTCTCACCAAACTGAACGATTAAAAACCAAAAGAAAGCAACAAAGCAGATACTCGTATGATGATTCCCACAGAGCCGAACGAAAAATCTCATAACTCGTCCTATATGTTGTAAAAACTCGTACGACCTTTTGCAAAGGTTGTACGGATGAAACTTTTTTAAAAATGATTTGCAAGGCTGAAAATTGAATTCTTGAGCCCCACGGTGGGCGCCAAAAATGTGTGTGAAAAGTGGACCTGTATCTGTATTTGTATTTGAATACACAACACTTCAATTATGTCATTAAATGCATGGTTAATAAATCAATAATTAGTGAATAATGAAACCATTACAAAGTGACCTATTGCCTTCTAGTAGATGTGAGTTTAGTTTTGCTCTCAGATTTCTTTATGCAACTCCAGTGACTAGACCACACCTAAACGAAGGATTTAATCTATATGAGTATGAATTTGAGCTAAATGGATGCAAGATATGCAAGATTAAGCTAACGTGATTTAAGCAATTTATCCATCTATATGATTTTAATCAAACTAACAAGATTCAAGCAATATGCTTAAGCTAATGCAATATTCTCAATAGACCTAGAGAAAAAAACAACATAATAACAATAATCTCTAGGTTCTTTTTATGAGAGATGTGAACCTGAATTTATAGAAAATCCAGAGAGACCAATGGTCAAGATCGATCTATGATGAAAAGCAGAGATTCTCCAGAGGAAGCACAATCTAGGTAAATTGATGTGACTGGCTGCTTTTCTCCGCTTTAAAGGAAATTGAATTAATTTAAGATAAAATCAGAAAAACTGATTTATTCCATATTTTATTCAATTTTGATATTTAATTGATTTAATTTCTTTTATGAGATTTTTCAATTTAATTCCATTTTGATTTATTTTCTTAATTTTAATTCTTTTTCAAATTAATTCATTTTTTCCAAATTAATTATTTTTTCAATGATTTAATGACAAATTGATTTATTAATTAAATATGCTAAAATATTTAATTAAATAAATAGGATAACTAATTAAAATGATTTACTTGGAATGATTAATTAATTAAATGATTATTGAATTAATATAGAATGATTTATTTGCCATGTGACATCGATGACTGAGAATTAATTAATTAGGTGCTCATGATTGATTTAATTTGCCTTTGGTTAGGACCTTGGTGATGTAGTCGAGATTAGGGGCCCATGGTTTAGATGACCATTTTTAGTGTATTACAATAATATGTAAAAAATGGAGCGAAAAGGGCAAAGCAAAAATTCACTAGGAGATAGGAAATAACAACTCAAACCAATCATTGACACCAGGGAGGGCAGGAATTTGAAAAATATTGAGCGGGAGTACATTCAATCAATCGATGTTTCTGAGGAAATTGAGGAAGATGTGGAATTACTCAAAGATTTGGTTATTATATGTAGGTTTGTTGGGGCTAGAGTGGATCGCAAGAGGATATGCAAGTGGATCGAGGATACATGGCAGACTCCCCAGATCACCAAGTTCTTGCCCAAAGGATTTATTATTGTTATTTTCACAATCGAAGAAGAGGGACAAAAGGTATTGGAGGGGGGTCTCTGGACAATGGATTCAAAACCCTTATACATACAGTGATGGCATAGGAATTTCAATCCGCTAAATACAAATCCCTATGATAAACCGTTGTGGATCTGTCTATACAATCTCCCAATGGAGTATTGGACAGAGGAAACACTTGAAAAGATCGGAAGATCCCTAGGTACTTTTATGGGTATAAACACAAATATTGCACAAGGAGACTCTTACATCTATGAGAGATTACAAGTAGTTGTGGTCAGGAAAATACCCTCACATGTTAAGCTTTGTGCTCATGGGAGAGAATGGATTTAGTCGATAAAATAGAGGAAGAGAAATTTTACTGTTTGAATTGTGGTAGACGAAACCATTCCACAAGCAAATGTAAGATTCCAAAGAAAGAGAATAAGGAATGGAGGCCAAAACAAAAAGATAACTCTGAAAAGTCCTACCTTGAATACAAAAAATAGCATGAAGAACATCATGCTATCCCCTCAAAGTTGGATGTATAGAATGCTAAAAAAGAACCAAAGATTGACAATAATATTGAAACTCTGGATAACGGGGATGGTGATGAACAAGAAGCATAATCAGAGAAAGATGAGATGTGAGAAGCAGAATCAGAGGGTGACGAATTAGGGATTGTCAATGAAATGATGATAGCAAATATGGGTATAATTAAGTCGTGTAGAGGAAGGAAATCGAATAGAGTTAAGAGGGAAGAGGAGGTGGTTGAGAAGGGTTTCCTCAATGTTTATGACTTTCTTAGAAGGAAAATTACCAAGGGAGTCGAGAGATCCCTTGAGTAGCAATGAAGATCACTACATGGAATGTCAAGGGCATAGCAGACCTTGACAAGCGATGGATGTTAAAGCAACATTAGGCAAAATTAGCATGTGATATTATAATGCTTCAAGAAATGAAATATAGTAAGGATGAGGGTGAAAAGTTCATTGGCTATTGCAGAGAGTGGAATGGTTTCTTCCAACTGATAGTAGGTCAGGCTAGAGGCTTGGGGTTACTTGCGAAATCTGGCTTTGTTGGTGTTGAAAGTTTTAAAGGAGGGAGCAATTGGATATCTTCCAAGGTGCACAACAAAATCAAGCAATTTGACTTTGAATTGTGGAACATATACGGGCCCACACAATCCCAGGAGAAAAAGACCCTATGAGAAGAGATATATTAGTCACGGTTGGCAAGCGGTAATAAAAAATTACTAATGGGTGGAGATTTCAATGCAATATTAGATCTGATAGAAAAGAATGGTGGTGCGAACAAAATTACAAAGGATATGTTGGATTTCAGGGATTTCTAGAGAGAATGGACATTATTGATTGTATGTCGTAGGAAGGATGGTTCACCTAGACCAATAGAAGGAAAGGATTCTCCAGCATTTTAGAGCGATTGGATAGGTTCTTGATTGGCAATTACTGGATGAAGAAAGGGGTTCAAATTTCATCGAAAACACTACCATATAGTGTCCCAAACCATTATCCAGTGCAGCTAGACATTGGTGAAGCAATCCAAAGTGGTAGCGGTTATTTCAAGTTACAAAATATGTGGTGGAGAGATAATTCGTTAAGGGAGCGAATGGAAGAATGGTGGAACTAATGGAGCTATTTTAAAGGTACGCCTAGCTTTTATTTTCTGAAAAATAATTTATTCATTAAGGATCAACTTAGAGTGTGGAATAAGGAGGTCTTTAAGAATATTTTTTTGGAGAAAGAAAGATTAGAAGTAGAATCGGATGCCCTCAATAGAAAAGTATTTGTTGAAGGCATGAATGCAGAGGATTTTAGTCATGAGAAGGAGTTGAAAGAGATGTTGTCACAAGTCTTAGCTAGAGAAGAAATCTACTGGAGAGATAAAGCCAGAGAGTTGTGGATTAATGAAGGATAATAAAATATGAAGTTCTTCCATGCTTCAGTTAAAGCAAGGAGACCATAAAATCATATTTGCGAAATTGTCTCTGTGAATGGAACAAGCCTCAAAGACAGAGATAGCATTGGACAGGCGGCTATGGAATACTTTGAGAAAATCTTGAACATGGATGATAGGACTGATGAAAATCTTAGAGAACTGATGTTGGAAGCTACCCCTAAGCCGATTACACAAGAGGACAACCTTATGTTAATGGCACCCTTTACAAAAGAAGAGGTTAGGGTTGCAGTGTTCGGTCTCCATTCGGCTAAAGCTCCTGATTGGATGGCTTCCCAGCAAGATTTTACCAAAATTGTTGGGAATTCATCAAATTAGATTTGTGCAAAGTTATCGAGTAGGTAAGAACCAAGGGGAAATTTATCAAGGAGATCAATAATACAATTATTTATATTATACCCAAAAAAGACAGCTCGAATTCCTTCGAAGATTTTTGGGCCATCGCCTTATGCAACACTGTGTACGAGATAATAACCAATGTCATCGCTAGTATGTTAAAGATAATATTGCCAAAGCTAATATCTCTTGAGCATAATGGATTCATACTAGGGAGGGAAATAGAAGACATCATCATACTCACATCAGAAACCATTCACTTCATTATCACAGACAGGAAGAAGGCTATGATAGTAAAGCTTAACATCTCTAAAGCATATGAAAAAGTGCGATGGAATTTCTTATTCGGAGTATTGGAAAGAATGGGTTTTGATAAAAAATGGATCAAAATTATAGAAATATGAATACGCTCTCCTCATTTCTCTATAACAGTTAATGGGGCTTTATTTAGTTTTTTCAATAGTAGGAATGGTCTGAGACAAGGTGATCCTATCTCACCTTTCCTTTTTGTCCTCATGGTTGAATCTTTAAGCAAATATATTGCCAAAGTAAGAGAGGCTACGATTTGGAAAGGGATCACAATTCACAACGAGTTGAAACTAGTCACCCATTCCTAATTCGCAGATGACACAACGTTGTTTGGTGAGGCCACCGTTAGGGAGGAAATGGTAATTAAGGAGGTGCTGGAACTCTTCGCATACATGGTAGATAAACACATTGATGAGAAGAAAACATAACTATTTTTTTCAATACAAAGATGATAACATGAAGGAGAATTGCGAGACTGTTGAGTTGGTAGATTGGTAAGTTGCCAGTAAAATATCTCGGTGTCCCAATGTTCTCCGGAGCTGCTAGAACGGAATTGTGGGAAGATTTAATCTTGAAATGCAGACACAAAATGGAATTATGGAAACACAAATGGCTATCGTTACGAGGAAGAATTCAACTCATTGAATCAGTATTGGTGGCTATGCCCATCTATGCTATGTCGGTCTTCAAGCTATCCACTAAAGCATTACAGGTATTGGAGAGTTTCTTAAAAACAAATCTATCGGAGGGAGTTAAACATGTAAAGAAAATCCCACTCCTCAACTGGAATTTGGTTTGCAAATAAAAAATGAATGGGGGACGGGGTTGAGAAGCATGGAAATGTAGAACCTTTCTTTGGGGGCGAAACTCATATGGAAGATGTATAGATCCCCCGATAAGATTTGGTACAAGATTATGCAGAAAAAGTATTTGTATAATGACAATCCTAGTAGAATTCTCACAATGAATAACACTAATGGTGGGTTTGCAGTATGGAAATTTATGAGGGAATGCATAGTAGATCACTTAACCTAGAAAATCAGAGATGGGAGAAATGCAAACTTCTTGTTTGGCTCTTGGGACATATACAAAAGTAGAAGCAAGCTTTTTAACAAAACTGAGTGGATGAAGGAGGCAGAGTCAGTATATGGAGAGTTTGTGGTGGATTATGTCAAAGAAATATATCCAGGCAATGGCATTTATGAATGGATTCCGATTCAGACGGAGAGTATGACTAGTGATGATAAGTGGAGATTGGAAGATATTTTAAGGAATAGAATAATTACCATTCGACAGGTTGCAGATGAATTCATATGGTGTGCAGCACGATCCGGTGAATATTCGGCTAGACTGGGGTATCAAATTCAATGTTTGGAAAGTGAGGATAAAGAGTGGTGAATTCATCTTTGTTGGGACTGATGAGTTGAGACATTGTCATATTTTTATCCTTAGGACTCTTGAGTTTTTGTCGTATTTTGATTTACATAGTAGTGATGATGTTTTAGAAATTTACTATATGTATTTCAGATGTTAGTCTGAACCTATTAAATCCATGTTTTGTCTTTGCCAGTTTATTCCTATAGACATGTCATTTATTCTTGTTGCCATGTGGATTATTTAGGGCAATATCATATGTGAAATTAATAGATGTCCTGAATAAATAAAATAAGTATGTATGTTCTTGTATGTTATTTCTTTTTGAAGTGCAGGGAATAAATGATGTTACGGTGGAAGCTAGTCTATCACGCCAGTAGATATTCAAGAACATGACTGAAAGACCGAACAACATAAATGTTGAGAAGCGCAAGGAATGACATAGGATGATCAATCAAGCGATACTACCGATGTCTAACTTAAGTGGACATTGAAGTTGTAAATACCGCCACAATATGTTATGACTGTGGTTCAGTTTAGATCTGCATTACCTGTAGCATAACTCCAACTATCTCCTTTCTCAATCAATTATCTGCCTCTTCTTTTCAGCGTGATTTGTGTTGTTTGCAGTAGATGATTTTTTTTTAATAATAAGATATTTATCTTCTCTAGAGGTTAGATAGGAAGAGAAGGAAAAAAGAAGCAGAGCAGAGGATTTTTCATAAGTGTTTTTGAGTTTCTTTTCATATTGAATCATGTAATTACTTCCAAAGAACGATGAATAAAAATATGTTATTCTAAGCATTTAGAATTGTTTTGGGGAAGCTTGGAATCACTCACCCAAGGGGGCCCACTTGGTGAGTGTTCCTGTGCAGTTGTTAAGATTAGTTTTCTTTTCCTAGCTGCAGTAGACGTTCTTGTATTGACTGTTCCTGTAGCCACTGGAAACAAATCCACTGACTATTCCTACAGCCAAACCAAAACAGAGTAATTTCTATTTATTAGCATTGAACTTAGCCAATATTGTTTTATGAATTTATGCAGAAGTTTTCCTATAGCCTTTCAATAGTTTCAATTCTTGCTTATCTTTTCCGCATAATGTTAGTTGTTGCAATAATGTAGAATAGTTGTTGCAGTAACTTAATGCATATATAGTGCAGACCCATTTCAAGTATTATGTCCCTGGGTTGACAATCAAATGAACACTAGCTATGGAAATAGTGACTTTACCAAGTGAATGTCCAAACTTTGGGTTGAGACTTTAACTAGAGTTATTATTCTTATTGTTGGGTTGAACATTTTTTGCACCGTTGTCGGGGATGGTGTCAAACTAAGAACCTGTTATGGTTATTATTTTTTTTAGTTTTCAATTAATTGTTTTTTTTTTTGGCATTCCTGATTGTTCGAAAAATTTCATGAATTTGCATGCATAGGCGAATAAGAGATGTTCTAGGTAGATTTTTGCCCGGTCATCCTAATCATGCAGAAATTAATTCTTCAGATCTAAATCCTTTTGCTGAACTTTATCAAACCCCAAAAAATTTGAACCACCCTGAATTTGAATTTCCAAAAGGTAGTCTCCAGTTCCTCTTTAGACCCCCAAAAGAAGAATTTCATATAGTAACCCCTCCCCACCCCCCCCGCCTCCCCCCACAAGTCCAATGCAAGGAAACCACC